>NW_027590129.1:0-358631 GCF_964213995.1 Mustelus asterias
GGGAGGAGGGTGAGGGAGGAGGGTGAGGGAGGAGGGTGAGGGAGGAGGGTGAGGGAGGAGGGTGAGGGGAGAGGTGAGGGAGGGAGGGGGTGAGGGAGGAGGGAGAGGGGAGGAGGGAGAGGGGAGGAGGGAGAGGAGGAGGGAGAGGGAGAGGGAGGAGGGAGAGGGAGGAGGGAGAGGGAGGACGGAGAGGGAGGACGGAGAGGGAGAGGGAGGAGGGAGAGGGAGGAGGGAGAGGGAGGAGGGAGAGGGAGGAGGGAGAGGGAGAGGGAGGAGGGAGGAGGGAGAAACACACCCAAAAAAATCATCAAATTGTCACACAGAGACACACCCGAACCCTGACCCCGAACCCTTAGCCCAATTCTGACCATGACCCCAAACCTGACCGTAACCCTAACTGTACACATGACCCTAAACCTGACCCTGATCATGACCCCAACCCCCAGCCCTGACCCTAAAGTCTAACCTTTACCCCTGACTGATCCCCAACCTTGACCCTAACCGTGACGCTTGACCTCCCACAGGCACCGTAACCCACGACCCCTCACTGTGATCTTCGACTGTCATCCTGACCTGGACCCTTGACTTCTTACCCCACAGCTTTATCTCCCATACTCACCCTAACCCTGACCCACGACCCCTGTCCCCCTCACTGTGATCTCCAACTGTGTCTCTAAGCCTGGATACTGTCCCCTCATATAAACACAAGGATTAGCGTCATCGAGGTTTACAGCAGGGAAACAGGCCCTTCGGCCCAACTTGTCCATGCCACCCCTCTTTTTTAAACCCCTAAGATAGTCCCAATTACCCGCGTTTGGCCCATATCCCTCTATACCCATGGAACTGTCCAAACGCTTCTTAAAAGACAAAATTGTCCCCGCCTCTACTACTGCCTCTGGCAGCTCGTTCCAGACACTCACCACCCTCTGTGTGAAAAAATTGCCCCTCTGGACCCT
Source organism: Mustelus asterias (assembly GCF_964213995.1). Classification (NCBI taxonomy): domain Eukaryota; kingdom Metazoa; phylum Chordata; class Chondrichthyes; order Carcharhiniformes; family Triakidae; genus Mustelus; species Mustelus asterias. The sequence goes on from NW_027590129.1 coordinate 957, forward strand.
TTTGTATCTCTCCCCTCTCACCTTAAACCTGTGCCCTCTAGTTTTAGACTCCCCTACCTTTGGGAAAAGATATTGACTATCTAGCTGATCTGTGCCCCTCATTATTTTATAAACCTCTATAAGATCACCCCTCAGCCTCCTACGCTCCAGAGAAAAAAGTCCCAGTCTATCCAGCCTCTCCTTATAACTCAAACCATCAAGTCCCGGTAACATCCTAGTAAATCTTTTCTGCGCTCTTTCTAGTTTAATAATATCCTTTCTATAATAGGGTGACCAGAACTGCACACAGTATTCCAAGTGTGGCCTTACCAATGTCTTGTACAACTTCAACAAGATGTCCCAACTCCTGTATTCAATGTTCTGACCGATGAAACCAAGCGTGCCGAATGCCTTCTTCACCACTCTGTCCACCTGTGACTCCACTTTCAAGGAGCTATGAACCTGTACCCCTAGATCTCTTTGCTCTGTAACTCTCCCCAACGCCCTACCATTAACTGAGTAAGTCCTGCCCTGGTTCAATCGACCAAAATGCATCACCTCACATTTGTCTAAATTAAACTCCATCTGCCATTTGTCAGCCCACTGGCCCAATTGATCAAGATCCCGTTGCAATTGGAGATAACCTTCCTCACTGTCCACCATGCCACCAATCTTGGTGTCATCTGCAAACTTACTAACCATGCCTCCTATATTCTCATCCAAATCATTAATATAAATGACAAATAACAGTGGGCCCAGCACCGATCCCTGAGGCACACCGCTGGTCACAGGCCTCCAGTTTGAAAAACAACCCTCTACAACCACCCTCTGTCTTCTGTCATCAAGCCAATTTTGTATCCAATTGGCTACCACACCCTGGAGGCCATTCAGCCCCTCGAACCTGCCCTGCCATTCATTGTGGATCTTGGCTAATCAATTGGTGTTCCTGGTCCCACATCCCCCTCTACCCCGATGACCTTTGATTCCCTCACCTGACAAGAACCAATCCATCTCTGTCTTAAGGATATTCAGTGACCACCTCCCCACCCACCGCCCCCCCCCCCCCCACCCACCCCATGACCTCCATCACATCACAGTGGCACAATGGGTTAGCACTGCTACCTCACAGCGCCAGGGAACCCCGGTTCGATTCCCGGCTTGGGTCACTGTCTGTGCGGAGTCTGCACGTTCTCCCCGTGTCTGCGTGGGTTTCCTCCGGGTGCTCCAGTTTCCTCCCAAAGATGTGTAGGTTAGGTAGATTGGCCATGCTAAATTGTCCCTTAGTGACCAAAGATGTGCAGGTTAGGTGAATTGGCCATGCTAAATTGTCCCCTTAGTGTCCAAAGATGTGCGGGTTAGGGTGGATTGGCCATGCTAAATTGCCCCTTAGTATCCAAAGATGTGCAAGTTAGGTGGATTGGCCATGCTAAATTGTCCCTTAGTGTCCAAAGATGTGCGGGTTAGGTGGATTGGCCATGCTAAATTGTCCCTTAGTGTCCAAAGATGTGTATGTTAGGGTGGATTGGCCATGCTAAATTGTCCCTTAGTGTCCCAAAGATGTGTAGGTTAGGGTGGATTGGCTATGCTAAATTGTCCCTTAGTGTCCAAAGATGTGTAGGGTAGGTGGATTGGCCATGCTAAATTGTCCCTCGGTGTGCCTGAACAGGCGCCGGAGTGTGGCGACCAGGGGATTTTCACAGTAATATCATTGCGGTGTTAATGCAAGCCTAACTTGCGACACTAATTAACAAACTTCAAACGTACACCTTGTCGAGATCGGTCAGGGTCTCGAAGACTTCAGTCAAGTCACTGCTCCACCCTCTCACACTGCTCAACTCCAATGGAAACAAGCTGTCCAACCTTTCCTCATGAGATAACCAGCACATTCCAGCTATCAACCTTTTAAACCTCCTCTCAACCACCTCCCCAATGAGCCATTCATAGAATCATACAGTGCACAGGAGGTTTCAACCCATCGACTCCACACCGACACATGAGAAACACCTAAACCTCCACCTAATCCCACCTGCCAGCCCTTGGTCCATAGCCCTGAATGTTATGACGTGCCAAGTGCTCATAAGAACATCAGAACTGGGAGCAGGAGTGGGCCATCTGGCCCCTCGAGCCTGCTCCGCCATTCAATAAGATCGTTCAAAAATCTATCTATCCTTGCCTTAAAGAACATTCAATGAGGGAGCCTCAACTGGGCAGGGAATTCCACAGATTCACAACCCTTTGTGTGAACAAGTTCCTCCTCAACTCAGTCCTAAATCTGTTTCCCCTTATTTTGAGGCCATGCCCCCTAGTTCTAGTTTCACCCACCAGTGGAAACAACTTCCCTGCTTCTATCTTATCTATTCCCTTCATAATCTTATATGTTTCTATAAGATCTCTCCCCTCATTCTTCTGAATTCCAATGGGTATAGATCCAGTCTACTCACTCTCTCCTCATAAACCAACCCTCTCAACTCCGGAATCAACCTAATGAATCTCCTCTGCACCCCCTCCAGTGCCAGTATATCCTTTCTCAAGTAAGGAGACCAAAACTGTACACAGTCCTCCAGGTGTGGCCTCACCAGCACCTTATACAGCTGCATCATAACCTCCCTGTTTTTAAACTCCATCCCTCTAGCAATGAAGGACACAATTCCATTTGCCGCCTTCATTACCTGCTGCACCCGCAAACCAACTCCTTGAGATTCCTGCACAAGGACACCCAGGTTCCTCTGCACAGCAGCATGCTGCAATTTTTTACCATTTAAATAAGAGTCCATTTTGCTGTTATTCCGACCAAGATGGATGACCTCACATTTACCAACATTGTGCTCCATCTGCCAGACCCTCGCCCACTCACTTAGACTATCTATATCCCTTTGCAGACTTTCAGCGTCCTCTGCACACTTTGCTCTGCCACTCATCTTGGTGTCATCTGTGAATTTTGACTCACTACACTTGGTCCCCAACTCCAAATCATCTAAGTAAATCGTAAACAATTGCGGTCCCAACACTGATCCCTGAGACACACCACTAGTCACTGATCGCCAACCAGAAGAACACCCATTCACCCCCCACTCTTTGCTTTCTGTTGGTTAACCAATCCTCTATCCATCCAACCTTTATCTTATGTAGCAGTCTTTGGTGCGGCACCTTGTCAAATGCCTTCTGGAAATCCAGATACACCACATCCACAGGTTCCCCATTGTCCACTGCACATGTAATGTTCTCAAAGAATTCCACCAAATTAGTCAAACATGACCATCCCTTCATGAACCCATGCTGCGTCTTCCAAATGGGACAATTTATATCCAGATGTCTCGCTATTTCTTCCTTCATGATAGATTCAAGCATTTTCCCTACTACAGAAGTTAAGCTAACCGGCCTATAGTTACCTGCCTTATGTCTACCTCCTTTTTTAAACAGTGGCGTCACATTGGTGCTTTTTAAAGGATGTGAGGCAACCCGCCTCCACCACCCTCCCAGGCAGCGCATTCCAGACCCTCACCACCCTCTGGGTAAAAAAGCTTTCCCTCAAATCCCCTCCTAAACCTCCCACCCCCTCACCTTGAACCTATGTCCCCCTCGTGACTGACCCTTCAACTCAGGGGAACAGCTGCTCCTTATCCACCCTGTCCGTGCCCCTCATAATCTTGAACACCTCGATCAGGCCGCCCCCCTCAGTCTTCTCTGCTCCAACGTAAAACAGCCCAAGCCTTACCCCAACCCCTCTTCTGTTTCATCGAGTCAGCACTGACAACAATCCCACACAGGCCCCATTACCATGTATTTACCCCACAAATCCCCCTGACACGAAGGGGCAATTTAGCATGGCCAATCCACCCTAACCTGCACATCTTTGGACACTAAGGGGCAATTTAGCATGGCCAATCCACCCTAACCTACACATCTTTGGACACTAAGGGGCAATTTAGCATGGCCAATCCACCCTAACCTACACATCTTTGGACACTAAGGGGACAATTTAGCATGGCCAATCCCCCTAACCTGCACATCTTTGGACACTAAGGGGACAATTTAGCACGGCCAATCCCCCTAACCTACACATCTTTGGACACTAAGGGACAATTTAGCATGGCCAATCCACCCTAACCTACACATCTTTGGACACTAAGGGACAATTTAGCACGGCCAATCCACCTAACCTACACACCTTTGGACACTAAGGGACAATTTAGTATGGCCAATCCACCCTAACCTACACATCTTTGGACACTAAGGGACAATTTAGCATGGCCAATCCCCCTAACCTGCACATCTTTGGACACTAAGGGGCAATTTAGCATGGCCAATCCACCGAACCTGCACATCTTTCGATACTAAGGGGCAATTTAGCATGGCCAATCCACCCTAACCTACACATCTTTCAGACAGTGGGAGGAAACCGGAGCATCCGGAGGAAACCCACGCAGACACGGGGAGAACGTGCAGACTCCGCACAGACAGTGAACTAAGGCGGGAATCGAACCCGGGTCCCCTGGCGCTGTGAGGCAGCAGCGCTAACCCACTGCTCACCTCGGTCCTAAAAGGTTGACCCCCATTATCCTCAAACGATGACCCCCGAGTTCTGGACGCCTGCCCTCTTACCGTGAACTCCGACCGTGACCTTCCGGCTGTCGATACCTGGGGCTTTCTTGACCTTGCACTGGAACGTGTTGGTGTCACTGGCCTGGAGGTTTCTGATTCGCACTGAGGCATTCCCATGACTGGGATCCACTTCCATGAATCCAAACCTGCCCGATAGGGGGTTCAGATATTCAAACTGCTGGTCATGGAGGTAGGTCAGAATCTGGGGAAGGGAAAAAACATCGACAAAGGAAATCAGCGACGGAGTCCGTCTCCGTCCAGCTCCCCGACACTCTGTACCTAACCCCGTCCCCGTACCTGTCCTGTGATGGGGGGGACAGTGTAGAGGGAGCTTTACTCTGTATCTAACCCCGTCCCCGTACCTGTCCTGTGATGGGGGACAGTGTAGAGGGAGCTTTACTCTGTACCTAACCCCGTGCTGTACCTGTCCTGGGAGTGTTTGATGGGGACAGTGTAGAGGGAGCTTTACTCTGTATCTAACCCCGTGCTGTACCTGTCCTGTGATGGGGGACAGTGTAGAGGGAGCTTTACTCTGTATCTAACCCCGTCCCCGTACCTGTCCTGTGATGGGGGGACAGTGTAGAGGGAGCTTTACTCTGTACCTAACCCCGTGCTGTACCTGTCCTGGGAAGGCAGAATCAGATGTGAAGGTTCTACAGTTAAATAAAGGTAATTACAGGCGCATGAGGGAGGAACTGACAAAAATCGACTGGAAGCAGAGCCTAATGGGAAAGACAGTAGAACAGCAATGGCAGGAGTTTCTGGGAGTAATTGAGGACACAGTGCAGAGGTTCATCCCAAACAAAAGAAAGGTTATCAGAGGGGGGATTAGGCAGCCATGGCTGACAAAGGAAGTCAGGGAATGCATCAAGGCAAAAGAGAGAGCCTATAATGTGGCAAAGAGTAGTGGGAAGTCAGAAGATTGGGAAGGCTATAAAAACAAACAGAGGATAACAAAGAGAGAAATAAGGAAGGAGAGGATCAAATATGAAGGTAGGCTAGCCAGTAACATTAGGAATGATAGTAAAAGTTTCTTTAAATACATTAAAAACAAACGGGAGGCAAAAGTAGACATTGGGCCGCTCCAAAATGACGCTGGTAATCTAGTGATGGGAGACAAGGAAATAGCTGAGGAACTTAATAAGTACTTTGCGTCAGTCTTCACAGTAGAAGACATGAGTAATATCCCAACAATTCAGGAAAGTCAGGGGGCAGAGTTGAATATGGTTGCCATCACAAAGGAGAAAGTGCTAGAGAAACTAAAAGGTCTGAAAATTGATAAATCTCCGGGCCCAGATGGGCTACATCCTAGAGTTCTAAAGGAGATAGCTGAAGAAATAGTGGAGGCGTTAGTTATGATCTTTCAAAAGTCACTGGAGTCAGGGAAAGTCCCAGAGGATTGGAAAATCGCTGTTGTAACCCCACTGTTCAAGAAGGGAACAAGAAAAAAGATGGAAAATTATAGGCCAATTAGCCTAACCTCAGTTGTTGGCAAAATTCTAGAATCCATCGTTAAGGATGAGATTTCTAAATTCTTGGAAGTGCAGGGTCGGATTAAGACAAGTCAGCATGGATTTAGTAAGGGGAGGTCGTGCCTGACAAACCTGTTAGAGTTCTTTGAAGAGATAACAAATAGGTTAGACCAAGGAGAGCCAATGGATGTTATCTATCTTGATTTCCAAAAGGCCTTTGACAAGGTGCCTCACGGGAGACTGCTGAGTAAAATAAGGGCCCATGGTATTCGAGGCAAGGTACTAACATGGATTGACGATTGGCTGTCAGACAGAAGGCAGAGAGTTGGGATAAAAGGTTCTTTCTCAGAATGGCAACCGGTGACAAGTGATGCTCTCTGTGTGTCCCTTTGTGTATCTGTGATTCTCTCTGTGTCCCTGTGTGTATCTGTGATTCTCTCTGTGTCCCTGTGTGAATCTGCGATTCACTCTGTGTCCCTGTGTGTATCTGTGATTCTCTATCTGTTTTCCAGTGTGTATCAGTGATTCTCTCTCTGTGTCCCTGTGTGTATCTGTGATTCTCTCTCTGTGTGTCCCTGGGTGTAACTGTGACTCGCTCTCTGTGTCCCTGTGTGTATCTCTGATTCTCTCTCTGTGTCCCTGTGTGTATCTGTGATTCTCTCTCTGTGTTCCTGTGTGTATCTATGATTCTCTCTCTGTGTTCCTGTGTGTTTCTGTGATTCTCTCTGTGTCCTTGTGTGTATCTGTGATTCTCTCTCCGTGGCCCTGTGTGTATCTGTGATTCTCTCTCTGTGTCCTGTGTATGTCTGTGATTCTCTCTCTGTGTCCCTGTGTGTATCTGTGATTCTCTCTCTGTGTCCCTGTGTATATCTGTGATTCTCTCTGTGTCCCTGTGTATCTGTGATTCTCTCTCTGTGTCCCTGTGTATATCTGTGATTCTCTCTGTGACCCTGTGTGAATCTGTGATTCTCTCTCTGTGTGTCCCTGTGTGTATCTGTGATTCTCTCTCTGTGTCCCTGTGTGATTCTGTGATTCTCTCTGTGTCCCTGTGTGTATCTCTGATTCTCTATCTGTGTGTCCCTGGGTGTATCTGTGACTCGCTCTCTGTGTCCCTGTGTGTGTCTGTGATTCTCTCTCTGTGTCCCTGTGTGTATCTGTGATTCTCTCTCTGTGTGTCCCTGTGTGTATCTGTGATTCACTCTCTGCGTTCCTGTGTGTATCTGTGATTCTCCCTGTGTGTCCCTATGTGTATCTCTGATTCTCTCTCTGTGTTCCTGTGTGTATCTGTGATTCTCTCTCGGTGTCCCTGTGTGTGTCTCTGATTCTCTCTGTGTGTTCCTGTGAGTATCTTTGATTCTCTCTGTGCCCCTGTGTGTATCTGTGATTCTCTCTCTGTGCCCCTGTGTGTGTCTCTGATTCTCTCTCTGTGTCCCTGTGTGTTTCTGTGATTCTCTCTGTGTTCCTGTGTGTTTCTGTGATTTTCTCTGTGTTCCTGTGTGTATCTGTTATTCTCTCTCTGTGTGTCCCTGTGTGTATCTCTGATTCTCTCTCTGTGTTCCTGTGCGTATCTGTGATTCTCTCTCTGTGTCCCTGTGTGTATCTGTGATTCTCTCTCTGTGTGTTTCTGTGTTTATCTGTGATTCTCTCTCTGTGTCCCTGTGTGTATTTGTGATTCTCTCTCTCTGTGTTCCTGTGTGTATCTGTGGTTCTCTCTCTGGGTCCCTGTGTGTATCTGTGATTCTCTCTCTGTGTGTTCCTGTGTGTATCTGTGAATCTCTCTCTGTGTCCCTGTGTGTATCTGTTATTCTCTCTCTTTGTGTTCCTGTGTGTATCTGTGATTCTCTCTCTGTGTGTTCCTGTGTGTATCTGTGAATCTCTCTCTGTGTCCCTGTGTGTATCTGTTATTCTCTCTCTTTGTGTTCTTGTGTGTATCTGTGATTCTCTCTCTGTGTGTTCCTGTGTGTATCTGTGATTCTCTCTCTGTGTCCCTGTGTGTTTCTGTGATTTTCTCTGTGTTCCTGTGTGTATCTGTGATTCTCTCTCTGGGTCCCTGTGTGTATCTGTGATTCTCTCTCTGTGTGTTCCTGTGTGTATCTGTGAATCTCTCTCTGTGTCCCTGTGTGTATCTGTTATTCTCTCTCTTTGTGTTCTTGTGTGTATCTGTGATTCACTCTCTGCGTTCCTATGTGTATCTGTGATTCTCCCTGTGTGTCCCTATGTGTATCTGTGATTCTCTCTCTCTGTGTTTCTGTGTTTATCTGTGATTCTCTCTCTGTGTCCCTGTGTGTATTTGTGATTCTCTCTCTCTGTGTTCCTGTGTGTATCTGTGGTTCTCTCTCTGGGTCCCTGTGCATATCTGTGATTCTCTCTGTGACCCTGCGTGAATCTGTGATTCTCTCTCTGTGTGTCCCTGTGTGTATCTGTGATTCTCTCTCTGTGTCCCAGTGTGATTCTGTGATTCTCTCTGTGTCCCTGTGTGTATCTGTGACTCGCTCTCTGTGTCCCTGTGTGTATCTGTGATTCTCTCTCTGTGTCCCTGTGTGTATCTGTGATTCTCTCTCTGTGTGTCCCTGTGTGTATCTGTGATTCACTCTCTGCGTTCCTGTGTGTATCTGTGATTCTCCCTGTGTGTCCCTATGTGTATCTCTGATTCTCTCTCTGTGTTCCTGTGTGTATCTGTGATTCTCTCTCTGTGTCCCTGTGTGTGTCTCTGATTCTCTCTGTGTGTTCCTGTGTGTATCTTTGATTCTCTCTGTGCCCCTGTGTGTATCTGTGATTCTCTCTCTGTGCCCGTGTGTGTGTCTCTGATTCTCTCTCTGTGTCCCTGTGTGTTTCTGTGATTCTCTCTGTGTTCCTGTGTGTTTCTGTGATTTTCTCTGTGTTCCTGTGTGTATCTGTTATTCTCTCTCTGTGTGTCCCTGTGTGTATCTCTGATTCTCTCTCTGTGTTCCTGTGCGTATCTGTGATTCTTTCTCTGTGTGTTTCTGTGTGTATCTGTGATTCTCTCTCTGTGTCCCTGTGTGTATTTGTGATTCTCTCTCTCTGTGTTCCTGTGTGTATCTGTGATTCTCTCTCTGGGTCCCTGTGTGTATCTGTGATTCTCTCTCTGTGTGTTCCTGTGTGTATCTGTGAATCTCTCTCTGTGTCCCTGTGTGTATCTGTTATTCTCTCTCTTTGTGTTCCTGTGTGTATCTGTGATTCTCTCTCTGTGTGTTCCTGTGTGTATCTGTGAATCTCTCTCTGTGTCCCTGTGTGTATCTGTTATTCTCTCTCTTTGTGTTCCTGTGTGTATCTGTGATTCTCTCTCTGTGTGTTCCTGTGTGTATCTGTGATTCTCTCTCTGTGTCCCTGTGTGATTCTGTGATTTTCTCTGTGTTCCTGTGTGTATCTGTGATTCTCTCTCTGGGTCCCTGTGTGTATCTGTGATTCTCTCTCTGTGTGTTCCTGTGTGTATCTGTGAATCTCTCTCTGTGTCCCTGTGTGTATCTGTTATTCTCTCATTTTGTGTTCTTGTGTGTATCTGTGATTCTCTCTCTGTGTGTACCTGGGTGTATCTATGATTCTCTCTCTGTGTGTCCCTGTGTGTATCTGTGATGCTCTCTGTGTGTCCCTGTGTATCTGGGATTCTCTCTGTGTCCCTGTGTGTATCTGTGATTCTCTCTGTGTCCCTGTGTGTATCTGTGATTCTCTCTGTGTCCCTGTGTGAATCTGTGATTCACTCTGTGTCCCTGTGTTTATCTGTGATTCTCTATCTGTGTTCCAGTGTGTATCTGTGATTCTCTCTCTGTGTCCCTGTGTGTATCTGTGATTCTCTCTCTGTGTCCCTGTGTGTATCTGTGATTCTCTCTCTGTGTCCCTGTGTGTATCTGTGATTCTCTCTCTGTGTCCCTGTGTGTATCTATGATTCTCTCTCTGTGTTCCTGTGTGTTTCTGTGATTCTCTCTGTGTCCTTGTGTGTATCTGTGATTCTCTCTACGTGTCCCTGTGTGTATCTGTGATTCTCTCTGTGTTCCTGTGTGTTTCTGTGATTTTCTCTGTGTTCCTGTGTGTAACTGTTATTCTCTCTCTGTGTGTCCCTGTGTGTATCTCTGATTCTCTCTCTGTGTTCCTGTGCGTGTCTGTGATTCTTTCTCTTTGTGTTTCTGTGTGTATCTGTGATTCTCTCTCTGTGTCCCTGTGTGTATTTGTGATTCTCTCTCACTGTGTTCCTGTGTGTATCTGTGATTCTCTCTCTGGGTCCCTGTGTGTATCTGTGATTCTCTCTCTGTGTGTTCCTGTGTGTATCTGTGAATCTCTCTCTGTGTCCCTGTGTGTATCTGTTATTCTCTCTCTTTGTGTTCCTGTGTGTATCAGTGATTCTCTCTCTGTGTGTTCCTGTGTGTATCTGTGAATCTCTCTCTGTGTCCCTGTGTGTATCTGTTATTCTCTCTCCTTGTGTTCTTGTGTGTATCTGTGATTCTCTCTGTGTCCCTGTGTGTATCTGTGATTCTCTCTGTGTCCCTGTGTGTATCTGTGATTCTCTCTGTGTCCCTGCGTGAATCTGTGATTCACCCTGTGTCCCTGTGTTTATCTGTGATTCTCTATCTGTGTTCCAGTGTGTATCTGTGATTCTCTCTCTGTGTGTTCCTGTGTGTATCTGTGATTCTCTCTCTGTGTCCCTGTGTGTATCTGTGATTCTCTCTCTGTGTCCCTGTGTGTATCTGTGATTCACTCTCTGTGTCCCTGTGTGTATCTGTGATTCTCTCTCTGTGTCCCTGTGTATATCTGTGATTCTCTCTGTGTCCCTGTGTGTATCTGTGATTCTCTCTCTGTGTGTCCCTGGGTGTATCTATGATTCTCTCTCTGTGTGTCCCTGTGTGTATCTGTGATGCTCTCTGTGTGTCCCTTTGTGTATCTGTGATTCTCTCTGTGTCCCTGTGTGTATCTGTGATTCTCTCTGTGTCCCTGTGTGAATCTGCGATTCACTCTGTGTCCCTGTGTGTATCTGTGATTCTCTATCTGTTTTCCAGTGTGTATCAGTGATTCTCTCTCTGTGTCCCTGTGTGTATCTGTGATTCTCTCTCTGTGTGTCCCTGGGTGTAACTGTGACTCGCTCTCTGTGTCCCTGTGTGTATCTCTGATTCTCTCTCTGTGTCCCTGTGTGTATCTGTGATTCTCTCTCTGTGTTCCTGTGTGTATCTATGATTCTCTCTCTGTGTTCCTGTGTGTTTCTGTGATTCTCTCTGTGTCCTTGTGTGTATCTGTGATTCTCTCTCCGTGGCCCTGTGTGTATCTGTGATTCTCTCTCTGTGTCCTGTGTATGTCTGTGATTCTCTCTCTGTGTCCCTGTGTGTATCTGTGATTCTCTCTCTGTGTCCCTGTGTATATCTGTGATTCTCTCTGTGTCCCTGTGTATCTGTGATTCTCTCTCTGTGTCCCTGTGTATATCTGTGATTCTCTCTGTGACCCTGTGTGAATCTGTGATTCTCTCTCTGTGTGTCCCTGTGTGTATCTGTGATTCTCTCTCTGTGTCCCTGTGTGATTCTGTGATTCTCTCTGTGTCCCTGTGTGTATCTCTGATTCTCTATCTGTGTGTCCCTGGGTGTATCTGTGACTCGCTCTCTGTGTCCCTGTGTGTGTCTGTGATTCTCTCTCTGTGTCCCTGTGTGTATCTGTGATTCTCTCTCTGTGTGTCCCTGTGTGTATCTGTGATTCACTCTCTGCGTTCCTGTGTGTATCTGTGATTCTCCCTGTGTGTCCCTATGTGTATCTCTGATTCTCTCTCTGTGTTCCTGTGTGTATCTGTGGTTCTCTCTCGGTGTCCCTGTGTGTGTCTCTGATTCTCTCTGTGTGTTCCTGTGAGTATCTTTGATTCTCTCTGTGCCCCTGTGTGTATCTGTGATTCTCTCTCTGTGCCCCTGTGTGTGTCTCTGATTCTCTCTCTGTGTCCCTGTGTGTTTCTGTGATTCTCTCTGTGTTCCTGTGTGTTTCTGTGATTTTCTCTGTGTTCCTGTGTGTATCTGTTATTCTCTCTCTGTGTGTCCCTGTGTGTATCTCTGATTCTCTCTCTGTGTTCCTGTGCGTATCTGTGATTCTCTCTCTGTGTCCCTGTGTGTATCTGTGATTCTCTCTCTGTGTGTTTCTGTGTTTATCTGTGATTCTCTCTCTGTGTCCCTGTGTGTATTTGTGATTCTCTCTCTCTGTGTTCCTGTGTGTATCTGTGGTTCTCTCTCTGGGTCCCTGTGTGTATCTGTGATTCTCTCTCTGTGTGTTCCTGTGTGTATCTGTGAATCTCTCTCTGTGTCCCTGTGTGTATCTGTTATTCTCTCTCTTTTTGTTCCTGTGTGTATCTGTGATTCTCTCTCTGTGTGTTCCTGTGTGTATCTGTGAATCTCTCTCTGTGTCCCTGTGTGTATCTGTTATTCTCTCTCTTTGTGTTCTTGTGTGTATCTGTGATTCTCTCTCTGTGTGTTCCTGTGTGTATCTGTGATTCTCTCTCTGTGTCCCTGTGTGTTTCTGTGATTTTCTCTGTGTTCCTGTGTGTATCTGTGATTCTCTCTCTGGGTCCCTGTGTGTATCTGTGATTCTCTCTCTGTGTGTTCCTGTGTGTATCTGTGAATCTCTCTCTGTGTCCCTGTGTGTATCAGTTATTCTCTCTCTTTGTGTTCTTGTGTGTATCTGTGATTCACTCTCTGCGTTCCTATGTGTATCTGTGATTCTCCCTGTGTGTCCCTATGTGTATCTGTGATTCTCTCTCTCTGTGTTTCTGTGTTTATCTGTGATTCTCTCTCTGTGTCCCTGTGTGTATTTGTGATTCTCTCTCTCTGTGTTCCTGTGTGTATCTGTGGTTCTCTCTCTGGGTCCCTGTGCATATCTGTGATTCTCTCTGTGACCCTGCGTGAATCTGTGATTCTCTCTCTGTGTGTCCCTGTGTGTATCTGTGATTCTCTCTCTGTGTCCCAGTGTGATTCTGTGATTCTCTCTGTGTCCCTGTGTGTATCTGTGATTCTCTCTCTGTGTCCCTGTGCATATCTGTGATTCTCTCTGTGACCCTGCGTGAATCTCTGATTCTCTCTCTGTGTGTCCCTGGGTGTATCTGTGACTCGCTCTCTGTGTCCCTGTGTGTATCTGTGATTCTCTCTCTGTGTCCCTGTGTGTATCTGTGATTCTCTCTCTGTGTGTCCCTGTGTGTATCTGTGATTCACTCTCTGCGTTCCTGTGTGTATCTGTGATTCTCCCTGTGTGTCCCTATGTGTATCTCTGATTCTCTCTCTGTGTTCCTGTGTGTATCTGTGATTCTCTCTCTGTATCCCTGTGTGTGTCTCTGATTCTCTCTGTGTGTTCCTGTGTGTATCTTTGATTCTCTCTGTGCCCCTGTGTGTATCTGTGATTCTCTCTCTGTGCCCGTGTGTGTGTCTCTGATTCTCTCTCTGTGTCCCTGTGTGTTTCTGTGATTCTCTCTGTGTTCCTGTGTGTTTCTGTGATTTTCTCTGTGTTCCTGTGTGTATCTGTTATTCTCTCTCTGTGTGTCCCTGTGTGTATCTCTGATTCTCTCTCTGTGTTCCTGTGCGTATCTGTGATTCTTTCTCTGTGTGTTTCTGTGTGTATCTGTGATTCTCTCTCTGTGTCCCTGTGTGTATTTGTGATTCTCTCTCTCTGTGTTCCTGTGTGTTTCTGTGATTTTCTCTGTGTTCCTGTGTGTATCTGTTATTCTCTCTCTGTGTGTCCCTGTGTGTATCTCTGATTCTCTCTCTGTGTTCCTGTGCGTATCTGTGATTCTTTCTCTGTGTGTTTCTGTGTGTATCTGTGATTCTCTCTCTGTGTCCCTGTGTGTATTTGTGATTCTCTCTCTCTGTGTTCCTGTGTGTATCTGTGATTCTCTCTCTGTGTCCCTGTGTGTATTTGTGATTCTCTCTCTCTGTGTTCCTGTGTGTATCTGTGATTCTCTCTCTGGGTCCCTCTGTGTATCTGTGATTCTCTCTCTGTGTGTTCCTGTGTGTATCTGTGAATCTCTCTCTGTGTCCCTGTGTGTATCTGTTATTCTCTCTCTTTGTGTTCCTGTGTGTATCTGTGATTCTCTCTCTGTGTGTTCCTGTGTGTATCTGTGAATCTCTCTCTGTGTCCCTGTGTGTATCTGTTATTCTCTCTCTTTGTGTTCTTGTGTGTATCTGTGATTCTCTCTCTGTGTGTTCCTGTGTGTATCTGTGATTCTCTCTCTGTGTCCCTGTGTGATTCTGTGATTTTCTCTGTGTTCCTGTGTGTATCTGTGATTCTCTCTCTGGGTCCCTGTGTGTATCTGTGATTCTCTCTCTGTGTGTTCCTGTGTGTATCTGTGAATCTCTCTCTGTGTCCCTGTGTGTATCTGTTATTCTCTCATTTTGTGTTCTTGTGTGTATCTGTGATTCTCTCTCTGTGTGTACCTGGGTGTATCTATGATTCTCTCTCTGTGTGTCCCTGTGTGTATCTGTGATGCTCTCTGTGTGTCCCTGTGTATCTGGGATTCTCTCTGTGTCCCTGTGTGTATCTGTGATTCTCTCTGTGTCCCTGTGTGTATCTGTGATTCTCTCTGTGTCCCTGTGTGAATCTGTGATTCACTCTGTGTCCCTGTGTTTATCTGTGATTCTCTATCTGTGTTCCAGTGTGTATCTGTGATTCTCTCTCTGTGTCCCTGTGTGTATCTGTGATTCTCTCTCTGTGTCCCTGTGTGTATCTGTGATTCTCTCTCTGTGTCCCTGTGTGTATCTGTGATTCTCTCTCTGTGTCCCTGTGTGTATCTATGATTCTCTCTCTGTGTTCCTGTGTGTTTCTGTGATTCTCTCTGTGTCCTTGTGTGTATCTGTGATTCTCTCTACGTGTCCCTGTGTGTATCTGTGATTCTCTCTCTGTGTCCTTTGTATGTCTGTGATTCTCTATCGGTGTCCCTGTGTGTATCTGTGATTCTCTCTCTGTGTCCCTGTGTATATCTGTGAATCTCTCTGTGTCCCTGTGTGTATCTGTGATTCTCTCTCTGTGTGTTCCTGTGTGTATCTGTGAATCTCTCTCTGTGTCCCTGTGTGTATCTGTTATTCTCTCATCTTGTGTTCTTGTGTGTATCTGTGATTCTCTCTCTGTGTGTACCTGGGTGTATCTATGATTCTCTCTCTGTGTGTCCCTGTGTGTATCTGTGATGCTCTCTGTGTGTCACTGTGTATCTGTGATTCTCTCTGTGTCCCAGTGTGTATCTGTGATTCTCTCTGTGTCCCTGTGTGTATCTGTGATTCTCTCTGTGTCCCTGCGTGAATCTGTGATTCACTCTGTGTCCCTGTGTTTATCTGTGATTCTCTATCTGTGTTCCAGTGTGTATCTGTGATTCTCTCTCTGTGTCCCTGTGTGTATCTGTGATTCTCTCTCTGTGTCCCTGTGTGTATCTGTGATTCTCTCTCTGTGTCCCTGTGTGTATCTATTATTCTCTCTCTTTGTGTTCCTGTGTGTATCTGTGATTCTCTCTCTGTGTGTTCCTGTGTGTATCTGTGATTCTCTCTCTGTGTCCCTGTGTGTATCTGTGATTCTCTCTCTGTGTCCCTGTGTGTATCTGTGATTCACTCTCTGTGTCCCTGTGTGTATCTGTGATTCTCTCTCTGTGTCCCTGTGTATATCTGTGATTCTCTCTGTGTCGCTGTGTGTATCTGTGATTCTCTCTCTGTGTGTCCCTGGGTGTATCTATGATTCTCTCTCTGTGTGTCCCTGTGTGTATCTGTGATGCCCTCTGTGTGTCCCTGTGTGTATCTGTGATTCTCTCTGTGTCCCTGTGTGTATCTGTGATTCTCTCTGTGTCCCTGTGTAAATCTGCGATTCACTCTGTGTCCCTGTGTGTATCTGTGATTCTCTATCTGTTTTCCAGTGTGTATCAGTGATTCTCTCTCTGTGTCCCTGTGTGTATCTGTGATTCTCTCTCTGTGTGTTCCTGTGTGTATCTGTGATTCTCTCTCTGTGTCCCTGTGTGTATCTGTGATTCTCTCTCTGTGTCCCTGTGTGTATCTGTGATTCACTCTCTGTGTCCCTGTGTGTATCTGTGATTCTCTCTCTGTGTCCCTGTGTATATCTGTGATTCTCTCTGTGTCGCTGTGTGTATCTGTGATTCTCTCTCTGTGTGTCCCTGGGTGTATCTATGATTCTCTCTCTGTGTGTCCCTGTGTGTATCTGTGATGCTCTCTGTGTGTCCCTGTGTGTATCTGTGATTCTCTCTGTGTCCCTGTGTGTATCTGTGATTCTCTCTGTGTCCCTGTGTAAATCTGCGATTCACTCTGTGTCCCTGTGTGTATCTGTGATTCTCTATCTGTTTTCCACTGTGTATCTGTGATTCTCTCTCCGTGGTCCTGTGTGTATCTGTGATTCTCTCTCTGTGTCCTGTGTATGTCTGTGATTCTCTCTGTGTCCCTGTGTGTATCTGTGATTCTCTCTCTGTGTCCCTGTGTATATCTGTGATTCCCTCTGTGACCCTGTGTGAATCTGTGATTCTCTCTCTGTGTGTCCCTGTGTGTATCTGTGATTCTCTCTCTGTGTCCCTGTGTGATTCTGTGATTCTCTCTGTGTCCCTGTGTGTATCTCTGATTCTCTCTCTGTGTGTCCCTGGGTGTATCTGTGACTCGCTCTCTGTGTCCCTGTGTGTGTCTGTGATTCTCTCTCTGTGTCCCTGTGTGTATCTGTGATTCTCTCTCTGTGTGTCCCTGTGTGTATCTGTGATTCACTCTCTGCGTTCCTGTGTGTATCTGTGATTCTCCCTGTGTGTCCCTATGTGTATCTCTGATTCTCTCTCTGTGTTCCTGTGTGTATCTGTGATTCTCTCTCTGTGTCCCTGTGTGTGTCTCTGATTCTCTCTGTGTGTTCCTGTGTGTATCTTTGATTCTCTCTGTGCCCCTGTGTGTATCTGTGATTCTCTCTCTGTGCCCCTGTGTGTGTCTCTGATTCTCTCTCTGTGTCCCTGTGTGTTTCTGTGATTCTCTCTGTGTGTCCCTGTGTGTATCTGTGATTCTCTCTCTGTGTTCCTGTGTGTATCTATGATTCTCTCTCTGTGTCCCTGTGTGTATCTGTGATTCTCTCTCTGTGTTCCTGTGTGTATCTATGATTCTCTCTCTGTGTTCCTGTGTGTTTCTGTGATTCTCTCTGTGTCCTTGTGTGTATCTGTGATTCTCTCTCCGTGGCCCTGTGTGTATCTGTGATTCTCTCTCTGTGTCCTGTGTATGTCTGTGATTCTCTCTCTGTGTCCCTGTGTGTATCTGTGATTCTCTCTCTGTGTCCCTGTGTATATCTGTGATTCTCTCTGTGTCCCTGTGTGTATCTGTGATTCTCTCTCTGTGTCCCTGTGTATATCTGTGATTCTCTCTGTGACCCTGTGTGAATCTGTGATTCTCTCTCTGTGTGTCCCTGTGTGTATCTGTGATTCTCTCTCTGTGTCCCTGTGTGATTCTGTGATTCTCTCTGTGTCCCTGTGTGTATCTCTGATTCTCAATCTGTGTGTCCCTGGGTGTATCTGTGACTCGCTCTCTGTGTCCCTGTGTGTGTCTGTGATTCTCTCTCTGTGTCCCTGTGTGTATCTCTGATTCTCTCTCTGTGTTCCTGTGTGTATCTGTGATTCTCTCTCGGTGTCCCTGTGTGTGTCTCTGATTCTCTCTGTGTGTTCCTGTGTGTATCTTTGATTCTCTCTGTGCCCCTGTGTGTATCTGTGATTCTCTCTCTGTGCCCCTGTGTGTGTCTCTGATTCTCTCTCTGTGTCCCTGTGTGTTTCTGTGATTCTCTCTGTGTTCCTGTGTGTTTCTGTGATTTTCTCTGTGTTCCTGTGTGTATCTGTTATTCTCTCTCTGTGTGTCCCTGTGTGTATCTCTGATTCTCTCTCTGTGTTCCTGTGCGTATCTGTGATTCTCTCTCTGTGTCCCTGTGGGTATCTGTGATTCTCTCTCTGTGTGTTTCTGTGTTTATCTGTGATTCTCTCTCTGTGTCCCTGTGTGTATTTGTGATTCTCTCTCTCTGTGTTCCTGTGTGTATCTGTGGTTCTCTCTCTGGGTCCCTGTGTGTATCTGTGATTCTCTCTCTGTGTGTTCCTGTGTGTATCTGTGAATCTCTCTCTGTGTCCCTGTGTGTATCTGTTATTCTCTCTCTTTGTGTTCCTGTGTGTATCTGTGATTCTCTCTCTGTGTGTTCCTGTGTGTATCTGTGAATCTCTCTCTGTGTCCCTGTGTGTATCTGTTATTCTCTCTCTTTGAGTTCTTGTGTGTATCTGTGATTCTCTCTCTGTGTGTTCCTGTGTGTATCTGTGATTCTCTCTCTGTGTCCCTGTGTGTTTCTGTGATTTTCTCTGTGTTCCTGTGTGTATCTGTGATTCTCTCTCTGGGTCCCTGTGTGTATCTGTGATTCTCTCTCTGTGTGTTCCTGTGTGTATCTGTGAATCTCTCTCTGTGTCCCTGTGTGTATCTGTTATTCTCTCATTTTGTGTTCTTGTGTGTATCTGTGATTCTCTCTCTGTGTGTACCTGGGTGTATCTATGATTCTCTCTCTGTGTGTCCCTGTGTGTATCTGTGATGCTCTCTGTGTGTCCCTGTGTATCTGTGATTCTCTCTGTGTCCCTGTGTGTATCTTTCATTCTCTCTGTGTCCCTGTGTGTATCTGTGATTCTCTCTGTGTCCCTGTGTGAATCTGTGATTCACTCTGTGTCCCTGTGTTTATCTGTGATTCTCTATCTGTGTTCCAGTGTGTATCTGTGATTCTCTCTCTGTGTCCCTGTGTGTATCTGTGATTCTCTCTCTGTGTCCCTGTGTGTATCTGTGATTCTCTCTCTGTGTTCTTGTGTGTATCTATGATTCTCTCTCTGTGTTCCTGTGTGTTTCTGTGATTCTCTCTGTGTCCTTGTGTGTATCTGTGATTCTCTCTCCGTGGCCCTGTGTGTATCTGTGATTCTCTCTCTGTGTCCTGTGTATGTCTGTGATTCTCTCTCTGTGTCCCTGTGTGTATCTGTGATTCTCTCTCTGTGTCCCTGTGTATATCTGTGATTCTCTCTGTGTCCCTGTGTGTATCTGTGATTCTCTCTCTGTGTCCCTGTGCATATCTGTGATTCTCTCTGTGACCCTGTGTGAATCTGTGATTCTCTCTCTGTGTGTCCCTGTGTGTATCTGTGATTCACTCTCTGTGTCCCTGTGTGCATCTGTGATTCTCTCTCTGTGTGTCCCTGTGTGTATCTGTGATTCACTCTCTGCGTTCCTGTGTGTATCTGTGATTCTCCCTGTGTGTCCCTATGTGTATCTCTGATTCTCTCTCTGTGTTCCTGTGTGTATCTGTGATTCTCTCTCTGTGTCCCTGTGTGTGTCTCTGATTCTCTCTCTGTGCCCGTGTGTGTGTCTCTGATTCTCTCTCTGTGTCCCTGTGTGTTTCTGTGATTCTCTCTGTGTTCCTGTGTGTTTCTGTGATTTTCTCTGTGTTCCTGTGTGTATCTGTCATTCTCTCTCTGTGTGTCCCTGTGTGTATCTCTGATTCTCTCTCTGTGTTCCTGTGCGTATCTGTGATTCTTTCTCTGTGTGTTTCTGTGTGTATCTGTGATTCTCTCTCTGTGTCCCTGTGTGTATTTGTGATTCTCTCTCTCTGTGTTCCTGTGTGTATCTGTGATTCTCTCTCTGGGTCCCTGTGTGTATCTGTGATTCTCTCTCTGTGTGTTCCTGTGTGTATCTGTGAATCTCTCTCTGTGTCCCTGTGTGTATCTGTTATTCTCTCTCTTTGTGTTCCTGTGTGTATCTGTGATTCTCTCTCTGTGTGTTCCTGTGTGTATCTGTGAATCTCTCTCTGTGTCCCTGTGTGTAGCTGTTATTCTCTCTCTTTGTGTTCTTGTGTGTATCTGTGATTCTCTCTCTGTGTGTTCCTGTGTGTATCTGTGATTCTCTCTCTGTGTCCCTGTGTGTTTCTGTGATTTTCTCTGTGTTCCTGTGTGTATCTGTGATTCTCTCTCTGGGTCCCTGTGTGTATCTGTGATTCTCTCTCTATGTGTTCCTGTGTGTATCTGTGAATCTCTCTCTGTGTCCCTGTGTGTATCTGTTATTCTCTCATTTTGTGTTCTTGTGTGTATCTGTGATTCTCTCTCTGTGTGTACCTGGGTGTATCTATGATTCTCTCTCTGTGTGTCCCTGTGTGTATCTGTGATGCTCTCTGTGTGTCCCTGTGTATCTGGGATTCTCTCTGTGTCCCTGTGTGTATCTGTGATTCTCTCTGTGTCCCTGTGTGTATCTGTGATTCTCTCTGTGTCCCTGTGTGAATCTGTGATTCACTCTGTGTCCCTGTGTTTATCTGTGATTCTCTATCTGTGTTCCAGTGTGTATCTGTGATTCTCTCTCTGTGTCCCTGTGTGTATCTGTGATTCTCTCTCTGTGTCCCTGTGTGTATCTGTGATTCTCTCTCTGTGTCCCTGTGTGTATCTGTGATTCTCTCTCTGTGTCCCTGTGTGTATCTGTGATTCTCTCTCTGTGTTCCTGTGTGTTTCTGTGATTCTCTCTGTGTCCTTGTGTGTATCTGTGATTCTCTCTACGTGTCCCTGTGTGTATCTGTGATTCTCTCTCTGTGTCCTTTGTATGTCTGTGATTCTCTATCGGTGTCCCTGTGTGTATCTGTGATTCTCTCTCTGTGTCCCTGTGTATATCTGTGATTCTCTCTGTGTCCCTGTGTGTATCTGTGATTCTCTCTCTGTGTGTTCCTGTGTGTATCTGTGAATCTCTCTCTGTGTCCCTGTGTGTATCTGTTATTCTCTCATCTTGTGTTCTTGTGTGTATCTGTGATTCTCTTTCTGTGTGTACCTGGGTGTATCTATGATTCTCTCTCTGTGTGTCCCTGTGTGTATCTGTGATGCTCTCTGTGTGTCACTGTGTATCTGTGATTCTCTCTGTGTCCCTGTGTGTATCTGTGATTCTCTCTGTGTCCCTCTGTGTATCTGTGATTCTCTCTGTGTCCCTGCGTGAATCTGTGATTCACTCTGTGTCCCTGTGTTTATCTGTGATTCTCTATCTGTGTTCCAGTGTGTATCTGTGATTCTCTCTCTGTGTCCCTGTGTGTATCTGTGATTCTCTCTCTGTGTCCCTGTGTGTATCTGTGATTCTCTCTCTGTGTCCCTGTGTGTATCTGTTATTCTCTCTCTTTGTGTTCCTGTGTGTATCTGTGATTCTCTCTCTGTGTGTTCCTGTGTGTATCTGTGATTCTCTCTCTGTGTCCCTGTGTGTATCTGTGATTCTCTCTCTGTGTCCCTGTGTGTATCTGTGATTCACTGTCTGTGTCCCTGTGTGTATCTGTGATTCTCTCTCTGTGTCCCTGTGTATATCTGTGATTCTCTCTGTGTCGCTGTGTGTATCTGTGATTCTCTCTCTGTGTGTCCCTGGGTGTATCTATGATTCTCTCTCTGTGTGTCCCTGTGTGTATCTGTGATGCTCTCTGTGTGTCCCTGTGTGTATCTGTGATTCTCTCTGTGTCCCTGTGTGTATCTGTGATTCTCTCTGTGTCCCTGTGTAAATCTGCGATTTACTCTGTGTCCCTGTGTGTATCTGTGATTCTCTATCTGTTTTCCAGTGTGTATCAGTGATTCTCTCTCTGTGTCCCTGTGTGTATCTGTGATTCTCTCTCTGTGTGTCCCTGGGTGTAACTGTGACTCGCTCTCTGTGTCCCTGTGTGTATCTCTGATTCTCTCTCTGTGTCCCTGTGTGTATCTGTGATTCTCTCTCTGTGTTCCTGTGTGTATCTATGATTCTCTCTCTGTGTTCCTGTGTGTTTCTGTGATTCTCTCTGTGTCCTTGTGTGTATCTCTGATTCTCTCTCCGTGGCCCTGTGTGTATCTGTGATTCTCTCTCTGTGTCCTGTGTATGTCTGTGATTCTCTCTCTGTGTCCCTGTGTGCATCTGTGATTCTCTCTCTGTGTCCCTGTGTATATCTGTGATTCTCTCTGTGTCCCTGTGTGTATCTGTGATTCTCTCTCTGTGTCCCTGTGTATATCTGTGATTCTCTCTGTGACCCTGTGTGAATCTGTGATTCTCTCTCTGTGTGTCCCTGTGTGTATCTGTGAATCTCTCTCTGTGTCCCTGTGTGATTCTGTGATTCTCTCTGTGTCCCTGTGTGTATCTCTGATTCTCTCTCTGTGTGTCCCTGGGTGTATCTGTGACTCGCTCTCTGTGTCCCTGTGTGTGTCTGTGATTCTCTCTCTGTGTCCCTGTGTGTATTTGTGATTCTCTCTCTCTGTGTTCCTGTGTGTATCTGTGGTTCTCTCTCTTAGTCCCTGTGTGTAGCTGTGATTCTCTCTCTGTGTGTTCCTGTGTGTATCTGTGAATCTCTCTCTGTGTCCCTGTGTGTATCTGTTATTCTCTCTCTTTGTGTTCCTGTGTGTATCTGTGATTCTCTCTCTGTGTGTTCCTGTGTGTATCTGTGAATCTCTCTCTGTGTCCCTGTGTGTATCTGTTATTCTCTCTCTTTGTGTTCTTGTGTGTATCTGTGATTCTCTCTCTGTGTGTTCCTGTGTGTATCTGTGATTCTCTCTCTGTGTCCCTGTGTGTTTCTGTGATTTTCTCTGTGTTCCTGTGTGTATCTGTGATTCTCTCTCTGGGTCCCTGTGTGTATCTGTGATTCTCTCTCTGTGTGTTCCTGTGTGTATCTGTGAATCTCTCTCTGTGTCCCTGTGTGTATCTGTTATTCTCTCATTTTGTGTTCTTGTGTGTATCTGTGATTCTCTCTCTGTGTGTACCTGGGTGTATCTATGATTCTCTCTCTGTGTGTCCCTGTGTGTATCTGTGATGCTCTCTGTGTGTCCCTGTGTATCTGTGATTCTCTCTGTGTCCCTGTGTGTATCTTTCATTCTCTCTGTGTCCCTGTGTGTATCTGTGATTCTCTCTGCGTCCCTGTGTGAATCTGTGATTCACTCTGTGTCCCTGTGTTTATCTGTGATTCTCTATCTGTGTTCCAGTGTGTATCTGTGATTCTCTCTCTGTGTCCCTGTGTGTATCTGTGATTCTCTCTCTGTGTCCCTGTGTGTATCTGTGATTCTCTCTCTATGTGTTCCTGTGTGTATCTGTGAATCTCTCTCTGTGTCCCTGTGTGTATCTGTTATTCTCTCATTTTGTGTTCTTGTGTGTATCTGTGATTCTCTCTCTGTGTGTACCTGGGTGTATCTATGATTCTCTCTCTGTGTGTCCCTGTGTGTATCTGTGATGCTCTCTGTGTGTCCCTGTGTATCTGGGATTCTCTCTGTGTCCCTGTGTGTATCTGTGATTCTCTCTGTGTCCCTGTGTGTATCTGTGATTCTCTCTGTGTCCCTGTGTGAATCTGTGATTCACTCTGTGTCCCTGTGTTTATCTGTGATTCTCTATCTGTGTTCCAGTGTGTATCTGTGATTCTCTCTCTGTGTCCCTGTGTGTATCTGTGATTCTCTCTCTGTGTCCCTGTGTGTATCTGTGATTCTCTCTCTGTGTCCCTGTGTGTATCTGTGATTCTCTCTCTGTGTCCCTGTGTGTATCTATGATTCTCTCTCTGTGTTCCTGTGTGTTTCTGTGATTCTCTCTGTGTCCTTGTGTGTATCTGTGATTCTCTCTACGTGTCCCTGTGTGTATCTGTGATTCTCTCTCTGTGTCCTTTGTATGTCTGTGATTCTCTTTCGGTGTCCCTGTGTGTATCTGTGATTCTCTCTCTGTGTCCCTGTGTATATCTGTGATTCTCTCTGTGTCCCTGTGTGTATCTGTGATTCTCTCTCTGTGTGTTCCTGTGTGTATCTGTGAATCTCTCTCTGTGTCCCTGTGTGTATCTGTTATTCTCTCATCTTGTGTTCTTGTGTGTATCTGTGATTCTCTCTCTGTGTGTCCCTGTGTGTATCTGTGATGCTCTCTGTGTGTCACTGTGTATCTGTGATTCTCTCTGTGTCCCTGTGTGTATCTGTGATTCTCTCTGTGTCCCTGTGTGTATCTGTGATTCTCTCTGTGTCCCTGCGTGAATCTGTGATTCACTCGGTGTCCCTGTGTTTATCTGTGATTCTCTATCTGTGTTCCAGTGTGTATCTGTGATTCTCTCTCTGTGTCCCTGTGTGTATCTGTGATTCTCTCTCTGTGTCCCTGTGTGTATCTGTGATTCTCTCTCTGTGTCCCTGTGTGTATCTGTTATTCTCTCTCTTTGTGTTCCTGTGTGTATCTGTGATTCTCTCTCTGTGTGTTCCTGTGTGTATCTGTGATTCTGTCTCTGTGTCCCTGTGTGTATCTGTGATTCTCTCTCTGTGTCCCTGTGTGTATCTGTGATTCACTCTCTGTGTCCCTGTGTGTATCTGTGATTCTCTCTCTGTGTCCCTGTGTATATCTGTGATTCTCTCTGTGTCGCTGTGTGTATCTGTGATTCTCTCTCTGTGTGTCCCTGGGTGTATCTACGATTCTCTCTCTGTGTGTCCCTGTGTGTATCTGGGATGCTCTCTGTGTGTCCCTGTGTGTATCTGTGATTCTCTCTGTGTCCCTGTGTGTATCTGTGATTCTCTCTGTGTCCCTGTGTAAATCTGCGATTCACTCTGTGTCCCTGTGTGTATCTGTGATTCTCTATCTGTTTTCCAGTGTGTATCAGTGATTCTCTCTCTGTGTCCCTGTGTGTATCTGTTATTCTCTCTCTGTGTGTCCCTGGGTGTAACTGTGACTCGCTCTCTGTGTCCCTGTGTGTATCTCTGATTCTCTCTCTGTGTCCCTGTGTGTATCTGTGATTCTCTCTCTGTGTTCCTGTGTGTATCTATGATTCTCTCTCTGTGTTCCTGTGTGTTTCTGTGATTCTCTCTGTGTCCTTGTGTGTATCTGTGATTCTCTCTCCGTGGCCCTGTGTGTATCTGTGATTCTCTCTCTGTGTCCTGTGTATGTCTGTGATTCTCTCTCTGTGTCGCTGTGTGTATCTGTGATTCTCTCTCTGTGTCCCTGTGTATATCTGTGATTCTCTCTGTGTCCCTGTGTGTATCTGTGATTCTCTCTCTGTGTCCCTGTGTATATCTGTGATTCTCTCTGTGACCCTGTGTGAATCTGTGATTCTCTCTCTGTGTGTCCCTGTGTGTATCTGTGATTCTCTCTCTGTGTCCCTGTGTGATTCTGTGATTCTCTCTGTGTCCCTGTGTGTATCTCTGATTCTCTCTCTGTGTGTCCCTGGGTGTATCTGTGACTCGCTCTCTGTGTCCCTGTGTGTGTCTGTGATTCTCTCTCTGTGTCCCTGTGTGTATTTGTGATTCTCTCTCTCTGTGTTCCTGTGTGTATCTGTGGTTCTCTCTCTGGGTCCCTGTGTGTATCTGTGATTCTCTCTCTGTGTGTTCCTGTGTGTATCTGTGAATCTCTCTCTGTGTCCCTGTGTGTATCTGTTATTCTCTCTCTTTGTGTTCCTGTGTGTATCTGTGATTCTCTCTCTGTGTGTTCCTGTGTGTATCTGTGAATCTCTCTCTGTGTCCCTGTGTGTATCTGTTATTCTCTCTCTTTGTGTTCTTGTGTGTATCTGTGATTCTCTCTCTGTGTGTTCCTGTGTGTATCTGTGATTCTCTCTCTGTGTCCCTGTGTGTTTCTGTGATTTTCTCTGTGTTCCTGTGTGTATCTGTGATTCTCTCTCTGGGTCCCTGTGTGTATCTGTGATTCTCTCTCTGTGTGTTCCTGTGTGTATCTGTGAATCTCTCTCTGTGTCCCTGTGTCTATCTGTTATTCTCTCATTTTGTGTTCTTGTGTGTATCTGTGATTCTCTCTCTGTGTGTACCTGGGTGTATCTATGATTCTCTCTCTGTGTGTCCCTGTGTGTATCTGTGATGCTCTCTGTGTGTCCCTGTGTATCTGTGATTCTCTCTGTGTCCCTGTGTGTATCTTTCATTCTCTCTGTGTCCCTGTGTGTATCTGTGATTCTCTCTGTGTCCCTGTGTGAATCTGTGATTCACTCTGTGTCCCTGTGTTTATCTGTGATTCTCTATCTGTGTTCCAGTGTGTATCTGTGATTCTCTCTCTGTGTCCCTGTGTGTATCTGTGATTCTCTCTCTGTGTCCCTGTGTGTATCTGTGATTCTCTCTCTGTGTTCTTGTGTGTATCTATGATTCTCTCTCTGTGTTCCTGTGTGTTTCTGTGATTCTCTCTGTGTCCTTGTGTGTATCTGTGATTCTCTCTCCGTGGCCCTGTGTGTATCTGTGATTCTCTCTCTGTGTCCTGTGTATGTCTGTGATTCTCTCCCTGTGTCCCTGTGTGTATCTGTGATTCTCTCTCTGTGTCCCTGTGTATATCTGTGATTCTCTCTGTGTCCCTGTGTGTATCTGTGATTCTCTCTCTGTGTCCCTGTGCATATCTGTGATTCTCTCTGTGACCCTGTGTGAATCTGTGATTCTCTCTCTGTGTGTCCCTGTGTGTATCTGTGATTCTCTCTCTGTGTCCCAGTGTGATTCTGTGATTCTCTCTGTGTCCCTGTGTGTATCTCTGATTCTCTCTCTGTGTGTCCCTGGGTGTATCTGTGACTCGCTCTCTGTGTCCCTGTGTGTATCTGTGATTCTCTCTCTGTGTCCCTGTGTGTATCTGTGATTCACTCTCTGCGTTCCTGTGTGTATCTGTGATTCTCCCTGTGTGTCCATATGTGTATCTCTGATTCTCTCTCTGTGTTCCTGTGTGTATCTGTGATTCTCTCTCTGTGTCCCTGTGTGTGTCTCTGATTCTCTCTGTGTGTTCCTGTGTGTATCTTTGATTCTCTCTTTGACCCTGTGTGTATCTGTGATGCTTTCGCTGTGTGTTTCTGTGTGTATCTGTGATTCTCTCTCTGTGTCCCTGTGTGTATTTGTGATTCTCTCTCTCTGTGTTCCTGTGTGTATCTGTGATTCTCTCTCTGGGTCCCTGTGTGTATCTGTGATTCTCTCTCTGTGTGTTCCTGTGTGTATCTGTGAATCTCTCTCTGTGTCACTGTGTGTATCTGTTATTCTCACTCTTTGTGTTCCTGTGTGTATCTGTGATTCTCTCTCTGTGTGTTCCTGTGTGTATCTGTGAATCTCTCTCTGTGTCCCTGTGTGTATCTGTTATTCTCTCTCTTTGTGTTCTTGTGTGTATCTGTGATTCTCTCTCTGTGTGTTCCTGTGTGTATCTGTGATTCTCTCTCTGTGTCCCTGTGTGTTTCTGTGATTTTCTCTGTGTTCCTGTGTGTATCTGTGATTCTCTCTCTGGGTCCCTGTGTGTATCTGTGATTCTCTCTCTGTGTGTTCCTGTGTGTATCTGTGAATCTCTCTCTGTGTCCCTGTGTGTATCTGTTATTCTCTCATTTTGTGTTCTTGTGTGTATCTGTGATTCTCTCTCTGTGTGTACCTGGGTGTATCTATGATTCTCTCTCTGTGTGTCCCTGTGTGTATCTGTGATGCTCTCTGTGTGTCCCTGTGTATCTGTGATTCTCTCTGTGTCCCTGTGTGTATCTTTCATTCTCTCTGTGTCCCTGTGTGTATCTGTGATTCTCTCTGTGTCCCTGTGTGAATCTGCGATTCACTCTGTGTCCCTGTGTTTATCTGTGATTCTCTATCTGTGTTCCAGTGTGTATCTGTGATTCTCTCTCTGTGTCCCTGTGTGTATTGTGATTCTCTCTCCGTGGCCCTGTGTGTATCTGTGATTCTCTCTCTGTGTCCTGTGTATGTCTGTGATTCTCTCTCTGTGTCCCTGTGTGTATCTGTGATTCTCTCTCTGTGTCCCTGTGTATATCTGTGATTCTCTCTGTGTCCCTGTGTGTATCTGTGATTCTCTCTCTGTGTCCCTGTGCATATCTGTGATTCTCTCTGTGACCCTGTGTGAATCTGTGATTCTCTCTCTGTGTGTCCCTGTGTGTATCTGTGATTCTCTCTCTGTGTCCCAGTGTGATTCTGTGATTCTCTCTGTGTCCCTGTGTGTATCTCTGATTCTCTCTCTGTGTGTCCCTGGGTGTATCTGTGACTCGCTCTCTGTGTCCCTGTGTGTATCTGTGATTCTCTCTCTGTGTCCCTGTGTGTATCTGTGATTCTCTCTCTGTGTGTCCCTGTGTGTATCTGTGATTCACTCTCTGCGTTCCTGTGTGTATCTGTGATTCTCCCTGTGTGTCCCTATGTGTATCTCTGATTCTCTCTCTGTGTTCCTGTGTGTATCTGTGATTCTCTCTCTGTGTCCCTGTGTGTGTCTCTGATTCTCTCTGTATGTTCCTGTGTGTATCTTTGATTCTCTCTGTGACCCTGTGTGTATCTGTGATTCTCTCTCTGTGCCCGTGTGTGTGTCTCTGATTCTCTCTCTGTGTCCCTGTGTGTTTCTGTGATTCTCTCTGTGTTCCTGTGTGTTTCTGTGATTTTCTCTGTGTTCCTGTGTGTATCTGTTATTCTCTCTCTGTGTGTCCCTGTGTGTATCTCTGATTCTCTCTCTGTGTTCCTGTGCGTATCTGTGATTCTTTCTCTGTGTGTTTCTGTGTGTATCTGTGATTCTCTCTCTGTGTCCCTGTGTGTATTTGTGATTCTCTCTCTCTGTGTTCCTGTGTGTATCTGTGATTCTCTCTCTGGGTCCCTGTGTGTATCTGTGATTCTCTCTCTGTGTGTTCCTGTGTGTATCTGTGAATCTCTCTCTGTGTCCCTGTGTGTATCTGTTATTCTCTCTCTTTGTGTTCCTGTGTGTATCTGTGATTCTCTCTCTGTGTGTTCCTGTGTGTATCTGTGAATCTCTCTCTGTGTCCCTGTGTGTATCTGTTATTCTCTCTCTTTGTGTTCTTGTGTGTATCTGTGATTCTCTCTCTGTGTGTTCCTGTGTGTATCTGTGATTCTCTCTCTGTGTCCCTGTGTGTTTCTGTGATTTTCTCTGTGTTCCTGTGTGTATCTGTGATTCTCTCTCTGGGTCCCTGTGTGTATCTGTGATTCTCTCTCTGTGTGTTCCTGTGTGTATCTGTGAATCTCTCTCTGTGTCCCTGTGTGTATCTGTTATTCTCTCATTTTGTGTTCTTGTGTGTATCTGTGATTCTCTCTCTGTGTTCTTGTGTGTATCTATGATTCTCTCTCTGTGTTCCTGTGTGTTTCTGTGATTCTCTCTGTGTCCTTGTGTGTATCTGTGATTCTCTCTCCGTGGCCCTGTGTGTATCTGTGATTCTCTCTCTGTGTCCTGTGTATGTCTGTGATTCTCTCCCTGTGTCCCTGTGTGTATCTGTGATTCTCTCTCTGTGTCCCTGTGTATATCTGTGATTCTCTCTGTGTCCCTGTGTGTATCTGTGATTCTCTCTCTGTGTCCCTGTGCATATCTGTGATTCTCTCTGTGACCCTGTGTGAATCTGTGATTCTCTCTCTGTGTGTCCCTGTGTGTATCTGTGATTCTCTCTCTGTGTCCCAGTGTGATTCTGTGATTCTCTCTGTGTCCCTGTGTGTATCTCTGATTCTCTCTCTGTGTGTCCCTGGGTGTATCTGTGACTCGCTCTCTGTGTCCCTGTGTGTATCTGTGATTCTCTCTCTGTGTCCCTGTGTGTATCTCTGATTCTCTCTCTGTGTGTCCCTGGGTGTATCTGTGACTCGCTCTCTGTGTCCCTGTGTGTATCTGTGATTCTCTCTCTGTGTCCCTGTGTGTATCTGTGATTCTCTCTCTGTGTCCCTGTGTGTATCTGTGATTCTCTCTCTGTGTGTCCCTGTGTGTATCTGTGATTCACTCTCTGCGTTCCTGTGTGTATCTGTGATTCTCCCTGTGTGTCCATATGTGTATCTCTGATTCTCTCTCTGTGTTCCTGTGTGTATCTGTGATTCTCTCTCTGTGTCCCTGTGTGTGTCTCTGATTCTCTCTGTGTGTTCCTGTGTGTATCTTTGATTCTCTCTGTGACCCTGTGTGTATCTGTGATTCTTTCTCTGTGTGTTTCTGTGTGTATCTGTGATTCTCTCTCTGTGTCCCTGTGTGTATTTGTGATTCTCTCTCTCTGTGTTCCTGTGTGTATCTGTGATTCTCTCTCTGGGTCCCTGTGTGTATCTGTGATTCTCTCTCTGTGTGTTCCTGTGTGTATCTGTGAATCTCTCTCTGTGTCCCTGTGTGTATCTGTTATTCTCACTCTTTGTGTTCCTGTGTGTATCTGTGATTCTCTCTCTGTGTGTTCCTGTGTGTATCTGTGAATCTCTCTCTGTGTCCCTGTGCGTATCTGTTATTCTCTCTCTTTGTGTTCTTGTGTGTATCTGTGATTCTCTCTCTGTGTGTTCCTGTGTGTATCTGTGATTCTCTCTCTGTGTCCCTGTGTGTTTCTGTGATTTTCTCTGTGTTCCTGTGTGTATCTGTGATTCTCTCTCTGGGTCCCTGTGTGTATCTGTGATTCTCTCTCTGTGTGTTCCTGTGTGTATCAGTGAATCTCTCTCTGTGTCCCTGTGTGTATCTGTTATTCTCTCATTTTGTGTTCTTGTGTGTATCTGTGATTCTCTCTCTGTGTGTACCTGGGTGTATCTATGATTCTCTCTCTGTGTGTCCCTGTGTGTATCTGTGATGCTCTCTGTGTGTCCCTGTGTATCTGTGATTCTCTCTGTGTCCCTGTGTGCATCTTTCATTCTCTCTGTGTCCCTGTGTGTATCTGTGATTCTCTCTGTGTCCCTGTGTGAATCTGTGATTCACTCTGTGTCCCTGTGTTTATCTGTGATTCTCTATCTGTGTTCCAGTGTGTATCTGTGATTCTCTCTCTGTGTCCCTGTGTGTATTGTGATTCTCTCTCCGTGGCCCTGTGTGTATCTGTGATTCTCTCTCTGTGTCCTGTGTATGTCTGTGATTCTCTCTCTGTGTCCCTGTGTGTATCTGTGATTCTCTCTCTGTGTCCCTGTGTATATCTGTGATTCTCTCTGTGTCCCTGTGTGTATCTGTGATTCTCTCTCTGTGTCCCTGTGCATATCTGTGATTCTCTCTGTGACCCTGTGTGAATCTGTGATTCTCTCTCTGTGTGTCCCTGTGTGTATCTGTGATTCTCTCTCTGTGTCCCAGTGTGATTCTGTGATTCTCTCTGTGTCCCTGTGTGTATCTCTGATTCTCTCTCTGTGTGTCCCTGGGTGTATCTGTGACTCGCTCTCTGTGTCCCTGTGTGTATCTGTGATTCTCTCTCTGTGTCCCTGTGTGTATCTGTGATTCTCTCTCTGTGTGTCCCTGTGTGTATCTGTGATTCACTCTCTGCGTTCCTGTGTGTATCTGTGATTCTCCCTGTGTGTCCCTATGTGTATCTCTGATTCTCTCTCTGTGTTCCTGTGTGTATCTGTGATTCTCTCTCTGTGTCCCTGTGAGTGTCTCTGATTCTCTCTGTGTGTTCCTGTGTTTATCTTTGATTCTCTCTGTGACCCTGTGTGTATCTGTGATTCTCTCTCTGTGCCCGTGTGTGTGTCTCTGATTCTCTCTCTGTGTCCCTGTGTGTTTCTGTGATTCTCTCTGTGTTCCTGTGTGTTTCTGTGATTTTCTCTGTGTTCCTGTGTGTATCTGTTATTCTCTCACTGTGTGTCCCTGTGTGTATCTCTGATTCTCTCTCTGTGTTGCTGTGCGTATCTGTGATTCTTTCTCTGTGTGTTTCTGTGTGTATCTGTGATTCTCTCTCTGTGTCCCTGTGTGTATTTGTGATTCTCTCTCTCTGTGTTCCTGTGTGTATCTGTGATTCTCTCTCTGGGTCCCTGTGTGTATCTGTGATTCTCTCTCTGTGTGTTCCTGTGTGTATCTGTGAATCTCTCTCTGTGTCCCTGTGTGTATCTGTTATTCTCTCTCTTTGTGTTCCTGTGTGTATCTGTGATTCTCTCTCTGTGTGTTCCTGTGTGTATCTGTGAATCTCTCTCTGTGTCCCTGTGTGTATCTGTTATTCTCTCTCTTTGTGTTCTTGTGTGTATCTGTGATTCTCTCTCTGTGTGTTCCTGTGTGTATCTGTGATTCTCTCTCTGTGTCCCTGTGTGTTTCTGTGATTTTCTCTGTGTTCCTGTGTGTATCTGTGATTCTCTCTCTGGGTCCCTGTGTGTATCTGTGATTCTCTCTCTGTGTGTTCCTGTGTGTATCTGTGAATCTCTCTCTGTGTCCCTGTGTGTATCTGTTATTCTCTCATTTTGTGTTCTTGTGTGTATCTGTGATTCCCTCTCTGTGTGTACCTGGGTGTATCTATGATTCTCTCTCTGTGTGTCCCTGTGTGTATCTGTGATTCTCTCTGTGTCCCTGTGTGTATCTGTGATTCTCTCTGTGTCCCTGTGTGTATCTGTGATTCTCTCTGTGTCCCTGTGTGAATCTGTGATTCACTCTGTGTCCCTGTGTTTATCTGTGATTCTCTATCTGTGTTCCAGTGTGTATCTGTGATTCTCTCTCTGTGTGTCCCTGGGTGTATCTGTGACTCGCTCTCTGTGTCCCTGTGTGTGTCTGTGATTCTCTCTCTGTGTCCCTGTGTGTATTTGTGATTCTCTCTCTCTGTGTTCCTGTGTGTATCTGTGGTTCTCTCTCTGTGTCCCTGTGTGTATCTGTGATTCTCTCTCTATGTGTTCCTGTGTGTATCTGTGAATCTCTCTCTGTGTCCCTGTGTGTATCTGTTATTCTCTCATTTTGTGTTCTTGTGTGTATCTGTGATTCTCTCTCTGTGTGTACCTGGGTGTATCTATGATTCTCTCTCTGTGTGTCCCTGTGTGTATCTGTGATGCTCTCTGTGTGTCCCTGTGTATCTGTGATTCTCTCTGTGTCCCTGTGTGTATCTTTCATTCTCTCTGTGTCCCTGTGTGTATCTGTGATTCTCTCTGTGTCCCTGTGTGAATCTGTGATTCACTCTGTGTCCCTGTGTTCATCTGTGATTCTCTATCTGTGTTCCAGTGTGTATCTGTGATTCTCTCTCTGTGTCCCTGTGTGTATCTGTGATTCTCTCTCTGTGTCCCTGTGTGTATCTGTGATTCTCTCTCTGTGTCCCTGTGTGTATCTGTGATTCTCTCTCTGTGTCCCTGTGTGTATCTATGATTCTCTCTCTGTGTTCCTGTGTGTTTCTGTGATTCTCTCTTTGTCCTTGTGTGTATCTGTGATTCTCTCTACGTGTCCCTGTGTGTATCTGTGATTCTCTCTCTGTGTCCTTTGTATGTCTGTGATTCTCTTTCGGTGTCCCTGTGTGTATCTGTGATTCTCTCTCTGTGTGTTCCTGTGTGTATCTGTGAATCTCTCTCTGTGTCCCTGTGTGTATCTGTAATTCTCTCATCTTGTGTTCTTGTGTGTATCTGTGATTCTCTCTCTGTGTGTACCTGGGTGTATCTATGATTCTCTCTCTGTGTGTCCCTGTGTGTATCTGTGATGCTCTCTGTGTGTCACTGTGTATCTGTGATTCTCTCTGTGTCCCTGTGTGTATCTGTGATTCTCTCTGTGTCCCTGTGTGTATCGGTGATTCTCTCTGTGTCCCTGCGTGAATCTGTGATTCACTCTGTGTCCCTGTGTTTATCTGTGATTCTCTATCTGTGTTCCAGTGTGTATCTGTGATTCTCTATCTGTTTTCCAGTGTGTATCAGTGATTCGCTCTCTGTGTCCCTGTGTGTATCTGTTATTCTCTCTCTGTGTGTCCCTGGGTGTAACTGTGACTCGCTCTCTGTGTCCCTGTGTGTATCTCTGATTCTCTCTCTGTGTCCCTGTGTGTATCTGTGATTCTCTCTGTGTTCCTGTGTGTATCTATGATTCTCTCTCTGTGTTCCTGTGTGTTTCTGTGATTCTCTCTGTGTCCTTGTGTGTATCTGTGATTCTCTCTCCGTGGCCCTGTGTGTATCTGTGATTCTCTCTCTGTGTCCTGTGTATGTCTGTGATTCTCTCTCTGTGTCCCTGTGTGTATCTGTGATTCTCTCTCTGTGTCCCTGTGTATATCTGTGATTCTCTCTGTGTCCCTGTGTGTATCTGTGATTCTCTCTCTGTGTCCCTGTGTATATCTGTGATTCTCTCTGTGACCCTGTGTGAATCTGTGATTCTCTCTCTGTGTGTCCCTGTGTGTATCTGTGATTCTCTCTCTGTGTCCCTGTGTGATTCTGTGATTCTCTCTGTGTCCCTGTGTGTATCTCTGATTCTCTCTCTGTGTGTCCCTGGGTGTATCTGTGACTCGCTCTCTGTGTCCCTGTGTGTGTCTGTGATTCTCTCTCTGTGTCCCTGTGTGTATTTGTGATTCTCTCTCTCTGTGTTCCTGTGTGTATCTGTGGTTCTCTCTCTGGGTCCCTGTGTGTATCTGTGATTCTCTCTCTGTGTGTTCCTGTGTGTATCTGTGAATCTCTCTCTGTGTCCCTGTGTGTATCTGTTATTCTCTCTCTTTGTGTTCCTGTGTGTATCTGTGATTCTCTCTCTGTGTGTTCCTGTGTGTATCTGTGAATCTCTCTCTGTGTCCCTGTGTGTATCTGTTATTCTCTCTCTTTGTGTTCTTGTGTGTATCTGTGATTCTCTCTCTGTGTGTTCCTGTGTGTATCTGTGATTCTCTCTCTGTGTCCCTGTGTGTTTCTGTGATTTTCTCTGTGTTCCTGTGTGTATCTGTGATTCTCTCTCTGGGTCCCTGTGTGTATCTGTGATTCTCTCTCTGTGTGTTCCTGTGTGTATCTGTGAATCTCTCTCTGTGTCCCTGTGTGTATCTGTTATTCTCTCATTTTGTGTTCTTGTGTGTATCTGTGATTCTCTCTCTGTGTGTACCTGGGTGTATCTATGATTCTCTCTCTGTGTGTCCCTGTGTGTATCTGTGATGCTCTCTGTGTGTCCCTGTGTATCTGTGATTCTCTCTGTGTCCCTGTGTGTATCTTTCATTCTCTCTGTGTCCCTGTGTGTATCTGTGATTCTCTCTGTGTCCCTGTGTGAATCTGTGATTCACTCTGTGTCCCTGTGTTTATCTGTGATTCTCTATCTGTGTTCCAGTGTGTATCTGTGATTCTCTCTCTGTGTCCCTGTGTGTATCTGTGATTCTCTCTCTGTGTCCCTGTGTGTATCTGTGATTCTCTCTCTGTGTTCTTGTGTGTATCTATGATTCTCTCTCTGTGTTCCTGTGTGTTTCTGTGATTCTCTCTGTGTCCTTGTGTGTATCTGTGATTCTCTCTCCGTGGCCCTGTGTGTATCTGTGATTCTCTCTCTGTGTCCTGTGTATGTCTGTGATTCTCTCCCTGTGTCCCTGTGTGTATCTGTGATTCTCTCTCTGTGTCCCTGTGTATATCTGTGATTCTCTCTGTGTCCCTGTGTGTATCTGTGATTCTCTCTCTGTGTCCCTGTGCATATCTGTGATTCTCTCTGTGACCCTGTGTGAATCTGTGATTCTCTCTCTGTGTGTCCCTGTGTGTATCTGTGATTCTCTCTCTGTGTCCCAGTGTGATTCTGTGATTCTCTCTGTGTCCCTGTGTGTATCTCTGATTCTCTCTCTGTGTGTCCCTGGGTGTATCTGTGACTCGCTCTCTGTGTCCCTGTGTGTATCTGTGATTCTCTCTCTGTGTCCCTGTGTGTATCTGTGATTCTCTCTCTGTGTGTCCCTGTGTGTATCTGTGATTCACTCTCTGCGTTCCTGTGTGTATCTGTGATTCTCCCTGTGTGTCCATATGTGTATCTCTGATTCTCTCTCTGTGTTCCTGTGTGTATCTGTGATTCTCTCTCTGTGTCCCTGTGTGTGTCTCTGATTCTCTCTGTGTGTTCCTGTGTGTATCTTTGATTCTCTCTGTGACCCTGTGTGTATCTGTGAATCTTTCTCTGTGTGTTTCTGTGTGTATCTGTGATTCTCTCTCTGTGTCCCTGTGTGTATTTGTGATTCTCTCTCTCTGTGTTCCTGTGTGTATCTGTGATTCTCTCTCTGGGTCCCTGTGTGTATCTGTGATTCTCTCTCTGTGTGTTCCTGTGTGTATCTGTGAATCTCTCTCTGTGTCCCTGTGTGTATCTGTTATTCTCACTCTTTGTGTTCCTGTGTGTATCTGTGATTCTCTCTCTGTGTGTTCCTGTGTGTATCTGTGAATCTCTCTCTGTGTCCCTGTGTGTATCTGTTATTCTCTCTCTTTGTGTTCTTGTGTGTATCTGTGATTCTCTCTCTGTGTGTTCCTGTGTGTATCTGTGATTCTCTCTCTGTGTCCCTGTGTGTTTCTGTGATTTTCTCTGTGTTCCTGTGTGTATCTGTGATTCTCTCTCTGGGTCCCTGTGTGTATCTGTGATTCTCTCTCTGTGTGTTCCTGTGTGTATCTGTGAATCTCTCTCTGTGTCCCTGTGTGTATCTGTTATTCTCTCATTTTGTGTTCTTGTGTGTATCTGTGATTCTCTCTCTGTGTGTACCTGGGTGTATCTATGATTCTCTCTCTGTGTGTCCCTGTGTGTATCTGTGATGCTCTCTGTGTGTCCCTGTGTATCTGTGATTCTCTCTGTGTCCCTGTGTGTATCTTTCATTCTCTCTGTGTCCCTGTGTGTATCTGTGATTCTCTCTGTGTCCCTGTGTGAATCTGTGATTCACTCTGTGTCCCTGTGTTTATCTGTGATTCTCTATCTGTGTTCCAGTGTGTATCTGTGATTCTCTCTCTGTGTCCCTGTGTGTATCTGTGATTCTCTCTCCGTGGCCCTGTGTGTATCTGTGATTCTCTCTCTGTGTCCTGTGTATGTCTGTGATTCTCTCTCTGTGTCCCTGTGTGTATCTGTGATTCTCTCTCTGTGTCCCTGTGTATATCTGTGATTCTCTCTGTGTCCCTGTGTGTATCTGTGATTCTCTCTCTGTGTCCCTGTGCATATCTGTGATTCTCTCTGTGACCCTGTGTGAATCTGTGATTCTCTCTCTGTGTGTCCCTGTGTGTATCTGTGATTCTCTCTCTGTGTCCCAGTGTGATTCTGTGATTCTCTCTGTGTCCCTGTGTGTATCTCTGATTCTCTCTCTGTGTGTCCCTGGGTGTATCTGTGACTCGCTCTCTGTGTCCCTGTGTGTATCTGTGATTCTCTCTCTGTGTCCCTGTGTGTATCTGTGATTCTCTCTCTGTGTGTCCCTGTGTGTATCTGTGATTCACTCTCTGCGTTCCTGTGTGTATCTGTGATTCTCCCTGTGTGTCCCTATGTGTATCTCTGATTCTCTCTCTGTGTTCCTGTGTGTATCTGTGATTCTCTCTCTGTGTCCCTGTGTGTGTCTCTGATTCTCTCTGTGTGTTCCTGTGTGTATCTTTGATTCTCTCTGTGACCCTGTGTGTATCTGTGATTCTCTCTCTGTGCCCGTGTGTGTGTCTCTGATTCTCTCTCTGTGTCCCTGTGTGTTTCTGTGATTCTCTCTGTGTTCCTGTGTGTTTCTATGATTTTCTCTGTGTTCCTGTGTGTATCTGTTATTCTCTCTCTGTGTGTCCCTGTGTGTATCTCTGATTCTCTCTCTGTGTTCCTGTGCGTATCTGTGATTCTTTCTCTGTGTGTTTCTCTGTGTATCTGTGATTCTCTCTCTGTGTCCCTGTGTGTATTTGTGATTCTCTCTCTCTGTGTTCCTGTGTGTATCTGTGATTCTCTCTCTGGGTCCCTGTGTGTATCTGTGATTCTCTCTCTGTGTGTTCCTGTGTGTATCTGTGAATCTCTCTCTGTGTCCCTGTGTGTATCTGTTATTCTCTCTCTTTGTGTTCCTGTGTGTATCTGTGATTCTCTCTCTGTGTGTTCCTGTGTGTATCTGTGAATCTCTCTCTGTGTCCCTGTGTGTATCTGTTATTCTCTCTCTTTGTGTTCTTGTGTGTATCTGTGATTCTCTCTCTGTGTGTTCCTGTGTGTATCTGTGATTCTCTCTCTGTGTCCCTGTGTGTTTCTGTGATTTTCTCTGTGTTCCTGTGTGTATCTGTGATTCTCTCTCTGGGTCCCTGTGTGTATCTGTGATTCTCTCTCTGTGTGTTCCTGTGTGTATCTGTGAATCTCTCTCTGTGTCCCTGTGTGTATCTGTTATTCTCTCATTTTGTGTTCTTGTGTGTATCTGTGATTCTCTCTCTGTGTGTACCTGGGTGTATCTATGATTCTCTCTCTGTGTGTCCCTGTGTGTATCTGTGATTCTCTCTGTGTCCCTGTGTGTATCTGTGATTCTCTCTGTGTCCCTGTGTGTATCTGTGATTCTCTCTGTGTCCCTGTGTGAATCTGTGATTCACTCTGTGTCCCTGTGTTTATCTGTGATTCTCTATCTGTGTTCCAGTGTGTATCTGTGATTCTCTCTCTGTGTCCCTGTGTGTATCTGTGATTCTCTCTCTGTGTCCCTGTGTGTATCTGTGATTCTCTCTCCGTGTCCCTGTGTGTATCTGTGAATCTCTCTCTGTGTGTTCCTGTGTGTATCTGTGAATCTCTCTCTGTGTCCCTGTGTGTATCTGTTATTCTCTCATTTTGTGTTCTTGTGTGTATCTGTGATTCTCTCTCTCTGTGTACCTGGGTGTATCTATGATTCTCTCTCTGTGTGTCCCTGTGTGTATCTGTGATGCTCTCTGTGTGTCCCTGTGTATCTGTGATTCTCTCTGTGTCCCTGTGTGTATCTGTGATTCTCTCTGTGTCCCTGTGTGTATCTGTGATTCTCTCTGTGTCCCTGTGTGAATCTGTGATTCACTCTGTGTCCCTGTGTTTATCTGTAATTCTCTATCTGTGTTCCAGTGTGTATCTGTGATTCTCTCTCTGTGTCCCTGTGTGTATCTGTGATTCTCTCTCTGTGTCCCTGTGTGTATCTGTGATTCTCTCTGTGTCCCTGTGTGTATCTGTAATTCTCTCTGTGTCCCTGTGTGAATCTGTGATTCACTCTGTGTCTCTGTGTTTATCTGTGATTCTCTATCTGTGTTCCAGTGTGTATCTGTCATTCTCTCTCTGTGTCCCTGTGTGTATCTGTGATTCTCTCTCTGTGTCCCTGTGTGATTCTGTGATTCTCTCTCTGTGTCCCTCTGTGTATCTGTTATTCTCTCTCTTTGTGTTCCTGTGTGTATCTGTGATTCTCTCTCTGTGTGTTCCTGTGTGTATCTGTGATTCTCTCTGTGTCCCTGTGTGTATCTGTTATTCTCTCATTTTGTGTTCTTGTGTGTATCTGTGATTCTCTATCTGTGTTCCAGTGTGTATCTGTGATTCTCTCTCTGTGTCCCTGTGTGTATCTGTGATTCTCTCTCTGTGTCCCTGTGTGTATCTGTGATTCTCTCTGTGTCCCTGTGTGTATCTGTGATTCTCTCTGTGTCCCTGTGTGAATCTGTGATTCACTCTGTGTCTCTGTGTTTATCTGTGATTCTCTATCTGTGTTCCAGTGTGTATCTGTCATTCTCTCTCTGTGTCCCTGTGTGTATCTGTGATTCTCTCTCTGTGTCCCTGTGTGTATCTGTGATTCTCTCTCTGTGTCCCTCTGTGTATCTGTTATTCTCTCTCTTTGTGTTCCTGTGTGTATCTGTGATTCTCTCTCTGTGTGTTCCTGTGTGTATCTGTGAATCTCTCTCTGTGTCCCTGTGTGTATCTGTTATTCTCTCATTTTGTGTTCTTGTGTGTATCTGTGATTCTCTCTCTGTGTGTACCTGGGTGTATCTATGATTCTCTCTCTGTGTGTCCCTGTGTGTATCTGTGATGCTCTCTGTGTGTCCCTGTGTATCTGTGATTCTCTCTGTGTCCCTGTGTGTATCTGTGATTCTCTCTGTGTCCCTGTGTGTATCTGTTATTCTCTCTGTGTCCCTGTGTGAATCTGTGATTCACTCTGTGTCCCTGTGTTTATCTGTGATTCTCTATCTGTGTTCCAGTGTGTATCTGTGATTCTCTCTCTGTGTCCCTGTGTGTATCTGTGATTCTCTCTCTGTGTCCCTGTGTGTATATGTGATTCTCTCTCTGTGTCCCTGTGTGTATCTGTGATTCTCTCTCTGTGTTCCTGTGTGTATCTCTGATTCTCTCTCTGTATTCCTGTGTGTTTCTGTGATTCTTTCTGTGTCCTTGTGTGTATCTGTGATTCTCTCTCCGTGTCCCTGTGTGTATCTGTGATTCTCTCTCTGTGTCCTTTGTATGTCTGTGATTCTCTTTCGGTGTCCCTGTGTCTATCTGTAATTCTCTCTCTGTGTTCCTGTGTATATCTGTGATTCTCTCTGTGTCCCTGTGTGTATCTGTGATTCACTCTCTGTGTGTTCCTGTGTGTATCTGTGAATCTCTCTCTGTGTCCCTGTGTGTATCTGTTATTCTCTCATTTTGTGTTCTTGTGTGTATCTGTGATTCTCTCTCTGTGTGTACCTGGGTGTATCTATGATTCTCTCTCTGTGTGTCCCTGTGTGTATCTGTGATGCTCTCTGTGTGTCCCTGTGTGTCTGTGATTCTCTCTCTGTGTCCCTGTGTGTATCTGTGATTCTCTCTGTGTCCCTGTGTGTATCTGTGATTCTCTCTGTGTCCCTGTGTGAATCTGTGATTCACTCTGAGTCCCTGTGTTTATCTGTGATACTCTATCTGTGTTCCAGTGTGTATCTGTGGTTCTCTCTCTGTGTCCCTGTGTGTATCTGTGATTCTCTCTCTGTGTCCCTGTGTGTATCTGTGATTCTCTCTCTGTGTCCCTGTGTGTATCTGTTATTCTCTCTCTCTGTGTCCCTGCGTATATCTGTGATTCACTCTGTGTCCCTGTGTTTATCTGTGATTCTCTCTCTGTGTTCTAGTGTGTATCTGTGATTCTCTCTCTGTGTCCCTGTGTGTATCTGTGATTCTCTCTCTGTGTCCCTGTGTGTATCTGTGAATCTCTCTGTGTCCCTGTGTGAATCTGTGATTCACTCTGTGTCCCCGTGTTTATCTGTGATTCTCTATCTGTGTTCCAGTGTGTATCTGTGATTCTCTCTCTGTGTCCCTGTGTGTATCTGTGAATCTCTCTCTGTGTCCCTGTGTGTATCTGTGATTCTCTCTGTGTCCCTGTGTGAATCTGTGATTCACTCTGTGTCCCTGTGTTTATCTGTGATTCTCTATCTGTGTTCCAGTGTGTATCTGTGATTCTCTCTCCGTGTCCCTGTGTGTATCTGTGATTCTCTCTCTGTGTCCCTCTGTGATTCTGTGATTCTCTCTCTGTGTCCCTGTGTGTATCTGTGATTCTCTCTCTGTGTCCCTGTGTATATCTGTGATTCTCTCTCTGTGTCCTGTGTATGTCTGTGATTCTCTCTCTGTGTCCCTGTGTGTATCTGTGATTCTCTCTCGGTGTGTCCCTGTGTGTATCTATGATTCTCTCTCTGTGTGTCCCTGTGTGTATATGTGATGCTCTCACTGTGTCCCTGTGTGTATCTGTCATTCTCTCTGTGTCCCTGTGTGTATCTGTGATTCTCTCTCTGTGTCCCTGTGTGTATCTGTGATTCTCTCTCCGTGTCCCTGTGTGTATCTGTGATTCTCTCTCTATGTCCTGTGTATGTCTGTGATTCTCTCTCTGTGTCCCTGTGTGTATCTGTGATTCTCTCTCTGTGTCCCTGTATATACCTGTGATTCTCTCTGTGTCCTTGTGTGAATCTGTGATTCTCTCTCCGTGGCCCTGTGTGTATCTGTGATTCTCTCTCTGTGTCCTGTGTATGTCTGTGATTCTCTCTCTGTGTCCCTGTGTGTATCTGTGATTCTCTCTCTGTGTCCCTGTGTATATCTGTCATTCTCTCTGTGTCCCTGTGTGTATCTGTGATTCTCTCTGTGTGTCCCTGTGTATATCTGTGATTCTCTCTGTGACCCTGTGTGAATCTGTGATTCTCTCTCTGTGTGTCCCTGTGTGTATCTGTGATTCTCTCTCTGTGTCCCTGTGTGATTCTGTGATTCTCTCTGTGTCCCTGTGTGTATCTCTGATTCTCTCTCTGTGTGTCCCTGGGTGTATCTGTGACTCGCTCTCTGTGTCCCTGTGTGTATCTGTGATTCTCTCTCTGTGTCCCTGTGTGTATCTGTGATTCTCTCTCTGTGTGTCCCTGTGTGTATCTCTGATTCTCTCTCTGTGTTCCTGTGTGTATCTGTGATTCTCTCTCTGTGTTCCTGGGCTAAAAGGGCAAGGCAAGGCTAGTAATTTTTTACCCAACCCTATAAAGGATAAGGGCAGGTATGACTGATCGGCCAGTTCAGTGCTTCCGATGTGGGATGTGGGAGTTTCTGCAAACACTGAGCTTCCCAGAGGTTCACATATGTGCCAGGTGCGTGGAACTGCAGCTCTTGAGAGACCGTGTTAGGGAACTGGAGCTGCAGATCGCTGACCTTAGCCTAATCAGGGAAAATGGGAGAAAAATTGACAGCAGTTATAGGCAACTAGTTACACCGGGGCATCGGGAGAATGACACGTGGGTCACAGTTAGGAGGAGTAAAGGGCAGAAGGGTAAAGTACAAGGGAGGTCTCCAGAGGTGCCTCAAAATAGGAAGGG
This sequence comes from Mustelus asterias, assembly GCF_964213995.1. Lineage (NCBI taxonomy): Eukaryota > Metazoa > Chordata > Chondrichthyes > Carcharhiniformes > Triakidae > Mustelus > Mustelus asterias. The sequence goes on from NW_027590129.1 coordinate 43,203, forward strand.
CTTGGTGACAGGTGTGAGAGGGGAGGGGAGTGGACAGTTAGAAGAAGGGTCACCTGTGGTTGTCCCACTCCAAAACAGGTACATTGTTTTAGATAGTGTGGAGGAGTGTGCCTCTCCAGGGGTAAGACACAGTGACCAGGTCACTGGCACACAGTCAGGCTCTGTGGCCCGGAAAGGGAAGAGAGGGGTTAGGAGAGCGATAGTGGTGGGGGATGCGTCAGTTAGAGGGACAGACAGGCGATTCTGTGGGGGCGAACGGGACTCCAGGATGGTAGTCTGCCTACCTGGTGCTGGGGTCACGGATGTCTCCGAGCGGATAGGAGGCATTTTAAAAGGGGAAGATAAAGAAACGGATGTCATTATACACATTGGTGGAAATGACGTAGATAGGAAGAGTAGGGGGGTCCTAAGGGAGCAATTCAGGGAGTTGGGAAATAGGTTAAAAAGTAGGGTCACTAGGGTGGCCATCTCTGGGCTGCTCCCAATGCCTCGTGCCAGTGAGGATAAGAATAGGGAGTTGGTTCAAATGAATGCCTGGCTAAAGGACTGGTCCAGGAGGGAGGGCTTTATTTTCATAGACCAATGGGAGGTTTTCAGGAGAGGATGGCACCTGTACAAGAGGGAGGGGTCACAACTAAGTTGGAAGGGCACAAATATCCTGGCTGGGAGCTTTGCTAATGCAGTTCGGGGGGGTTTAAACTAGTGTGGCAGGGGGGTGGGGATCAAACTATTAGGTCTATAAGTGTGGTGGCTGGGGACGAGCTTGGGGCTGGGACAAGGCTGGCAAAGAAGAAGAGCACTCTGGGGGAGGACGACCTCACTGAGCCTGGGGGTCTGGAGTGCTTATACTTCAATGCAAGGAGCGTAGCAGGTAAAACAGACGAACTTGGGGCCTTAATGCGCACGAGGAATTTGGATGTGGTTGCGGTGACGGAGACTTGGTTGAAAGAGGGACAGGACTGGCAGCTGAATATTCCAGGGTACAAGTGTTTTAGGCGAGACAGAGGAGGGGCCAAAAGAGGTGGGGGAGTAGCGGTATTGGTTGGAGAGCATATTACAGCGGTGCAGAGGGAGGACAATTCGGAGGAGTCGTGTAGCGAGTCACTCTGGGTGGAGCTTAGAAACAGGAAAGGCGCAGTCACTATGTTGGGGGTGTACTACAGGCCCCCCAACAGCCCAAGGGAAGTGGAAGAATGGATATGTCAGGAGATACTGGATAGGTGCAGGAAATATAGGGTTGTTGTAGTGGGAGACTTCAATTTCCCTGGTATAGACTGGAAATCGCTGAGGGCAGGGACTCTGGATGGTGAGGCATTTGTAAAATGTGTACAGGAGGGTTCGTTGGAACAATATGTGGACAGCCCAACTAGAGAGGGGGCTATACTGGACCTGGTGCTGGGGAATGAACCCGGTCAGGTCTTCAAAGTTTTGGTCGGGGAACATGTGGCAAATAGTGACCACAATTCTGTTAGCTTTAGGATAGTGATGGAAAAGGATGAGTGGTGTCCCAAGGGTAAGGTGTTGGATTGGGGGAAGGCTAACTTTATTGGGATCAGGCAGAAATTGGCAGCTCTTGATTGGGAGAGGCTGTTTGAGGGTAAATCCACATCTGGTATGTGGCAGTCTTTTAAGGAATGGTTGTTAGGGCTACAGGACAAGCATGTGCCTGTAAAAAAGAAGGATAGGAAGGGTAGGATTAGAGAACCGTGGATAACCAGGGAAATTGAGGGACTGGTCAAAATGAAAAGAGAGGCGTATGTTAGGTCCAAGCAGCTAAAAACGGAGGGAGCTCTGGAAGAGTATAATGAAAGTAGGAAAATACTCAAACGGGGAATTAGAAGAGCAAAAAGGGGTCACGAAATGTTCTTGGCAGACAGGATTAAGGAGAATCCCAAGGCATTTTATTCATACGTTAGGAACAAAAGGGTTGTAAGGGAAAAAATCGGACCTCTCAGGGACAAAAGTGGGGACTTATGCTTGGAGCCCAAAGAGGTAGGGGAGATCCTAAATGAATACTTTGCGTCGGTATTCACTAAGGAGAGGGATGTGTTGACTGGGAGTGTCTCGGAGGGGAGTGTTGAACCGTTGGAGAAAATCTCCATTACAAAGGAGGAAGTGTTAGGTTTGTTAGAGAATATAAAGACTGACAAATCCCCAGGGCCTGATGGAATCTATCCAAGGCTGCTCAGGGAGACGAGAGGTGAAATAGTTGGGCCTCTGACGCAAATCTTTGTCTCGTCACTGGACACAGGTGAGGTCCCAGAGGATTGGAGGATAGCCAATGTGGTCCCGTTATTTAAGAAGGGTAGGAAGGATAACCCGGGTAATTATAGGCCGGTGAGCTTGACGTCCGTGGTGGGGAAGTTGTTGGAGAAGATTCTTAAAGATAGGATGTATGCGCATTTAGAAAGGAATAAACTCATTAACGATAGTCAACATGGTTTTGTGAGAGGGAGGTCATGCCTCACGAACCTGGTGGTGTTTTTTGAAGAAGTGACCAAAATGGTTGACGAAGGAAGGGCCGTGGATGTTGTCTATATGGACTTTAGTAAAGCGTTTGACAAAGTCCCTCATGGTAGGCTAGTGAAAAAGGTTGGATCCCATGGGATAAAGGGGGAGGTGGCTAGATGGGTGGAGAACTGGCTTGGTCATAGAAGACAGAGGGTGGTAGTGGAAGGGTCTTTTTCCGGCTGGAGGCCTGTGACTAGTGGTGTACCGCAGGGCTCTGTATTGGGACCTCTGCTGTTTGTGATTTATATAAATGATCTGGAAGAAGGAGTAACTGGGGTGATCAGTAAGTTTGCGGACGACACAAAACTGGCAGGACTTGCAGATAGTGAGGAACATTGTCAGAGGCTACAGAAGGATATAGATAGGCTGGAAATTTGGGCAAGGAAATGGCAGATGGAGTTCAATCCTGATAAATGCGAAGTGATGCATTTTGGTGGGAATAATGTAGGGAGGAGCTACACGATAAATGGAAGAACCATAAAGGGTGTAGAGACGCAGAGGGACCTGGGTGTGCAAGTCCACAGATCTTTGAAGGTGACGTCACAGGTGGAGAAGGTGGTGAAGAAGGCATATGGCATGCTTGCCTTTATAGGACGGGGCATAGAGTATAAAAGTTGGGGTCTGATGTTGCAGATGTATAGAACGTTGGTTCGGCCGCATTTGGAATACTGCGTCCAGTTCTGGTCGCCACACTACCAGAAGGACGTGGAGGCTTTGGAGAGAGTACAGAGGAGGTTTACCAGGATGTTGCCTGGTATGGAGGGGCTTGGTTATGAGGAGAGATTGGGGAAACTGGGGTTGTTCTCCTTGGAAAGACGGAGGATGAGGGGAGACTTAATAGAGGTGTATAAAATTATGAAAGGCATAGATAGGGTGAACGGTGGGAAGCTTTTCCCCGGGTCGGTGGTGACGTTCACGAGGGGTCATAGGTTCAAGGTGAAGGGGGGGAGGTTTAACACAGATATCAGAAGGACATATTTCACACAGAGGTTCGTGGGGGCCTGGAATGTGTTGCCGGGCAAGGTGGTGGAGGCGGACACACTTGGAACGTTTAAGACTTATCTAGACAGCTATATGAACGGAGTGGGAATGGAGGGATACAAAAGAGTGATCTAGTTTGGACCAGGGAGCGGCGCGGGCTAATTGTTCCTGGTTTCTCGTTTCAAGGCTTCATTCTACGATCATCTTGCTGGTGCCAGTACAGAGTGAGACTGCGGATAGTTGGGAACCTGTCTCGGGGGCAGGGGATTCATATGGTGTTCGTGGAAGTGGAAATGACTAGGGTTGGGAAGCATTTTCCGATCGGGGCCATTGTGATCTCCTGGACTCGTTTCGATCGCCTCAGGGGGTCGGAGAGGAATTTCCCAGATTTTTTTTTCCCCATATTGGCCCTGGGGTTTTTCACTCTGGGTTTTCGCCTCTCCCTGGAGATCACATGGTCTGGAATGGGGGGGTGGGGGTAAGTTAATAGGTTGTAATGAACAAAGCATCGTAGCTGTGAGGGACAGCTCGGTGGATAGCATATTGGTATGTAGATAGGCTGGAAAATTGGGTGGGGATCCTGGATTCAGGATTCAATCCTGGACCGGGGAGCGGCGCGGGCTTGGAGGGCCGAAGGGCCTGTTCCTGTGCTGTATTGTTCTTTGTTCTTTGTTCTTTGTGTGTCTCTGATTCTCTCTGTGTGTTCCTGTGTGTATCTTTGATTCTCTCTGTGCCCCTGTGTGTATCTGTGATTCTCTCTCTGTGCCCCTGTGTGTGTCTCTGATTCTCTCTCTGTGTCCCTGTGTGTTTCTGTGATTCTCTCTGTGTTCCTGTGTGTTTCTGTGATTTTCTCTGTGTTCCTGTGTGTATCTGTGATTCTCTCTCTGTGTGTCCCTGTGTGTATCTCTGATTCTCTCTCTGTGTTCCTGTGCGTATCTGTGATTCTCTCTCTGTGTCCCTGTGTGTATCTGTGATTCTCTCTCTGTGTGTTTCTGTGTGTATCTGTGATTCTCTCTCTGTGTCCCTGTGTGTATTTGTGATTCTCTCTCTCTGTGTTCCTGTGTGTATCTGTGATTCTCTCTCTGGGTCCCTGTGTGTATCTGTGATTCTCTCTCTGTGTGTTCCTGTGTGTATCTGTGAATCTCTCTCTGTGTCCCTGTGTGTATCTGTTATTCTCTCTCTTTGTGTTCCTGTGTGTATCTGTGATTCTCTCTCTGTGTGTTCCTGTGTGTATCTGTGAATCTCTCTCTGTGTCCCTGTGTGTATCTGTTATTCTCTCTCTTTGTGTTCTTGTGTGTATCTGTGATTCTCTCTCTGTGTGTTCCTGTGTGTATCTGTGATTCTCTCTCTGTGTCCCTGTGTGTTTCTGTGATTTTCTCTGTGTTCCTGTGTGTTTCTGTGATTTTCTCTGTGTCCCTGTGTGTATTTGTTATTCTCTCATTTTGTGTTCTTGTGTGTATCTGTGATTCTCTCTCTGTGTGTACCTGGGTGTATCTATGATTCTCTCTCTGTGTGTCCCTGTGTGTATCTGTGATGCTCTCTGTGTGTCCCTGTGTATCTCTGATTCTCTCTGTGTCCCTGTGTGTATCTGTGATTCTCTCTGTGTCCCTGTGTGTATCTGTGATTCTCTCTGTGTCCCTGTGTGAATCTGTGATTCACTCTGTGTCCCTGTGTTTATCTGTGATTCTCTATCTGTGTTCCAGTGTGTATCTGTGATTCTCTCTCTGTGTCCCTGTGTGTATCTATGATTCTCTGTCTGTGTTCCTGTGTGTTTCTGTGATTCTCTCTGTGTCCTTGTGTGTATCTGTGATTCTCTCTCCGTGTCCCTGTGTGTATCTGTGATTCTCTCTCTGTGTCCTTTGTATGTCTGTGATTCTCTTTCGGTGTCCCTGTGTGTATCTGTGATTCTCTCTCTGTGCCCCTGTGTATATATGTGATTCTCTCTGTGTCCCTGTGTGTATCTGTGATTCTCTCTCTGTGTCCCTGCGTATATCTGTGATTCTCTCTGTGTCCCTGTGTGAATCTGTGATTCACTCTGTGTCCCCGTGTTTATCTGTGATTCTCTATCTGTGTTCCAGTGTGTATCTGTGATTCTCTCTCTGTGTCCCTGTGTGTATCTGTGATTCTCTCTCTGTGTCCCTGTGTGTATCTGTGATTCTCTCTGTGTCCCTGTGTGAATCTGTGATTCACTCTGTGTCCCTGTGTTGATCTGTGATTCTCTATCTGTGTTCCAGTGTGTATCTGTGATTCTCTCTCCGTGTCCCTGTGTGTATCTGTGATTCTCTCTCTGTGTCCTGTGTATGTCTGTGATTCTCTCTCTGTGTCCCTGTGTGTATCTGTGATTCTCAATCTGTGTCCCTGTGTATATCTGTGATTCTCTCTGTGTCCCTGTGTGTATCTGTGATTCTCTCTCTGTGTCCCTGTGTATATCTGTGATTCTCTCTGTGTCCCTGTGTGTATCTGTGATTCTCTCTCTGTGTGTCCCTGTGTGTATCTGTGATTCTCTCTCTGTGTCCCTCTGTGATTCTGTGATTCTCTCTGTGTCCCTGTGTGTATCTGTGATTCTCTCTCTGTGTGTCCCAGGGTGTATCTGTGACTCGCTCTCTGTGTCCCTGTGTGTATCTGTGATTCTCTCTCTGTGTCCCTATGTGTATCTGTGATTCTCTCTCGGTGTGTCCCTGTGTGTATCTATGATTCTCTCTCTCTGTGTCCCTGTGTGTATATGTGATGCTCTCACTGTGTCCCTGTGTGTATCTGTGATTCTCTCTGTGTCCCTGTGTGTATCTGTGATTCTCTCTCCGTGTCCCTGTGTGTATCTGTGATTCTCTCTCTGTGTCCTGTGTATGTCTGTGATTCTCTCTCTGTGTCCCTGTGTGTATCTGTGATTCTCTCTCTGTGTCCCTGTGTATATCTTTGATTCTCTCTTTGTCCTTGTGTTTATCTGTGATTCTCTCTCCGTGGCCCTGTGTGTATCTGTGATTCTCTCTCTGTGGCCTGTGTATGTCTGTGATTCTCTCTGTGTGTTCCTGTGTGTATCTATGATTCTCTCTCTGTGTTCCTGTGTGTTTCTGTGATTCTCTCTGTGTCCTTGTGTGTATCTGTGATTCTCTCTCCGTGTCCCTGTGTGTATCTGTGATTCTCTCTCTGTGTCCTTTGTATGTCTGTGATTCTCTTTCGGTGTCCCTGTGTGTATCTGTGATTCTCTCTCTGTGTCCCTGTGTATATCTGTTATTCTCTCTGTGTCCCTATGTGTATCTGTGATTCTCTCTCTGTGTCCCTGCGTATATCTGTGATTCTCTCTGTGTCCCTGTGTGAATCTGTGATTCACTCTATGTCCCTGTGTTTATCTGTGATTCTCTGTCTGTGTTCCAGTGTGTATCTGCGATTCTCTCTCTGTGTCCCTGTGTGTATCTGTGATTCTCTCTCTGTGTCCCTGTGTGTATCTGTGATTCTCTCTGTGTCCCTGTGTGAATCTGTGATTCACTCTGTGTCCCTGTGTTTATCTGTGATTCTCTATCTGTGTTCCAGTGTGTATCTGTGATTCTCTCTGTGTCCCTGTGTGTATCTGTGATTCTCTCTCTGTGTGTCCCTGGGTGTGTCTATGATTCTCTCTCTGTGTGTCCCTGTGTGTATCTGTGATGCTCTCTGTGTGTCCCTGTGTGTACCTGTGATTCTCTCTGTGTCCCTGTGTGTATCTGTGATTCTCTCTGTGTCCCTGTGTGAATCTGTGATTCTCTCAGTGTTCCTGTGTATATCTGTGATTCTCTCTCTCTGTGTCCCTGTGTTTATCTGTTATTCTCTCTCTATGTTCCAGTGTGTATCTGTGATTCTCTCTCTCTGTGTCCCTGTGTTTATCTGTGATTCTCTCTCTATGTTCCAGTGTGTATCTGTGATTCTCTCTCTGTGTCCCTTTGTGTGTCTGTGATTCTCTCTCTGTGTCCCTGTGTGTATCTGTGATTCTCTCTCTGTGTCCCTATGTGTATCTGTGATTCTCTCTCTGTGACCCGGTGTGATTCTGTGATTCTCTCTGTGTCCCTGTGTGTATCTGTGATTCTCTCTCTGTGTGTCCCTGTGTGTATCTATGATTCTCTCTCTGTGCGTCCCTTTGTGTATCTGTGATGCTCTCACTCTGTCCCTGTGTGTATCTGTGATTCTCTCTGTGTCCCTGTGTGTATCTGTGATTCTCTCTGTGTCCCTGTGTGTATCTGTGATTCTCTCTCTGTGTGTCCCTGGTTGTATCTGTGACTCGCTCTCTGTGTCCCTGTGTGTATCTCTGGTTCTCTCTCTGTGTCCCTGTGTGTATCTGTGATTCTCACTCTGTGTTCCTGTGTGTATCTATAATTCTCTCTCTGTGTCCCTGTGTGTATCTGTGATTCTCTCTCTGTGTCCCTGTGTATATCTGTGATTCTCTCTGTGTTCCTGTGCGTATCTGTGATTCTCTCTCTGTGTCCCTGTGTGTATCTGTGATTCTCTCGCTGTGTCCCTGTGTGTTTCTGTGATTTTCTCGGTGTCCCCGTGTGTATCTGTGATTCTCTCTCTGTGTTCCTGTGTGTATCTGCGATTCTCTCTGTGTTCCTGTGTGTTTCTGTGATTCTCTCTGTGTCCCTGTGTGGACTGCGATTCTGTCTGTGTCCCTGTGTGTATCTGTGATTCTCTCGGTGTGTCCCTGTGTATATCTGTGATTCTCTCACTGTGTCCCTGTGTATATCTGTGATTCTCTCTGTGTCCCAGTGTGTATCTGTGATTCTCTCTCTGTGTCCCTGTGTGTATCTGTGATTCTCTCTCTGTGTCCCTGTGTGTATCTGTGATTCTCTCTCTGTGTCCCTGTGTGTATCCCTGATTCTCTCTCTGTGTCCCTGTGCGTATCTCTGATTCGCTCTCTGTGACCCGGTGTGATTCTGTGATTCTCTCACTGTGTGTCCCTGTGTGTATCTATGATTTTCTCTCTGTGTGTCCCTATGTGTATCTGTGATGCTCTCACTGTGTCCCTGTGTGTATCTGTGATTCTCTCTGTGTCCCTGTGTGTATCTGTGATGCTCTCTGTGTGTCCCTGTGTGTACCTGTGATTCTCTCTGTGTCCCTGTGTGTATTTGAGATTCTCTCTCTGTGTTCCTGTGTGTATCTATGATTCTCTCTCTGTGTTCCTGTGTGTTTCTGTGATTCTCTCTTGTCGTTGTGTGTATCTGTGATTCTCTCTCCGTGTCCCTGTGTGTATCTGTGATACTCTCTCTGTGTCCCTGTGTATGTCTGTGATTCTCTCTCTGTGTCCCTGTGTGTATCTGTGATTCTCTCTCTGTGTCCCTGTGTATATCTGTGATTCTCTCTGTGTTCCTGTGCGTATCTGTGATTCTCTCTCTGTGTCCCTGTGTGTATCTGTGATTCTCTCGCTGTGTCCCTTTGTGTACGGTAATTCTGTCTGTGTCCCTGTGTGGACTGCGATTCTGTCTGTGTCCCTGTGTGTATCTGTGATTCTCTCTGTGTGTCCCTGTGTGTTTCTGTGATTTTCTCTGTGTCCCCGTGTGTATCTGTGATTCTCTCTCTGTGTTCCTGTGTGTATGTGCGATTCTCTCTGTGTTCCTGTGTGTTTCTGTGATTCTCTCTGTGACCCTGTGTGTATCTGTGATTCTCTCTCTGTGTCCCTGTGTGTATCTGTGATTCTCTCTCTGTGTCCCTGTGTATATCTGTGATTCTCTCTCTGTGTTCCTGTGTGTATCTGTGATTCTCTCACTGTGTCCCTGTGTATATCTGTGATTCTCTCTGTGTCCCTGTGTGTATCTGTGATTCTCTCTCTGTGTCACTGTGTGTATCTGTGATTCTCTCTCTGTGTCCCTGTGTGTATCTGTGATTCTCTCTCTGTGTCCCTGTGTATATCTGTGATTCTCTCTCTGTGTTCCTTTGTGTATCTGTGATTCTCTCTCTGTTTTCCAGTGTGTATCTGTGATTCTCTCTCTGTGTGTCCCTGGGTGTATCTGTGACTCGCTCTCTGTGTCCCTGTGTGTATCTCTGATTCTCTCTCTGTGTCCCTGTGTGTATCTGTGATTCTCTCTCTGTGTTACTGTCTGTATCTATGAATCTCTCTCTGTGTTCCTGTGTGTATCTGTGATTCTCTCTCTGTGTCCCTGTGTATATCTGTCATTCTCTCTGTGACCCTGTGTGAATCTGTGATTCTCTCTCTGTGTGTCCCTGTGTGTATCTGTGATTCTCTCTCTGTGTCCCTGTGTGATTCTGTGATTCTCTCTGTGTCCCTGTGTGTATCTGTGATTCTCTCTCTGTGTTCCTGTGTGTATCTGCGATTCTCTCTGTGTTCCTGTGTGTTTCTGTGATTCTCTCTGTGTCCCTGTGTGGACTGCGATTCTGTCTGTGTCCCTGTGTGTATCTGTGATTCTCTCTCTGTGTCACTGTGTGTATCTGTGATTCTCTCTCTGTGTCCCTGTGTGTATCTGTGATTCTCTCTCTGTGTCCCTGTGTATATCTGTGATTCTCTCTCTGTGTTCCTTTGTGTATCTGTGATTCTCTCACTGTGTCCCTGTGTATATCTGTGATTCTCTCTGTGTCCCAGTGTGTATCTGTGATTCTCTCTCTGTGTCCCTGTGTGTATCTGTGATTCTCTCTCTGTGTCCCTGTGTGTATCTGTGATTCTCTCTCTGTGTCCCTGTGTGTATCCCTGATTCTCTCTCTGTGTCCCTGTGTGTATCTCTGATTCGCTCTCTGTGACCCGGTGTGATTCTGTGATTCTCTCACTGTGTGTCCCTGTGTGTATCTATGATTTTCTCTCTGTGTGTCCCTGTGTGTATCTGTGATGCTCTCACTGTGTCCCTGTGTGTATCTGTGATTCTCTCTGTGTCCCTGTGTGTATCTGCGATTCTCTCTGTGTCCCTGTGTGTATCTGTGATTCTCTCTCTGTGTGTCAATGGTTGTATCTGTGACTCGCTCTCTGTGTCCCTGTGTGTATCTCTGGTTCTCTCTCTGTGTCCCTGTGTGTATCTGAGATTCTCTCTCTGTGTTCCTGTGTGTATCTATGATTCTCTCTCTGTGTTCCTGTGTGTTTCTGTGATTCTCTCTTGTCGTTGTGTGTATCTGTGATTCTCTCTCCGTGTCCCTGTGTGTATCTGTGATACTCTCTCTGTGTCCCTGTGTATGTCTGTGATTCTCTCTCTGTGTCCCTGTGTGTATCTGTGATTCTCTCTGTGTCCCTGTGTGTATCTGTGATTCTCTCTCTGTGTCCCTGTGTATATCTGTGATTCTTTCTGTGTCCCTGTGTGTATCTGTGATTCTCTCTCTGTGTGTCCCTGGGTGTATCTATGATTATCTCTCTGTGTGTCCCTGTGTGTATCTGTGATTCTCTCTCTGTGTCCCTGTGTATATCTGTGATTCTCTCTGTGTTCCTGTGCGTATCTGTGATTCTCTCTCTGTGTCCCTGTGTGTATCTGTGATTCTCTCGCTGTGTCCCTTTGTGTACGGTAATTCTGTCTGTGTCCCTGTGTGGACTGCGATTCTGTCTGTGTCCCTGTGTGTATCTGTGATTCTCTCTGTGTGTCCCTGTGTGTTTCTGTGATTTTCTCTGTGTCCCCGTGTGTATCTGTGGTTCTCTCTCTGTGTTCCTGTGTGTATCTGCGATTCTCTCTGTGTTCCTGTGTGTTTCTGTGATTCTCTCTGTGACCCTGTGTGTATCTGTGATTCTCTCTCTGTGTCCCTGTGTGTATCTGTGATTCTCTCTCTGTGTCCCTGTGTATATCTGTGATTCTCTCTCTGTGTTCCTGTGTGTATCTGTGATTCTCTCACTGTGTCCCTGTGTATATCTGTGATTCTCTCTGTGTCCCTGTGTGTATCTGTGATTCTCTCTCTGTGTCACTGTGTGTATCTGTGATTCTCTCTCTGTGTCCCTGTGTGTATCTGTGATTCTCTCTCTGTGTCCCTGTGTATATCTGTGATTCTCTCTCTGTGTTCCTTTGTGTATCTGTGATTCTCTCTCTGTTTTCCAGTGTGTATCTGTGATTCTCTCTCTGTGTGTCCCTGGGTGTATCTGTGACTCGCTCTCTGTGTCCCTGTGTGTATCTCTGATTCTCTCTCTGTGTCCCTGTGTGTATCTGTGATTCTCTCTCTGTGTTACTGTCTGTATCTATGAATCTCTCTCTGTGTTCCTGTGTGTATCTGTGATTCTCTCTCTGTGTCCCTGTGTATATCTGTCATTCTCTCTGTGACCCTGTGTGAATCTGTGATTCTCTCTCTGTGTGTCCCTGTGTGTATCTGTGATTCTCTCTCTGTGTCCCTGTGTGATTCTGTGATTCTCTCTGTGTCCCTGTGTGTATCTGTGATTCTCTCTCTGTGTTCCTGTGTGTATCTGCGATTCTCTCTGTGTTCCTGTGTGTTTCTGTGATTCTCTCTGTGACCCTGTGTCTATCTGTGATTCTCTCTCTGTGTCCCTGTGTGTATCTGTGATGCTCTCTGTGTGTCCCTGTGTGTATCTGTGATTCTCTCTGTGTCCCTGTGTGTATCTGTGATTCTCTCTGTGTCCCTGTGTGAATCTGTGATTCTCTCTCTGTTTTCCAGTGTGTATCTGTGATTCTCTCTCTGTGTGTCCCTGGGTGTATCTGTGACTCGCTCTCTGTGTCCCTGTGTGTATCTCTGATTCTCTCTCTGTGTCCCTGTGTGTATCTGTGATTCTCTCTCTGTGTTACTGTCTGTATCTATGAATCTCTCTCTGTGTTCCTGTGTGTATCTGTGATTCTCTCTCTGTGTCCCTGTGTATATCTGTCATTCTCTCTGTGACCCTGTGTGAATCTGTGATTCTCTCTCTGTGTGTCCCTGTGTGTATCTGTGATTCTCTCTCTGTGTGTCCCTGGGTGTATCTGTGACTCGCTCTCTGTGTCCCTCTGTGTATCTCTGATTCTCTCTCTGTGTCCCTGTGTGATTCTGTGATTCTCTCTGTGTGTCCCTGTGTGTATCTGTGATTCTCGCTCTGTGTCCCTGTGTATATCTGAGATTCTCTCTCTGTGTCCCTGTGTGATTCTCTGATTCTCTCTGTGTCCCTGTGTGTATCTGTGATTCTGTGTCTGTGTCCTGTGTGTATCTGTGATTCTCTCTCTGTGTCCCTGTGTGATTCTGTGATTCTCTCTCTGTGTGTCCCTGTGTGTATCTGTGATTCTCTCTGTGTCCCTGTGTATATCGATGATTCTCTCTGTGTCCCTGTGTGTATCTGTGATTCTCTCTCTGTGTGTCCCTGGATGTATCTGTGACTCGCTCTCTGTGTCCCTCTGTGTATCTCTGATTCTCTCTCTGTGTCCCTGTGTGATTCTGTGATTCTCTCTGTGTCCCTGTGTGTATCTGTGATTCTCTCTCTGTGTGTCCCTGGGTGTATCTTTGACTCGCTCTCTGTGTCCCTCTGTGTATCTCTGATTCTCTCTCTGTGTCCCTGTGTGATTCTGTGATTCTCTCTGTGTGTCCCTGTGTGTATCTGTGATTCTCGCTCTGTGTCCCTGTGTATATCTGAGATTCTCTCTCTGTGTCCCTGTGTGATTCTCTGATTCTCTCTGTGTCCCTGTGTGTATCTGTGATTCTGTCTCTGTGTCCTGTGTGTATCTGTGATTCTCTCTCTGTGTCCCTGTGTGATTCTGTGATTCTCTCTCTGTGTGTCCCTGTGTGTATCTGTGATTCTCTCTGTGTCCCTGTGTATATCGATGATTCTCTCTGTGTCCCTGTGTGTATCTGTGATTCTCTCTCTGTGTGTCCCTGGATGTATCTGTGACTCGCTCTCTGTGTCCCTCTGTGTATCTCTGATTGTCTCTGTGTGTCCCTGTGTGTATCTGTGATTCTCTCGCTGTGTGTTCCTGTATGTATCTGTGATTCTCTCTCTGTGTCCCTGTGTGTATCTGTGATTCTCTCTCGCTGTGTTCCTGTGTGTTTCTGTGATTTTCTCTGTGTTCCTGTGTGTTTCTGTGTTTCTCCGTCTGTGTGTCCCTGTGTGTACCTGTTATTCTCTCTGTGTGTCCCTGTGTGTATCTGTGATTCTCTCTCTGTGTGTCCCTGTGTGTATCTCTGATTCTCTCTCTGTGTTCCTGTGCGTATCTGTGATTCTCTCTCTCCGTGTCCCTGTGTGTATCTGTGATTCTCTCGCTGTGTCCCTGTGTGTACGGTGATTCTGTCTCTGTGTTCCTGTGTGGACTGTGATTCTGTCTATGTCCCTGTGTGTATCTGTGATTCTCTCTGTGTGTCCCTGTGTGTTTCTGTGATTTTCTCTGTGTCCCTGTGTGTATCTGTGATTCTCTCTCTGTGTTCCGGTGTGTATCTGCGATTCTCTCTGTGTTCATGTGTGTATCTGTGATTCTCTCTGTGACCCTGTGTATATCTGTGATTCCCTCTCTGTGTCCCTGTGTGTATCTGTGATTCTCTCTCTGTGTTCCTGTGTGTATCTGTGATTCTCTCACTGTGTCCCAGTGTATCTCTGTGATTTTCTCTGTGTCCCTGTGTGTATCTGTGATTCTCTCTCTGTGTTCCGGTGTGTATCTGCGATTCTCTCTGTGTTCCTGTGTGTATCTGTGATTCTCTCTGTGACCCTGTGTGTATCTGTGATTCCCTCTCTGTGTCCCTGTGTGTATCTGTGATTCTCTCTCTGTGTTCCTGTGTGTATCTGTGATTTTCTCACTGTGTCCCAGTGTATCTCTGTGATTCTCTCTGTGTCCCTGTGTGTATCTGTGATTCTCTCTCTGTGTCCCTGTGTATATCTGTGATTCTCTCTGTGTCCCTGTGTGTATCTGTGATTCTCTCTCTGTGTGTCCCTGGGTGTATCTATGATTCTCTCTCTGTGTGTCCCTGTGTGTATCTGTGATGCTCTCTGTGTGTCCATGTGTGTATCTCTGATTCTCTCTGTGTCCCTGTGTGTATCTGTGATTCTCTCTGTGTCCCTGTGTGAATCTGTGATTCACACTGTGTCCCTGTGTTTATCTGTGATTCTCTCTCTGTTTTCCAGTGTGTATCTGTGATTCTCTCTCTGTGTCCCTGTGTGTATCTGTGATTCTCTCTCTGTGTCCCTGTGTGTATCTGTGATTCTCTCTCTGTGTCCCTGTGTATATCTGTGATTCTCTCTGTGTCCCTGTGTGTATCTGTGATGCTCTCTGTGTGTCCCTGTGTGTATCTGTGATTCTCTCTGTGTCCCTGTGTGTATCTGTGTTTCTCTCTGTGTCCCTGTGTGAATCTGTGATTCTCTCTCTGTGTCCCTGTGTATATCTGTCATTCTCTCTGTGACCCTGTGTGTATCTGTGATTCTCTCTCTGTGTCCCTGTGTGTATCTGTGATTCTCTCTCTGTGTCCCTGTGTATATCTGTGATTCTCTCTGTGTCCCTGTGTGTATCTGTGATTCTCTCTCTGTGTGTCCCTGTGTGTATCTATGATTCTCTCTCTGTGTGTCCCTGTGTGTATCTGTGCTGCTCTCTGTGTGTCCCTGTGTGTATCGGTGATTCGCTCTGTGTCCCTGTGTGTATCTGTGATTCTCTCTGTGTCCCTGTGTGTATCTGTGATTCTCTCTGTGTCCCTGTGTGAATCTGTGATTCTCTCTCTGTTTTCCAGTGTGTATCTGTGATTCTCTCTCTGTGTGTCCCTGGGTCTATCTGTGACTCGCTCTCTGTGTCCCTGTGTGTATCTCTGATTCTCTCTCTGTGTCCGTGTGTGTATCTGTGATTCTCTCTCTGTGTTACTGTCTGTATCTATGAATCTCTCTCTGTGTTCCTGTGTGTATCTGTGATTCTCTCTCTGTGTCCCTGTGTATATCTGTCATTCTCTCTGTGACCCTGTGTGAATCTGTGATTCTCTCTCTGTGTGTCCCTGTGTGTATCTGTGATTCTCTCTCTGTGTCCCTGTGTGATTCTGTGATTCTCTCTGTGTCCCTGTGTGTATCTGTGATTCTCTCTCTGCGTTCCTCTGTGTATCTGCGATTCTCTCTGTGTTCCTGTGTGTTTCTGTGATTCTCTCTGTGTCCCTGTGTGGACTGCGATTCTGTCTGTGTCCCTGTGTGTATCTGTGATTCTCTCGGTGTGTCCCTGTGTGTTTCTGTGATTTTCTCTGTGTCCCTGTGTGTATCTGTGATTCTCTCTCTGTGTTCCTGTGTGTATCTGCGATTCTCTCTGTGTTCCTGTGTGTTTCTGTGATTCTCTCTGTGACCCTGTGTCTATCTGTGATTCTCTCTCTGTGTCCCTGTGTGTATCTGTGATTCTCTCTCTGTGTCCCTGTGTATATCTGTGATTCTCTCTCTGTGTTCCTGTGTGTATCTGTGATTCTCTCACTGTGGCCCTGTGTATATCTGTGATTCTCTCTGTGTCCCTGTGTGTATCTGTGATTCTCTCTCTGTGTCCCTGTGTGTATCTGTGATTCTCTCTCTGTGTCCCTGTGTGTATCTGTGATTCTCTCTCTGTGTCCCTGTGTGTATCTGTGATTCTCTCTCTGTGTCCCTGTGTGTATCTGTGATTCGCTCTCTGTGACCCGGTGTGATTCTGTGATTCTCTCTCTGTGTGTCCCTGTGTGTATCTATGATTCTCTCTCTGTGTGTCCCTGTGTGTATCTGTGATGCTCTCACTGTGTCCCTGTGTGTATCTGTGATTCTCTCTGTGTCCCTGTGTGTATCTGCGATTCTCTCTGTGTCCCTGTGTGTATCTGTGATTCTCTCTCTGTGTGTCAATGGTTGTATCTGTGACTCGCTCTCTGTGTCCCTGTGTGTATCTCTGGTTCTCTCTCTGTGTCCCTGTGTGTATCTGTGATTCTCACTCTGTGTTCCTGTGTGTATCTATGATTCTCTCTCTGTGTTCCTGTGTGTTTCTGTGATTCTCTCTGTGTCGTTGTGTGTATCTGTGATTCTCTCTCCGTGTCCCTGTGTGTATCTGTGATACTCTCTCTGTGTCCCTGTGTATGTCTGTGATTCTCTCTCTGTGTCCCTGTGTGTATCTGTGATTCTCTCTCTCTGTCCCTGTGTATATCTGTGATTCTCTCTGTGTTCCTGTGCGTATCTGTGATTCACTCTCTGTGTCCCTGTGTATATCTGTGATTCTCTCTCTGTGTTCCTGTGTGTATCTGTGATTCTCCCACTGTGTACCTGTGTATATCTGTGATTCTCTCTGTGTCCCTGTGTGTATCTGTGATTCTCTCTCTGTGTCCCTGTGTATATCTGTGATTCTCTCTGTGTCCCTGTGTGTATCTGTGAGTCTCTCTCTGTGTGTCCCTGGGTGTATCTTTCATTCTCTCTCTGTGTGTCCCTGTGTGTATCTGTGATGCTCTCTGTGTGTCCCTGTGTGTATCTGTTATTCTCTCTGTGTCCCTGTGTGTATCTGTGATTCTCTCTGTGTCCCTGTGTGAATCTGTGATTCTCTCTGTGTCCCGGTGTGTATCTGTGATTCTCTCTCTGTGTGTCCCTGTGTGTATCTATGATTCTCTGTGTATCCCTGTGTGTATCTGTGAGTCTCTCTCTGTGTGTCCCTGGGTGTATCTTTCATTCTCTCTCTGTGTGTCCCTGTGTGTATCTGTGATGCTTTCTCTGTGGCCCTGTGTGTATCTGTGATTCTCTCTGTGTCCCTGTGTGAATCTGTGATTCTCTCTCTGTGTCCCTGTGTATATCTGTGATTCTCTCTCTGTGTTCCTGTGTGTATTTGTGATTCTCTCACTGTGTCCCTGTGTATATCTGTGATTCTCTCTGTGTCCCTGTGTGTATCTGTGATTCTCTCTCTGTGTCACTGTGTGTATCTGTGATTCTCTCTCTGTGTCCCTGTGTGTATCTGTGATTCTCTCTCTGTGTCCCTGTGTATATCTGTGATTCTCTCTCTGTGTTCCTTTCTGTATCTGTGATTCTCTCTCTGTTTTCCAGTGTGTATCTGTGATTCTCTCTCTGTGTGTCCCTGGGTGTATCTGTGACTCGCTCTCTGTGTCCCTGTGTGTATCTCTGATTCTCTCTCTGTGTCCCTGTGTGTATCTGTGATTCTCTCTCTGTGTTACTGTCTGTATCTATGAATCTCTCTCTGTGTTCCTGTGTGTATCTGTGATTCTCTCTCTGTGTCCCTGTGTATATCTGTCATTCTCTCTGTGACCCTGTGTGAATCTGTGATTCTCTCTCTGTGTGTCCCTGTGTGTATCTGTGATTCTCTCTCTGTGTCCCTGTGTGATTCTGTGATTCTCTCTGTGTCCCTGTGTGTATCTGTGATTCTCTCTCTGTGTTCCTGTGTGTATCTGCGATTCTCTCTGTGTTCCTGTGTGTTTCTGTGATTCTCTCTGTGTCCCTGTGTGGACTGCGATTCTGTCTGTGTCCCTGTGTGTATCTGTGATTCTATCTGTGTGTCCCTGTGTGTTTCTGTGATTTTCTCTGTGTCCCTGTGTGTATCTGTGATTCTCTCTCTGTGTTCCTGTGTGTATCTGCGATTCTCTCTGTGTCCCTGTGTGTATCTGTGATTCTCTCTCTGTGTCCCTGTGTGATTCTGTGATTCTCTCTGTGTCCCTGTGTGTATCTGTGATTCTCTCTCTGTGTTCCTGTGTGTATCTGCGATTCTCTCTGTGTTCCTGTGTGTTTCTGTGATTCTCTCTGTGTCCCTGTGTGGACTGCGATTCTGTCTGTGTCCCTGTGTGTATCTGTGATTCTATCTGTGTGTCCCTGTGTGTTTCTGTGATTTTCTCTGTGTCCCTGTGTGTATCTGTGATTCTCTCTCTGTGTTCCTGTGTGTATCTGCGATTCTCTCTGTGTTCCTGTGTGTTTCTGTGATTCTCTCTGTGACCCTGTGTCTATCTGTGATTCTCTCTCTGTGTCCCTGTGTGTATCTGTGATGCTCTCTGTGTGTCCCTGTGTGTATCTGTGATTCTCTCTGTGTCCCTGTGTGTATCTGTGATTCTCTCTGTGTCCCTGTGTGAATCTGTGATTCTCTCTCTGTTTTCCAGTGTGTATCTGTGATTCTCTCTCTGTGTGTCCCTGGGTGTATCTGTGACTCGCTCTCTGTGTCCCTGTGTGTATCTCTGATTCTCTCTCTGTGTCCCTGTGTGTATCTGTGATTCTCTCTCTGTGTTACTGTCTGTATCTATGAATCTCTCTCTGTGTTCCTGTGTGTATCTGTGATTCTCTCTCTGTGTCCCTGTGTATATCTGTCATTCTCTCTGTGACCCTGTGTGAATCTGTGATTCTCTCTCTGTGTGTCCCTGTGTGTATCTGTGATTCTCTCTCTGTGTGTCCCTGGGTGTATCTGTGACTCGCTCTCTGTGTCCCTCTGTGTATCTCTGATTCTCTCTCTGTGTCCCTGTGTGATTCTGTGATTCTCTCTGTGTGTCCCTGTGTGTATCTGTGATTCTCGCTCTGTGTCCCTGTGTATATCTGAGATTCTCTCTCTGTGTCCCTGTGTGATTCTCTGATTCTCTCTGTGTCCCTGTGTGTATCTGTGATTCTGTCTCTGTGTCCTGTGTGTATCTGTGATTCTCTCTCTGTGTCCCTGTGTGATTCTGTGATTCTCTCTCTGTGTGTCCCTGTGTGTATCTGTGATTCTCTCTGTGTCCCTGTGTATATCGATGATTCTCTCTGTGTCCCTGTGTGTATCTGTGATTCTCTCTCTGTGTGTCCCTGGATGTATCTGTGACTCGCTCTCTGTGTCCCTCTGTGTATCTCTGATTCTCTCTCTGTGTCCCTGTGTGATTCTGTGATTCTCTCTGTGTCCCTGTGTGTATCTGTGATTCTCTCTCTGTGTGTCCCTGGGTGTATATGTGACTCGCTCTCTGTGTCCCTCTGTGTATCTCTGATTCTCTCTCTGTGTCCCTGTGTGATTCTGTGATTCTCTCTGTGTGTCCCTGTGTGTATCTGTGATTCTCGCTCTGTGTCCCTGTGTATATCTGAGATTCTCTCTCTGTGTCCCTGTGTGATTCTCTGATTCTCTCTGTGTCCCTGTGTGTATCTGTGATTCTGTCTCTGTGTCCTGTGTGTATCTGTGATTCTCTCTCTGTGTCCCTGTGTGATTCTGTGATTCTCTCTCTGTGTGTCCCTGTGTGTATCTGTGATTCTCTCTGTGTCCCTGTGTATATCGATGATTCTCTCTGTGTCCCTGTGTGTATCTGTGATTCTCTCTCTGTGTGTCCCTGGATGTATCTGTGACTCGCTCTCTGTGTCCCTCTGTGTATCTCTGATTGTCTCTTTGTGTCCCTGTGTGTATCTGTGATTCTCTCGCTGTGTGTTCCTGTATGTATCTGTGATTCTCTCTCTGTGTCCCTGTGTGTATCTGTGATTCTCTCTCGCTGTGTTCCTGTGTGTTTCTGTGATTTTCTCTGTGTTCCTGTGTGTTTCTGTGTTTCTCCGTCTGTGTGTCCCTGTGTGTACCTGTTATTCTCTCTGTGTGTCCCTGTGTGCATCTGTGATTCTCTCTCTGTGTGTCCCTGTGTGTATCTCTGATTCTCTCTCTGTGTTCCTGTGCGTATCTGTGATTCTCTCTCTCTGTGTCCCTGTGTGTATCTGTGATTCTCTCGCTGTGTCCCTGTGTGTTCGGTGATTCTGTCTCTGTGTTCCTGTGTGGACTGTGATTCTGTCTATGTCCCTGTGTGTATCTGTGATTCTCTCTGTGTGTCCCTGTGTGTTTCTGTGATTTTCTCTGTGTCCCTGTGTGTATCTGTGATTCTCTCTCTGTGTTCCGGTGTGTATCTGCGATTCTCTCTGTGTTCCTGTGTGTATCTGTGATTCTCTCTGTGACCCTGTGTATATCTGTGATTCCCTCTCTGTGTCCCTGTGTGTATCTGTGATTCTCTCTCTGTGTTCCTGTGTGTATCTGTGATTCTCTCACTGTGTCCCAGTGTATCTCTGTGATTTTCTCTGTGTCCCTGTGTGTATCTGTGATTCTCTCTCTGTGTTCCGGTGTGTATCTGCGATTCTCTCTGTGTTCCTGTGTGTATCTGTGATTCTCTCTGTGACCCTGTGTGTATCTGTGATTCCCTCTCTGTGTCCCTGTGTGTATCTGTGATTCTCTCTCTGTGTTCCTGTGTGTATCTGTGATTTTCTCACTGTGTCCCAGTGTATCTCTGTGATTCTCTCTGTGTCCCTGTGTGTATCTGTGATTCTCTCTCTGTGTCCCTGTGTATCTCTGTGATTCTCTCTGTGTCCATGTGTGTATCTCTGATTCTCTCTGTGTCCCTGTGTGTATCTGTGATTCTCTCTGTGTCCCTGTGTGAATCTGTGATTCACACTGTGTCCCTGTGTTTATCTGTGATTCTCTCTCTGTTTTCCAGTGTGTATCTGTGATTCTCTCTCTGTGTCCCTGTGTGTATCTGTGATTCTCTCTCTGTGTCCCTGTGTGCATCTGTGATTCTCTCTCTGTGTCCCTGTGTATATCTGTGATTCTCTCTGTATCCCTGTGTGTATCTGTGATTCTCTCTCTGTGTGTCCCTGGGTGTATCTATGATTCTCTCTCTGTGTGTCCCTGTGTGTATCTGTGATGCTCTCTGTGTGTCCCTGTGTGTATCTGTGATTCTCTCTGTGTCCCTGTGTGTATCTGTGTTTCTCTCTGTGTCCCTGTGTGAATCTGTGATTCTCTCTCTGTGTCCCTGTGTATATCTGTCATTCTCTCTGTGACCCTGTGTGTATCTGTGATTCTCTCTCTGTGTCCCTGTGTGTATCTGTGATTCTCTCTCTGTGTCCCTGTGTATATCTGTGATTCTCTCTGTGTCCCTGTGTGTATCTGTGATTCTCTCTCTGTGTGTCCCTGTGTGTATCTATGATTCTCTCTCTGTGTGTCCCTGTGTGTATCTGTGCTGCTCTCTGTGTGTCCCTGTGTGTATCGGTGATTCTCTCTGTGTCCCTGTGTGTATCTGTGATTCTCTCTGTGTCCCTGTGTGTATCTGTGATTCTCTCTTTGTCCCTGTGTGAATCTGTGATTCTCTCTCTGTTTTCCAGTGTGTATCTGTGATTCTCTCTCTGTGTGTCCCTGGGTCTATCTGTGACTCGCTCTCTGTGTCCCTGTGTGTATCTCTGATTCTCTCTCTGTGTCCCTGTGTGTATCTGTGATTCTCTCTCTGTGTTACTGTCTGTATCTATGAATCTCTCTCTGTGTTCCTGTGTGTATCTGTGATTCTCTCTCTGTGTCCCTGTGTATATCTGTCATTCTCTCTGTGACCCTGTGTGAATCTGTGATTCTCTCTCTGTGTGTCCCTGTGTGTATCTGTGATTCTCTCTCTGTGTCCCTGTGTGATTCTGTGATTCTCTCTGTGTCCCTGTGTGTATCTGTGATTCTCTCTCTGCGTTCCTCTGTGTATCTGCGATTCTCTCTGTGTTCCTGTGTGTTTCTGTGATTCTCTCTGTGTCCCTGTGTGGACTGCGATTCTGTCTGTGTCCCTGTGTGTATCTGTGATTCTCTCGGTGTGTCCCTGTGTGTTTCTGTGATTTTCTCTGTGTCCCTGTGTGTATCTGTGATTCTCTCTCTGTGTTCCTGTGTGTATCTGCGATTCTCTCTGTGTTCCTGTGTGTTTCTGTGATTCTCTCTGTGACCCTGTGTCTATCTGTGATTCTCTCTCTGTGTCCCTGTGTGTATCTGTGATTCTCTCTCTGTGTCCCTGTGTATATCTGTGATTCTCTCTCTGTGTTCCTGTGTGTATCTGTGATTCTCTCACTGTGGCCCTGTGTATATCTGTGATTCTCTCTGTGTCCCTGTGTGTATCTGTGATTCTCTCTCTGTGTCCCTGTGTGTATCTGTGATTCTCTCTCTGTGTCCCTGTGTGTATCTGTGATTCTCTCTCTGTGTCCCTGTGTGTATCTGTGATTCTCTCTCTGTGTCCCTGTGTGTATCTGTGATTCGCTCTCTGTGACCCGGTGTGATTCTGTGATTCTCTCTCTGTGTGTCCCTGTGTGTATCTATGATTCTCTCTCTGTGTGTCCCTGTGTGTATCTGTGATGCTCTCACTGTGTCCCTGTGTGTATCTGTGATTCTCTCTGTGTCCCTGTGTGTATCTGCGATTCTCTCTGTGTCCCTGTGTGTATCTGTGATTCTCTCTCTGTGTGTCAATGGTTGTATCTGTGACTCGCTCTCTGTGTCCCTGTGTGTATCTCTGGTTCTCTCTCTGTGTCCCTGTGTGTATCTGTGATTCTCACTCTGTGTTCCTGTGTGTATCTATGATTCTCTCTCTGTGTTCCTGTGTGTTTCTGTGATTCTCTCTGTGTCGTTGTGTGTATCTGTGATTCTCTCTCCGTGTCCCTGTGTGTATCTGTGATACTCTCTCTGTGTCCCTGTGTATGTCTGTGATTCTCTCTCTGTGTCCCTGTGTGTATCTGTGATTCTCTCTCTCTGTCCCTGTGTATATCTGTGATTCTCTCTGTGTTCCTGTGCGTATCTGTGATTCTCTCTCTGTGTCCCTGTGTGTATCTGTGATTCTCTCGCTGTGTCCCTTTGTGTACGGTGATTCTCTCTGTGTCCCTGTGTGGACTGCGATTCTGTCTGTGTCCCTGTGTGTATCTGTGATTCTCTCTATGTGTCCCTGTGTGTTTCTGTGATTTTCTCTGTGTCCCTGTGTGTATCTGTGATTCTCTCTCTGTGTTCCAGTGTGTATCTGCGATTCTCTCTGTGTTCCTGTGTGTTTCTGTGATTCTCTCTGTGACCCTGTGTGTATCTGTGATTCTCTCTCTGTGTCCCTGTGTGTATCTGTGATTCACTCTCTGTGTCCCTGTGTATATCTGTGATTCTCTCTCTGTGTTCCTGTGTGTATCTGTGATTCTCCCACTGTGTACCTGTGTATATCTGTGATTCTCTCTGTGTCCCTGTGTGTATCTGTGATTCTCTCTCTGTGTCCCTGTGTATATCTGTGATTCTCTCTGTGTCCCTGTGTGTATCTGTGAGTCTCTCTCTGTGTGTCCCTGGGTGTATCTTTCATTCTCTCTCTGTGTGTCCCTGTGTGTATCTGTGATGCTCTCTGTGTGTCCCTGTGTGTATCTGTTATTCTCTCTGTGTCCCTGTGTGTATCTGTGATTCTCTCTGTGTCCCTGTGTGAATCTGTGATTCTCTCTGTGTCCCGGTGTGTATCTGTGATTCTCTCTCTGTGTGTCCCTGTGTGTATCTATGATTCTCTGTGTGTCCCTGTGTGTATCTGTGAGTCTCTCTCTGTGTGTCCCTGGGTGTATCTTTCATTCTCTCTCTGTGTGTCCCTGTGTGTATCTGTGATGCTTTCTCTGTGTCCCTGTGTGTATCTGTGATTCTCTCTGTGTCCCTGTGTGAATCTGTGATTCTCTCTGTGTTCCTGTGTATATCTGTGATTCTCTCTCTCTTTGTCCCTTTGTGTATCTGTGATTCTCTCTCTGTGTCCCTGTGTGTATCTGTGATTCTCTCTCTGTGTCCCTGTGTGTATCTGTGATTCTCTCTCTGTGACCCTGTGTGATTCTGTGATTCTCTCTGTGTCCCGGTGTGTATCTGTGATTCTCTCTCTGTGTGTCCCTGTGTGTATCTATGATTCTCTGTGTGTCCCTGTGTGTATCTGTGATGCTCTCACTGTGTGTCCCTGGTTGTATCTGTGACTCGCTCTCTGTGTCCCTGTGTGAATCTCTGGTTCTCTCTCTGTGTCCCTGTGTGTATCTGTGATTCTCTCTCTGTGTTCCTGTGTGTATCTATGATTCTCTCTCTGTGTTCCTGTGTGTTTCTGTGATTCTCTCTGTGTCGTTGTGTGTATCTGTGATTCTCTCTCCGTGTCCCTGTGTGTATCTGTGATTCTCTCTCTGTGTCCCTGTGTATGTCTGTGACTCTCTCTCTGTGTCCCTGTGTGTATCTGTGATTCTCTCTCTGTGTCCCTGTGTATATCTGTGATTCTCTCTGTGTCCCTGTGTGTATCTGTGATCCTCTCTCTGTGTCCCTGTGTATATCTGTGATTCTCTCTGTGTCCCTGTGTGTATCTGTGATTCTCTCTCTGTGAGTCCCTGTGTGTATCTGTGATTCTCTCCCTGTGTCCCTGTGTGATTCTGTGATTCTCTCTGTGTGTCCCTGTGTGTATCTGTGATTCTCTCTCTGTGAGTCCCTGTGTGTATCTGTGATTCTCTCCCTGTGTCCCTGTGTGATTCTGTGATTCTCTCTGTGTGTCCCTGTGTGTATCTGTGATTCTCACTCTGTGTCCCTGTGTATATCTGCGATTCTCTCTCTGTGTCCCTGTGTGTATCTGTGATTCACTCTCTGTGTCCCTGTGTGTATCTGCGATTCTCTCTCTGTGTCCCTGTGTATATCTGTGATTCTCTCTGTGTCCCTGTGTGTATCTGTGATTCTCTCTGTGTCCCTGTGTGTATCTGTGAGTCTCTCTCTGTGTGTCCCTGGGTGTATCTTTCATTCTCTCTCTGTGTGTCCCTGTGTGTATCTGTGATGCTCTCTGTGTGTCCCTGTGTGTATCTGTTATTCTGTCTGTGTCCCTGTGTGTATCTGTGATTCTCTCTGTGTCCCTGTGTGAATCTGTGATTCTCTCTGTGTCCCGGTGTGTATCTGTGATTCTCTCTCTGTGTGTCCCTGTGTGTATCTATGATTCTCTGTGTGTCCCTGTGTGTATCTGTGAGTCTCTCTCTGTGTGTCCCTGGGTGTATCTTTCATTCTCTCTCTGTGTGTCCCTGTGTGTATCTGTGATGCTCTCTCTGTGTCCCTGTGTGTATCTGTGATTCTCTCTGTGTCCCTGTGTGAATCTGTGATTCTCTCTGTGTTCCTGTGTATATCTGTGATCCTCTCTCTCTGTGTCCCTTTGTGTATCTGTGATTCTCTCTCTGTGTCCCTGTGTGTATCTGTGATTCTCTCTCTGTGTCCCTGTGTGTATCTGTGATTCTCTCTCTGTGACCCTGTGTGATTCTGTGATTCTCTCTGTGTCCCGGTGTGTATCTGTGATTCTCTCTCTGTGTGTCCCTGTGTGTATCTATGATTCTCTGTGTGTCCCTGTGTGTATCTGTGATGCTCTCACTGTGTGTCCCTGGTTGTATCTGTGACTCGCTCTCTGTGTCCCTGTGTGAATCTCTGGTTCTCTCTCTGTGTCCCTGTGTGTATCTGTGATTCTCTCTCTGTGTTCCTGTGTGTATCTATGATTCTCTCTCTGTGTTCCTGTGTGTTTCTGTGACTCTCTGTGTCGTTGTGTGTATCTGTGATTCTCTCTCCGTGTCCCTGTGTGTATCTGTGATTCTCTCTCTGTGTCCCTGTGTATGTCTGTGACTCTCTCTCTGTGTCCCTGTGTGTATCTGTGATTCTCTCTCTGTGTCCCTGTGTATATCTGTGATTCTCTCTGTGTCCCTGTGTGTATCTGTGATCCTCTCTCTGTGTCCCTGTGTATATCTGTGATTCTCTCTGTGTCCCTGTGTGTATCTGTGATTCTCTCTCTGTGAGTCCCTGTGTGTATCTGTGATTCTCTCCCTGTGTCCCTGTGTGATTCTGTGATTCTCTCTGTGTGTCCCTGTGTGTATCTGTGATTCTCTCTCTGTGAGTCCCTGTGTGTATCTGTGATTCTCTCCCTGTGTCCCTGTGTGATTCTGTGATTCTCTCTGTGTGTCCCTGTGTGTATCTGTGATTCTCACTCTGTGTCCCTGTGTATATCTGCGATTCTCTCTCTGTGTCCCTGTGTGTATCTGTGATTCACTCTCTGTGTCCCTGTGTGTATCTGTGATTCTCTCTCTGTGTCCCTGTGTATATCTGTGATTCTCTCTGTGTCCCTGTGTGTATCTGTGATTCTCTCTCTGTGTGTCCCTGGGTGTATCTATGATTCTCTCTCTCTGTGTCCCTGTGTGTATCTGTTATTCTCTCTGTGTCCCTGTGTGTATCTGTGATTCTCTCTGTGTCCCTGTGTGAATCTGTGATTCTCTCTGTGTCCCGGTGTGTATCTGTGATTCTCTCTCTGTGTGTCCCTGTGTGTATCTATGATTCTCTGTGTGTCCCTGGGTGTATCTGTGAGTCTCTCTCTGTGTGTCCCTGGGTGTATCTTTCATTCTCTCTCTGTGTGTCCCTGTGTGTATCTGTGATGCTCTCTCTGTGTCCCTGTGTGTATCTGTGATTCTCTCTGTGTCCCTGTGTGAATCTGTGATTCTCTCTGTGTTCCTGTGTATATCTGTGATTCTCTCTCTCTGTGTCCCTTTGTGTATCTGTGATTCTCTCTCTGTGTCCCTGTGTGTATCTGTGATTCTCTCTCTGTGTCCCTGTGTGTATCTGTGATTCTCTCTCTGTGACCCTGTGTGATTCTGTGATTCTCTCTGTGTCCCGGTGTGTATCTGTGATTCTCTCTCTGTGTGTCCCTGTGTGTATCTATGATTCTCTGTGTGTCCCTGTGTGTATCTGTGATGCTCTCACTGTGTGTCCCTGGTTGTATCTGTGACTCGCTCTCTGTGTCCCTGTGTGAATCTCTGGTTCTCTCTCTGTGTCCCTGTGTGTATCTGTGATTCTCTCTCTGTGTTCCTGTGTGTATCTATGATTCTCTCTCTGTGTTCCTGTGTGTTTCTGTGATTCTCTCTGTGTCGTTGTGTGTATCTGTGATTCTCTCTCCGTGTCCCTGTGTGTATCTGTGATTCTCTCTCTGTGTCCCTGTGTATGTCTGTGACTCTCTCTCTGTGTCCCTGTGTGTATCTGTGATTCTCTCTCTGTGTCCCTGTGTATATCTGTGATTCTCTCTGTGTCCCTGTGTGTATCTGTGATCCTCTCTCTGTGTCCCTGTGTATATCTGTGATTCTCTCTGTGTCCCTGTGTGTATCTGTGATTCTCTCTCTGTGAGTCCCTGTGTGTATCTGTGATTCTCTCCCTGTGTCCCTGTGTGATTCTGTGATTCTCTCTGTGTGTCCCTGTGTGTATCTGTGATTCTCTCTCTGTGAGTCCCTGTGTGTATCTGTGATTCTCTCCCTGTGTCCCTGTGTGATTCTGTGATTCTCTCTGTGTGTCCCTGTGTGTATCTGTGATTCTCACTCTGTGTCCCTGTGTATATCTGCGATTCTCTCTCTGTGTCCCTGTGTGTATCTGTGATTCACTCTCTGTGTCCCTGTGTGTATCTGTGATTCTCTCTCTGTGTCCCTGTGTATATCTGTGATTCTCTCTGTGTCCCTGTGTGTATCTGTGATTCTCTCTCTGTGTGTCCCTGGGTGTATCTATGATTCTCTCTCTCTGTGTCCCTGTGTGTATCTGTGATGCTTTCTGTGTGTCCCTGTGTGTATCTGTGATTCTCTCTGTGTCCCTGTGTGTATCTGTGATTCTCTCTGTGTCCCTGTGTGAATCTGTGATTCTCTCTCTGTTTTCCAGTGTGTATCTGTGATTCTCTCTCTGTGTCCCTGTGTGTATCTGTGATTCTCTCTCTGTGTGTCCCTGGGTGTATCTGTGACTCGCTCTCTGTCTCCCTGTGTGTATCTCTGATTCTCTCTCTGTGTTACTGTCTGTATCTATGATTCTCTCTCTGTGTTCCTGTGTGTATCTGTGATTCTCTCTCTGTTTCCCTGTGTATATCTGTCATTCTCTCTGTGACCCTGTGTGAATCTGTGATTCTCTCTCTGTGTGTCCCTGTGTGTATCTGTGATTCTCTCTCTGTGTCCCTGTGTGATTCTGTGATTCTCTCTGTGTCCCTGTGTGTATCTGTGATTCTCTCTCTGTGTTCCTGTGTGTATCTGCGATTCACTCTCTGTGTCCCTGTGTATATCTTTGATTCTCTCTCTGTGTTCCTGTGTGTATCTGTGATTCTCCCACTGTGTACCTGTGTATATCTGTGATTCTCTCTGTGTCCCTGTGTGTATCTGTGATTCTCTCTCTGTGTCCCTGTGTATATCTGTGATTCTCTCTGTGTCCCTGTGTGTATCTGTGAGTCTCTCTCTGTGTGTCCCTGGGTGTATCTTTCATTCTCTCTCTGTGTGTCCCTGTGTGTATCTGTGATGCTCTCTGTGTGTCCCTGTGTGTATCTGTTATTCTCTCTGTGTCCCTGTGTATATCTGTGATTCTCTCTGTGTCCCTGTGTGTATCTGTGATTCTCTCTCTGTGTGTCCCTGTGTGTATCTATGATTCTCTGTGTGTCCCTGTGTGTATCTGTGAGTCTCTCTCTGTGTGTCCCTGGGTGTATCTTTCATTCTCTCTCTGTGTGTCCCTGTGTGTATCTGTGATGCTCTCTCTGTGTCCCTGTGTGTATCTGTGATTCTCTCTGTGTCCCTGTGTGAATCTGTGATTCTCTCTGTGTTCCTGTGTATATCTGTGATTCTCTCTCTCTGTGTCCCTTTGTGTATCTGTGATTCTCTCTCTGTGTCCCTGTGTGTATCTGTGATTCTCTCTCTGTGTCCCTGTGTGTATCTGTGATTCTCTCTCTGTGACCCTGTGTGATTCTGTGATTCTCTCTGTGTCCCGGTGTGTATCTGTGATTCTCTCTCTGTGTGTCCCTGTGTGTATCTATGATTCTCTGTGTGTCCCTGTGTGTATCTGTGATGCTCTCACTGTGTGTCCCTGGTTGTATCTGTGACTCGCTCTCTGTGTCCCTGTGTGAATCTCTGGTTCTCTCTCTGTGTCCCTGTGTGTATCTGTGATTCTCTCTCTGTGTTCCTGTGTGTATCTATGATTCTCTCTCTGTGTTCCTGTGTGTTTCTGTGATTCTCTCTGTGTCGTTGTGTGTATCTGTGATTCTCTCTCCGTGTCCCTGTGTGTATCTGTGATTCTCTCTCTGTGTCCCTGTGTATGTCTGTGACTCTCTCTCTCTGTGTCCCTGTGTGTATCTGTGATTCTCTCTCTGTGTCCCTGTGTATATCTGTGATTCTCTCTGTGTCCCTGTGTGTATCTGTGATCCTCTCTCTGTGTCCCTGTGTAGATCTGTGATTCTCTCTGTGTCCCTGTGTGTATCTGTGATTCTCTCTCTGTGAGTCCCTGTGTGTATCTGTGATTCTCTCCCTGTGTCCCTGTGTGATTCTGTGATTCTCTCTGTGTGTCCCTGTGTGTATCTGTGATTCTCACTCTGTGTCCCTGTGTATATCTGAGATTCTCTCTCTGTGTCCCTGTGTGATTCTCTGATTCTCTCTGTGTCCCTTTGTGTATCTGTGATGCTCTCTGTGTGTCCCTGTGTGTATCTCTGATTCTCTCTGTGTCCCTGTGTGTATCTGTGATTCTCTCTGTGTCCCTGTGTGAATCTGTGATTCACACTGTGTCCCTGTGTTTATCTGTGATTCTCTCTCTGTTTTCCAGTGTGTATCTGTGATTCTCTCTCTGTGTCCCTGTGTGTATCTGCGATTCTCTCTCTGTGTCCCTGTGTGTATCTGTGATTCACTCTCTGTGTCCCTGTGTGTATCTGTGATTCTCTCTCTGTGTCCCTGTGTATATCTGTGATTCTCTCTGTGTCCCTGTGTGTATCTGTGATTCTCTCTCTGTGTGTCCCTGGGTGTATCTATGATTCTCTCTCTGTGTGTCCCTGTGTGTATCTGTGATGCTTTCTGTGTGTCCCTGTGTGTATCTGTGATTCTCTCTGTGTCCCTGTGTGTATCTGTGATTCTCTCTGTGTCCCTGTGTGAATCTGTGATTCTCTCTCTGTTTTCCAGTGTGTATCTGTGATTCTCTCTCTGTGTCCCTGTGTGTATCTGTGATTCTCTCTCTGTGTGTCCCTGGGTGTATCTGTGACTCGCTCTCTGTGTCCCTGTGTGTATCTCTGATTCTCTCTCTGTGTTACTGTCTGTATCTATGATTCTCTCTCTGTGTTCCTGTGTGTATCTGTGATTCTCTCTCTGTTTCCCTGTGTATATCTGTCATTCTCTCTGTGACCCTGTGTGAATCTGTGATTCTCTCTCTGTGTGTCCCTGTGTGTATCTGTGATTCTCTCTCTGTGACCCTGTGTGATTCTGTGATTCTCTCTGTGTCCCGGTGTGTATCTGTGATTCTCTCTCTGTGTGTCCCTGTGTGTATCTATGATTCTCTGTGTGTCCCTGTGTGTATCTGTGATGCTCTAACTGTGTGTCCCTGGTTGTATCTGTGACTCGCTCTCTGTGTCCCTGTGTGAATCTCTGGTTCTCTCTCTGTGTCCCTGTGTGTATCTGTGATTCTCTCTCTGTGTTCCTGTGTGTATCTATGATTCTCTCTCTGTGTTCCTGTGTGTTTCTGTGATTCTCTCTGTGTCGTTGTGTGTATCTGTGATTCTCTCTCCGTGTCCCGGTGTGTATCTGTGATTCTCTCTCTGTGTCCCTGTGTATGTCTGTGACTCTCTCTCTGTGTCCCTGTGTGTATCTGTGATTCTCTCTCTGTGTCCCTGTGTATATCTGTGATTCTCTCTGTGTCCCTGTGTGTATCTGTGATCCTCTCTCTGTGTCCCTGTGTATATCTGTGATTCTCTCTGTGTCCCTGTGTGTATCTGTGATTCTCTCTCTGTGAGTCCCTGTGTGTATCTGTGATTCTCTCCCTGTGTCCCTGTGTGATTCTGTGATTCTCTCTGTGTGTCCCTGTGTGTATCTGTGATTCTCACTCTGTGTCCCTGTGTATATCTGAGATTCTCTCTCTGTGTCCCTGTGTGATTCTCTGATTCTCTCTGTGTCCCTGTGTGTATCTGTGATTCTGTCTCTGTGTCCTGTGTGTATCTGTGATTCTCTCTCTGTGTCCCTGTGTGATTCTGTGATTCTCTCTCTGTGTGTCCCTGTGTGTATCTATGATTCTCTCTCTGTGTGTCCCTTTGTGTATCTGTGATGCTCTCTGTGTGTCCCTGTGTGTATCTCTGATTCTCTCTGTGTCCCTGTGTGTATCTGTGATTCTCTCTGTGTCCCTGTGTGAATCTGTGATTCACACTGTGTCCCTGTGTTTATCTGTGATTCTCTCTCTGTTTTCCAGTGTGTATCTGTGATTCTCTCTCTGTGTCCCTGTGTAGATCTGTGATTCTCTCTGTGTCCCTGTGTGTATCTGTGATTCTCTCTCTGTGAGTCCCTGTGTGTATCTGTGATTCTCTCCCTGTGTCCCTGTGTGATTCTGTGATTCTCTCTGTGTGTCCCTGTGTGTATCTGTGATTCTCACTCTGTGTCCCTGTGTATATCTGAGATTCTCTTTCTGTGTCCCTGTGTGATTCTCTGATTCTCTCTGTGTCCCTGTGTGGATCTGTGATTCTGTCTCTGTGTCCTGTGTGTATCTATGATTCTCTCTCTGTGTGTCCCTTTGTGTTTCTGTGATGCTCTCTGTGTGTCCCTGTGTGTATCTCTGATTCTCTCTGTGTCCCTGTGTGTATCTGTGATTCTCTCTGTGTCCCTGTGTGAATCTGTGATTCACACTGTGTCCCTGTGTTTATCTGTGATTCTCTCTCTGTTTTCCAGTGTGTATCTGTGATTCTCTCTCTGTGTCCCTGTGTGTATCTGCGATTCTCTCTCTGTGTCCCTGTGTGTATCTGTGATTCACTCTCTGTGTCCCTGTGTGTATCTGTGATTCTCTCTCTGTGTCCCTGTGTATATCTGTGATTCTCTCTGTGTCCCTGTGTGTATCTGTGATTCTCTCTCTGTGTGTCCCTGGGTGTATCTATGATTCTCTCTCTGTGTGTCCCTGTGTGTATCTGTGATGCTTTCTGTGTGTCCCTGTGTGTATCTGTGATTCTCTCTGTGTCCCTGTGTGTATCTGTGATTCTCTCTGTGTCCCTGTGTGAATCTGTGATTCTCTCTCTGTTTTCCAGTGTGTATCTGTGATTCTCTCTCTGTGTCCCTGTGTGTATCTGTGATTCTCTCTCTGTGTGTCCCTGGGTGTATCTGTGACTCGCTCTCTGTGTCCCTGTGTGTATCTCTGATTCTCTCTCTGTGTTACTGTCTGTATCTATGATTCTCTCTCTGTGTTCCTGTGTGTATCTGTGATTCTCTCTCTGTTTCCCTGTGTATATCTGTCATTCTCTCTGTGACCCTGTGTGAATCTGTGATTCTCTCTCTGTGTGTCCCTGTGTGTATCTGTGATTCTCTCTCTGTGACCCTGTGTGATTCTGTGATTCTCTCTGTGTCCCGGTGTGTATCTGTGATTCTCTCTCTGTGTGTCCCTGTGTGTATCTATGATTCTCTGTGTGTCCCTGTGTGTATCTGTGATGCTCTCACTGTGTGTCCCTGGTTGTATCTGTGACTCGCTCTCTGTGTCCCTGTGTGAATCTCTGGTTCTCTCTCTGTGTCCCTGTGTGTATCTGTGATTCTCTCTCTGTGTTCCTGTGTGTATCTATGATTCTCTCTCTGTGTTCCTGTGTGTTTCTGTGATTCTCTCTGTGTCGTTGTGTGTATCTGTGATTCTCTCTCCGTGTCCCGGTGTGTATCTGTGATTCTCTCTCTGTGTCCCTGTGTATGTCTGTGACTCTCTCTCTGTGTCCCTGTGTGTATCTGTGATTCTCTCTCTGTGTCCCTGTGTATATCTGTGATTCTCTCTGTGTCCCTGTGTGTATCTGTGATCCTCTCTCTGTGTCCCTGTGTATATCTGTGATTCTCTCTGTGTCCCTGTGTGTATCTGTGATTCTCTCTCTGTGAGTCCCTGTGTGTATCTGTGATTCTCTCCCTGTGTCCCTGTGTGATTCTGTGATTCTCTCTGTGTGTCCCTGTGTGTATCTGTGATTCTCACTCTGTGTCCCTGTGTATATCTGAGATTCTCTCTCTGTGTCCCTGTGTGATTCTCTGATTCTCTCTGTGTCCCTGTGTGTATCTGTGATTCTCTCTGTGTCCCTGTGTGTATCTGTGATTCTCTCTCTGTGAGTCCCTGTGTGTATCTGAGATTCTCTCTCTGTGTCCCTGTGTGATTCTCTGATTCTCTCTGTGTCCCTGTGTGTATCTGTGATTCTGTCTCTGTGTCCTGTGTGTATCTGTGATTCTCTCTCTGTGTCCCTGTGTGATTCTGTGATTCTCTCTCTGTGTGTCCCTGTGTGTATCTATGATTCTCTCTCTGTGTGTCCCTTTGTGTATCTGTGATGCTCTCTGTGTGTCCCTGTGTGTATCTCTGATTCTCTCTGTGTCCCTGTGTGTATCTGTGATTCTCTCTGTGTCCCTGTGTGAATCTGTGATTCACACTGTGTCCCTGTGTTTATCTGTGATTCTCTCTCTGTTTTCCAGTGTGTATCTGTGATTCTCTCTCTGTGTCCCTGTGTGTATCTGCGATTCTCTCTCTGTGTCCCTGTGTGTATCTGTGATTCACTCTCTGTGTCCCTGTGTGTATCTGTGATTCTCTCTCTGTGTCCCTGTGTATATCTGTGATTCTCTCTGTGTCCCTGTGTGTATCTGTGATTCTCTCTCTGTGTGTCCCTGGGTGTATCTATGATTCTCTCTCTGTGTGTCCCTGTGTGTATCTGTGATGCTTTCTGTGTGTCCCTGTGTGTATCTGTGATTCTCTCTGTGTCCCTGTGTGTATCTGTGATTCTCTCTGTGTCCCTGTGTGAATCTGTGATTCTCTCTCTGTTTTCCAGTGTGTATCTGTGATTCTCTCTCTGTGTCCCTGTGTGTATCTGTGATTCTCTCTCTGTGTGTCCCTGGGTGTATCTGTGACTCGCTCTCTGTGTCCCTGTGTGTATCTCTGATTCTCTCTCTGTGTTACTGTCTGTATCTATGATTCTCTCTCTGTGTTCCTGTGTGTATCTGTGATTCTCTCTCTGTTTCCCTGTGTATATCTGTCATTCTCTCTGTGACCCTGTGTGAATCTGTGATTCTCTCTCTGTGTGTCCCTGTGTGTATCTGTGATTCTCTCTCTGTGTTCCTGTGTGTATCTGCGATTCTCTCTGTGTTCCTGTGTGTTTCTGTGATTCTCTCTGTGTCCCTGTGTGGACTGCGATTCTCTCTGTGTCCCTGTGTGTATCTGTGATTCTCTCTGTGTGTCCCTGTGTGTTTCTGTGATTTTCTCTGTGTCCCTGTGTGTATCTGTTATTCTCTCTCTGTGTTCCTGTGTGTATCTGCGATTCTCTCTGTGTTCCTGTGTGTTTCTGTGATTCTCTCTGTGACCCTGTGTCTATCTGTGATTCTCTCTCTGTGTCCCTGTGTGTATCTGTGATTCTCTCTCTGTGTCCCTGTGTATATCTGTTATTCTCTCTCTGTGTTCCTGTGTGTATCTGTGATTCTCTCACTGTGGCCCTGTGTATATCTGTGATTCTCTCTCTGTCCCTGTGTGTATCTGTGATTCTCTCTCTGTGTCCCTGTGTGTATCTGTGATTCTCTCTCTGTGTCCCTGTGTGTATCTGTGATTCTCTCTCTGTGTCCCTGTGTGTATCTGTGATTCTCTCTCTGTGTCCCTGTGTGTATCTGTGATTCGCTGTCTGTGACCCGGTGTGATTCTGTGCTTCTCTCTCTGTGTGTCCCTGTGTGTATCTGTGATTCTCTCTGTGTCCCTGTGTGTATCTGCGATTCTCTCTGTGTCCCTGTGTGTATCTGTGATTCTCTCTCTGTGTGTCAATGGTTGTATCTGTGACTCGCTCTCTGTGTCCCTGTGTGTATCTCTGGTTCTCTCTCTGTGTCCCTGTGTGTATCTGTGATTCTCACTCTGTGTTCCTGTGTGTATCTATGATTCTCTCTCTGTGTTCCTGTGTGTTTCTGTGATTCTCTCTGTGTCGTTGTGTGTATCTGTGATTCTCTCTCCGTGTCCCTGTGTGTATCTGTGATACTCTCTCTGTGTCCCTGTGTATGTCTGTGATTCTCTCTGTGTCCCTGTGTGTATCTGTGATTCTCTCTCTGTGACCCTGTGTGATTCTGTGATTCTCTCTGTGTCCCGGTGTGTATCTGTGATTCTCTCTCTGTGTGTCCCTGTGTGTATCTATGATTCTCTGTGTGTCCCTGTGTGTATCTGTGATGCTCTCACTGTGTCCCTGAGTGTATCTGTGATTCTCTCTGTGTCCCTGTGTGTATCTGTGATTCTCTCTGTGTCCCTGTGTGTATCTGTGATTCTCTCTCTGTGTGTCCCTGGTTGTATCTGTGACTCGCTCTCTGTGTCCCTGTGTGAATCTCTGGTTCTCTCTCTGTGTCCCTGTGTGTATCTGTGATTCTCTCTCTGTGTTCCTGTGTGTATCTATGATTCTCTCTCTGTGTTCCTGTGTGTTTCTGTGATTCTCTCTGTGTCGTTGTGTGTATCTGTGATTCTCTCTCCGTGTCCCTGTGTGTATCTGTGATTCTCTCTCTGTGTCCCTGTGTATGTCTGTGATTCTCTCTCTGTGTCCCTGTGTGTATCTGTGATTCTCTCTCTGTGTCCCTGTGTATATCTGTGATTCTCTCTGTGTCCCTGTGTGTATCTGTGATCCTCTCTCTGTGTCCCTGTGTATATCTGTAATTCTCTCTGTGTCCCTGTGTGTATCTGTGATTCTCTCTCTGTGAGTCCCTGTGTGTATCTATGATTCTCTCTCTGTGTTCCTGTGTTATTCTGTGATTCTCTCTGTGTCCCTGTGTGTATCTGTGATTCTCTCTCTGTGTGTCCCTGGGTGTATCTGTGACTCGCTCTCTGTGTCCCTCTGTGTATCTCTGATTCTCTCTCTGTGTGTCCTTGTGTATATCTGTGATTCTCTCCCTGTGTCCCTGTGTGATTCTGTGATTCTCTCTGTGTGTCCCTGTGTGTATCTGTGATTCTCGCTCTGTGTCCCTGTGTATATCTGAGATTCTCTCTCTGTGTCCCTGTGTGATTCTCTGATGCTCTCTGTGTCCCTGTGTGTATCTGTGATTCTGTCTCTGTGTCCTGTGTGTATCTGTGATTCTCTCTCTGTGTCCCTGTGTGATTCTGTGATTCTCTCTCAGTGTGTCCCTGTGTGTATCTGTGATTCTCTCTGTGTCCCTGTGTATATCGATGATTCTCTCTGTGTCCCTGTGTGTATCTGTGATTCTCTCTCTGTGTGTCCCTGGATGTATCTGTGACTCGCTCTCTGTGTCCCTCTGTGTATCTCTGATTGTCTCTGTGTGTCCCTGTGTGTATCTGTGATTCTCTCGCTGTGTGTTCCTGTATGTATCTGTGATTCTCTCTCTGTGTCCCTGTGTGTGTCCGTGATTCTCTCTGTGTGTTCCTGTGTGTGTCTCTGATTCTCTCTCTGTGTTCCTGTGTCTTTCTGTGATTCTCCCTGTGTTCCTGTGTGTTTCTGTGATTTTCTCTGTGTTCCTGTGTGTTTCTGTGATTCTCTCTCTGTGTGTCCCTGTGTGTACCTGTTATTCTCTCTGTGTGTCCCTGTGTGTATCTGTGATTCTCTCTCTGTGTGTTCCTGTGTGTATCTGTGATTCTCTCTCTGTGTGTTCCTGTGTGTATCTGTGATTCTCTCTCTGTGTCCCTGTGTGTATCTGTGATTCTCTCTCTGTGTCCCTGTGTGTATCTGTGATTCACTCTCTGTGTCCCTGTGTGTATCTGTGATTCTCTCTCTGTGTCCCTGTGTATATCTGTGATTCTCGCTGTGTCCCTGTGTGTATCTGTGATTCTCTCACTGTGGCCCTGTGTATATCTGTGATTCTCTCTGTGTCCCTGTGTGTATCTGTGATTCTCTCTCTGTGTCCCTGTGTGTATCTGTGATTCTCTCTCTGTGTCCCTGTGTGTATCTGTGATTCTCTCTCTGTGTCCCTGTGTGTATCTGTGATTCTCTCTCTGTGTCCCTGTGTGTATCTGTGATTCGCTCTCTGTGACCCGGTGTGATTCTGTGATTCTCTCTCTGTGTGTCCCTGTGTGTATCTATGATTCTCTCTCTGTGTGTCCCTGTGTGTATCTGTGATGCTCTCACTGTGTCCCTGTGTGTATCTGTGATTCTCTCTGTGTCCCTGTGTATATCTGTGATTCTCGCTGTGTCCCTGTGTGTATCTGTGATTCTCTCACTGTGGCCCTGTGTATATCTGTGATTCTCTCTGTGTCCCTGTGTGTATCTGTGATTCTCTCTCTGTGTCCCTGTGTGTATCTGTGATTCTCTCTCTGTGTCCCTGTGTGTATCTGTGATTCTCTCTCTGTGTCCCTGTGTGTATCTGTGATTCTCTCTCTGTGTCCCTGTGTGTATCTGTGATTCGCTCTCTGTGACCCGGTGTGATTCTGTGATTCTCTCTCTGTGTGTCCCTGTGTGTATCTATGATTCTCTCTCTGTGTGTCCCTGTGTGTATCTGTGATGCTCTCACTGTGTCCCTGTGTGTATCTGTGATTCTCTCTGTGTCCCTGTGTGTATCTGCGATTCTCTCTGTGTCCCTGTGTGTATCTGTGATTCTCTCTCTGTGTGTCAATGGTTGTATCTGTGACTCGCTCTCTGTGTCCCAGTGTGTATCTCTGGTTCTCTCTCTGTGTCCCTGTGTGTATCTGTGATTCTCACTCTGTGTTCCTGTGTGTATCTATGATTCTCTCTCTGTGTTCCTGTGTGTTTCTGTGATTCTCTCTGTGTCGTTGTGTGTATCTGTGATTCTCTCTCCGTGTCCCTGTGTGTATCTGTGATACTCTCTCTGTGTCCCTGTGTATGTCTGTGATTCTCTCTCTGTGTCCCTGTGTGTATCTGTGATTCTCTCTCTGTGTCCCTGTGTATATCTGTGATTCTCTCTGTGTTCCTGTGCGTATCTGTGATTCTCTCTCTGTGTCCCTGTGTGTATCTGTGATTCTCTCGCTGTGTTCCTTTGTGTACGGTGATTCTCTCTGTGTCCCTGTGTGGACTGCGATTCTGTCTGTGTCCCTGTGTGTATCTGTGATTCTGTCTGTGTGTCCCTGTGTGTTTCTGTGATTTTCTCTGTGTCCCTGTGTGTATCTGTGATTCTCTCTCTGTGTTCCAGTGTGTATCTGCGATTCTCTCTGTGTTCCTGTGTGTTTCTGTGATTCTCTCTGTGACCCTGTGTGTATCTGTGATTCTCTCTCTGTGTCCCTGTGTGTATCTGTGATTCACTCTCTGTGTCCCAGTGTATATCTGTGATTCTCTCTCTGTGTTCCTGTGTGTATCTGTGATTCTCCCACTGTGTACCTGTGTATATCTGTGATTCTCTCTGTGTCCCTGTGTGTATCTGTGATTCTCTCTCTGTGTCCCTGTGTATATCTGTGATTCTCTCTGTGTCCCTGTGTGTATCTGTGAGTCTCTCTCTGTGTGTCCCTGGGTGTATCTTTCATTCTCTCTCTGTGTGTCCCTGTGTGTATCTGTGATGCTCTCTGTGTGTCCCTGTGTGTATCTGTTATTCTCTCTGTGTCCCTGTGTGTATCTGTTATTCTCTCTGTGTCCCTGTGTGAATCTGTGATTCTCTCTGTGTTCCTGTGTATATCTGTGATTCTCTCTCTCTGTGTCCCTGTGTTTATCTGTGATTCTCTCTCTGTGTTCCAGTGTGTATCTGTGATTCTCTCTCTGTGTCCCTTTGTGTATCTGTGATTCTCTCTCTGTGTCCCTGTGTGTATCTGTGATTCTCTCTCTGTGTCCCTGTGTGTATCTGTGATTCTCTCTCTGTGACCCTGTGTGATTCTGTGATTCTCTCTGTGTCCCGGTGTGTATCTGTGATTCTCTCTCTGTGTGTCCCTGTGTGTATCTATGATTCTCTGTGTGTCCCTGTGTGTATCTGTGATGCTCTCACTGTGTGTCCTTGGTTGTATCTGTGACTCGCTCTCTGTGTCCCTGTGTGAATCTCTGGTTCTCTCTCTGTGTCCCTGTGTGTATCTGTGATTCTCTCTCGGTGTTCCTGTGTGTATCTATGATTCTCTCTCTGTGTTCCTGTGTGTTTCTGTGATTCTCTCTGTGTCGTTGTGTGTATCTGTGATTCTCTCTCCGTGTCCCTGTGTGTATCTGTGATTCTCTCTCTGTGTCCCTGTGTATGTCTGTGACTCTCTCTCTGTGTCCCTGTGTGTATCTGTGATTCTCTCTCTGTGTCCCTGTGTATATCTGTGATTCTCTCTGTGTCCCTGTGTGTATCTGTGATCCTCTCTCTGTGTCCCTGTGTATATCTGTGATTCTCTCTGTGTCCCTGTGTGTATCTGTGATTCTCTCTCTGTGAGTCCCTGTGTGTATCTGTGATTCTCTCCCTGTGTCCCTGTGTGATTCTGTGATTCTCTCTGTGTGTCCCTGTGTGTATCTGTGATTCTCACTCTGTGTCCCTGTGTATATCTGAGATTCTCTCTCTGTGTCCCTGTGTGATTCTCTGATTCTCTCTGTGTCCCTGTGTGTATCTATGATTCTCTCTCTGTGTGTCCCTTTGTGTATCTGTGATGCTCTCTGTGTGTCCCTGTGTGTATCTCTGATTCTCTCTGTGTCCCTGTGTGTATCTGTGATTCTCTCTGTGTCCCTGTGTGAATCTGTGATTCACACTGTGTCCCTGTGTTTATCTGTGATTCTCTCTCTGTTTTCCAGTGTGTATCTGTGATTCTCTCTCTGTGTCCCTGTGTGTATCTGCGAATCTCTCTCTCTGTCCCTGTGTGTATCTGTGATTCACTCTCTCTGTCCCTGTGTGTATCTGTGATTCTCTCTCTGTGTCCCTGTGTATATCTGTGATTCTCTCTGTGTCCCTGTGTGTATCTGTGATTCTCTCTCTGTGTGTCCCTGGGTGTATCTATGATTCTCTCTCTATGTGTCCCTGTGTGTATCTGTGATGCTCTCACTGTGTCCCTGTGTGTATCTGTGATGCTTTCTGTGTGTCCCTGTGTGTATCTGTGATTCTCTCTGTGTCCCTGTGTGTATCTGTGATTCTCTCTGTGTCCCTGTGTGAATCTGTGATTCTCTCTCTGTGTCCCTGTGTATATCTGTCATTCTCTCTGTGACCCTGTGTGTATCTGTGATTCTCTCTCTGTGTCCCTGTGTGTATCTGTGATTCTCTCTCTGTGTCCCTGTGTATATCTGTGATTCTCTCTGTGTCCCTGTGTGTATCTGTGATTCTCTCTCTGTGTGTCCCTGTGTGTATCTATGATTCTCTCTCTGTGTGTCCCTGTGTGTATCTGTGCTGCTCTCTGTGTGTCCCTGTGTGTATCTGTGATTCTCTCTGTGTCCCTGTGTGTATCTGTGATTCTCTCTGTGTCCCTGTGTGTATCTGTGATTCTCTCTGTGTCCCTGTGTGAATCTGTGATTCTCTCTCTGTTTTCCAGTGTGTATCTGTGATTCTCTCTCTGTGTGTCCCTGGGTCTATCTGTGACTCGCTCTCTGTGTCCCTGTGTGTATCTCTGATTCTCTCTCTGTGTCCCTGTGTGTATCTGTGATTCTCTCTCTGTGTTACTGTCTGTATCTATGAATCTCTCTCTGTGTTCCTGTGTGTATCTGTGATTCTCTCTCTGTGTCCCTGTGTATATCTGTCATTCTCTCTGTGACCCTGTGTGAATCTGTGATTCTCTCTCTGTGTGTCCCTGTGTGTATCTGTGATTCTCTCTCTGTGTCCCTGTGTGATTCTGTGATTCTCTCTGTGTCCCTGTGTGTATCTGTGATTCTCTCTCTGTGTTCCTCTGTGTATCTGCGATTCTCTCTGTGTTCCTGTGTGTTTCTGTGATTCTCTCTGTGTCCCTGTGTGGACTGCGATTCTGTCTGTGTCCCTGTGTGTATCTGTGATTCGCTCTCTGTGACCCGGTGTGATTCTGTGATTCTCTCTCTGTGTGTCCCTGTGTGTATCTATGATTCTCTATCTGTGTGTCCCTGTGTGTATCTGTGATGCTCTCACTGTGTCCCTGTGTGTATCTGTGATTCTCTCTGTGTCCCTGTGTGTATCTGCGATTCTCTCTGTGTCCCTGTGTGTATCTGTGATTCTCTCTCTGTGTGTCAATGGTTGTATCTGTGACTCGCTCTCTGTGTCCCTGTGTGTATCTCTGGTTCTCTCTCTGTGTCCCTGTGTGTATCTGTGATTCTCACTCTGTGTTCCTGTGTGTATCTATGATTCTCTCTCTGTGTTCCTGTGTGTTTCTGTGATTCTCTCTGTGTCGTTGTGTGTATCTGTGATACTCTCTCTGTGTCCCTGTGTATGTCTGTGATTCTCTCTCTGTGTCCCTGTGTGTATCTGTGATTCTCTCTCTCTGTCCCTGTGTATATCTGTGATTCTCTCTGTGTTCCTGTGCGTATCTGTGATTCTCTCTCTGTGTCCCTGTGTGTATCTGTGATTCTCTCGCTGTGTCCCTTTGTGTACGGTGATTCTCTCTGTGTCCCTGTGTGGACTGCGATTCTGTCTGTGTCCCTGTGTGTATCTGTGATTCTCTCTGTGTGTCCCTGTGTGTTTCTGTGATTTTCTCTCTGTGTGTCCCTGTGTGTTTCTGTGATTCTCTCTGTGACCCTGTGTGTATCTGTGATTCTCTCTCTGTGTCCCTGTGTGTATCTGTGATTCACTCTCTGTGTCCCTGTGTATATCTGTGATTCTCTCTCTGTGTTCCTGTGTGTATCTGTGATTCTCCCACTGTGTACCTGTGTATATCTGTGATTCTCTCTGTGTCCCTGTGTGTATCTGTGATTCTCTCTCTGTGTCCCTGTGTATATCTGTGATTCTCTCTGTGTCCCTGTGTGTATCTGTGAGTCTCTCTCTGTGTGTCCCTGGGTGTATCTTTCATTCTCTCTCTGTGTGTCCCTGTGTGTATCTGTGATGCTCTCTGTGTGTCCCTGTGTGTATCTGTTATTCTCTCTGTGTCCCTGTGTGTATCTGTGATTCTCTCTGTGTCCCTGTGTGAATCTGTGATTCTCTCTATGTCCCGGTGTGTATCTGTGATTCTCTCTCTGTGTGTCCCTGTGTGTATCTATGATTCTCTGTGTGTCCCTGTGTGTATCTGTGATTCTCTCTCTGTGACCCTGTGTGATTCTGTGATTCTCTCTGTGTCCCGGTGTGTATCTGTGATTCTCTCTCTGTGTGTCCCTGTGTGTATCTATGATTCTCTGTGTGTCCCTGTGTGTATCTGTGATGCTCTCACTGTGTGTCCCTGGTTGTATCTGTGACTCGCTCTCTGTGTCCCTGTGTGAATCTCTGGTTCTCTCTCTGTGTCCCTGTGTGTATCTGTGATTCTCTCTCTGTGTTCCTGTGTGTATCTATGATTCTCTCTCTGTGTTCCTGTGTGTTTCTGTGATTCTCTCTGTGTCCCTGTGTATATCTGTGATTCTCTCTGTGTCCCTGTGTGTATCTGTGATCCTCTCTCTGTGTCCCTGTGTATATCTGTGATTCTCTCTGTGTCCCTGTGTGTATCTGTGATTCTCTCTCTGTGAGTCCCTGTGTGTATCTGTGATTCTCTCCCTGTGTCCCTGTGTGATTCTGTGATTCTCTCTGTGTGTCCCTGTGTGTATCTGTGATTCTCACTCTGTGTCCCTGTGTATATCTGAGATTCTCTCTCTGTGTCCCTGTGTGATTCTCTGATTCTCTCTGTGTCCCTGTGTGTATCTGTGATTCTGTCTCTGTGTCCTGTGTGTATCTGTGATTCTCTCTCTGTGTCCCTGTGTGATTCTGTGATTCTCTCTCTGTGTGTCCCTGTGTGTATCTATGATTCTCTCTCTGTGTGTCCCTTTGTGTATCTGTGATGCTCTCTGTGTGTCCCTGTGTGTATCTCTGATTCTCTCTGTGTCCCTGTGTGTATCTGTGATTCTCTCTGTGTCCCTGTGTGAATCTGTGATTCACACTGTGTCCCTGTGTTTATCTGTGATTCTCTCTCTGTTTTCCAGTGTGTATCTGTGATTCTCTCTCTGTGTCCCTGTGTGTATCTGCGATTCTCTCTCTGTGTCCCTGTGTGTATCTGTGATTCACTCTCTGTGTCCCTGTGTGTATCTGTGATTCTCTCTCTGTGTCCCTGTGTATATCTGTGATTCTCTCTGTGTCCCTGTGTGTATCTGTGATTCTCTCTCTGTGTGTCCCTGGGTGTATCTATGATTCTCTCTCTGTGTGTCCCTGTGTGTATCTGTGATGCTTTCTGTGTGTCCCTGTGTGTATCTGTGATTCTCTCTGTGTCCCTGTGTGTATCTGTGATTCTCTCTGTGTCCCTGTGTGAATCTGTGATTCTCTCTCTGTTTTCCAGTGTGTATCTGTGATTCTCTCTCTGTGTCCCTGTGTGTATCTGTGATTCTCTCTCTGTGTGTCCCTGGGTGTATCTGTGACTCGCTCTCTGTGTTACTGTCTGTATCTATGATTCTCTCTCTGTGTTCCTGTGTGTATCTGTGATTCTCTCTCTGTTTCCCTGTGTATATCTGTCATTCTCTCTGTGACCCTGTGTGAATCTGTGATTCTCTCTCTGTGTGTCCCTGTGTGTATCTGTGATTCTCTCTCTGTGTCCCTGTGTGATTCTGTGATTCTCTCTGTGTCCCTGTGTGTATCTGTGATTCTCTCTCTGTGTTCCTGTGTGTATCTGCGATTCTCTCTGTGTTCCTGTGTGTTTCTGTGATTCTCTCTGTGTCCCTGTGTGGACTGCGATTCTCTCTGTGTCCCTGTGTGTATCTGTGATTCTCTCTGTGTGTCCCTGTGTGTTTCTGTGATTTTCTCTGTGTCCCTGTGTGTATCTGTGATTCTCTCTCTGTGTTCCTGTGTGTATCTGCGATTCTCTCTGTGTTCCTGTGTGTTTCTGTGATTCTCTCTGTGACCCTGTGTCTATCTGTGATTCTCTCTCTGTGTCCCTGTGTGTATCTGTGATTCCCTCTCTGTGTCCCTGTGTATCTCTGTTATTCTCTCTCTGTGTTCCTGTGTGTATCTGTGATTCTCTCACTGTGGCCCTGTGTATATCTGTGATTCTCTCTGTGTCCCTGTGTGTATCTGTGATTCTCTCTCTGTGTCCCTGTGTGTATCTGTGATTCTCTCTCTGTGTCCCTGTGTGTATCTGTGATTCTCTCTCTGTGTCCCTGTGTGTATCTGTGATTCGCTGTCTGTGACCCGGTGTGATTCTGTGATGCTCTCTCTGTGTGTCCCTGTGTGTATCTGTGATTCTCTCTGTGTCCCTGTGTGTATCTGCGATTCTCTCTGTGTCCCTGTGTGTATCTGTGATTCTCTCTCTGTGTGTCAATGGTTGTATCTGTGACTCGCTCTCTGTGTCCCTGTGTGTATCTCTGGTTCTCTCTCTGTGTCCCTGTGTGTATCTGTGATTCTCACTCTGTGTTCCTGTGTGTATCTATGATTCTCTCTCTGTGTCCCTGTGTATGTCTGTGATTCTCTCTGTTTCCCTGTGTGTATCTGTGATTCTCTCTCTGTGTCCCTGTGTATATCTGTGATTCTCTCTGTGTCCCTGTGTGTATCTGTGAGTCTCTCTCTGTGTGTCCCTGGGTGTATCTTTGATTCTCTCTCTGTGTGTCCCTGTGTGTATCTGTGATGCTCT
This sequence comes from Mustelus asterias, assembly GCF_964213995.1. Lineage (NCBI taxonomy): Eukaryota > Metazoa > Chordata > Chondrichthyes > Carcharhiniformes > Triakidae > Mustelus > Mustelus asterias. Next base: position 87,722 of record NW_027590129.1, read on the forward strand.
CTGTGTGTCCCTGTGTGTATCTGTTATTCTCTCTGTGTCCCTGTGTGTATCTGTGATTCTCTCTCTGTGTCCCTGTGTGTATCTGTGATTCTCTCTCTGTGACCCTGTGTGATTCTGTGATTCTCTCTGTGTCCCGGTGTGTATCTGTGATTCTCTCTCTGTGTGTCCCTGTGTGTATCTATGATTCTCTGTGTGTCCCTGTGTGTATCTGTGATGCTCTCACTGTGTCCCTGAGTGTATCTGTGATTCTCTCTGTGTCCCTGTGTGTATCTGTGATTCTCTCTGTGTCCCTGTGTGTATCTGTGATTCTCTCTCTGTGTGTCCCTGTGTGTATCTGTGATGCTCTCTGTGTGTCCCTGTGTGTATCTGTTATTCTCTCTGTGTCCCTGTGTGTATCTGTGATTCTCTCTCTGTGTCCCTGTGTGTATCTGTGATTCTCTCTCTGTGACCCTGTGTGATTCTGTGATTCTCTCTGTGTCCCGGTGTGTATCTGTGATTCTCTCTCTGTGTGTCCCTGTGTGTATCTATGATTCTCTGTGTGTCCCTGTGTGATTCTGTGATTCTCTCTGTGTCCCTGTGTGTATCTGTGATTCTCTCTCTGTGTTCCTCTGTGTATCTGCGATTCTCTCTGTGTTCCTGTGTGTTTCTGTGATTCTCTCTGTGTCCCTGTGTGGACTGCGATTCTGTCTGTGTCCCTGTGTGTATCTGTGATTCGCTCTCTGTGACCCGGTGTGATTCTGTGATTCTCTCTCTGTGTGTCCCTGTGTGTATCTATGATTCTCTATCTGTGTGTCCCTGTGTGTATCTGTGATGCTCTCACTGTGTCCCTGTGTGTATCTGTGATTCTCTCTGTGTCCCTGTGTGTATCTGCGATTCTCTCTGTGTCCCTGTGTGTATCTGTGATTCTCTCTCTGTGTGTCAATGGTTGTATCTGTGACTCGCTCTCTGTGTCCCTGTGTGTATCTCTGGTTCTCTCTCTCTGTCCCTGTGTGTATCTGTGATTCTCACTCTGTGTTCCTGTGTGTATCTATGATTCTCTCTCTGTGTTCCTGTGTGTTTCTGTGATTCTCTCTGTGTCGTTGTGTGTATCTGTGATACTCTCTCTGTGTCCCTGTGTATGTCTGTGATTCTCTCTCTGTGTCCCTGTGTGTATCTGTGATTCTCTCTCTCTGTCCCTGTGTATATCTGTGATTCTCTCTGTGTTCCTGTGCGTATCTGTGATTCTCTCTCTGTGTCCCTGTGTGTATCTGTGATTCTCTCGCTGTGTCCCTTTGTGTACGGTGATTCTCTCTGTGTCCCTGTGTGGACTGCGATTCTGTCTGTGTCCCTGTGTGTATCTGTGATTCTCTCTGTGTGTCCCTGTGTGTTTCTGTGATTTTCTCTCTGTGTGTCCCTGTGTGTTTCTGTGATTCTCTCTGTGACCCTGTGTGTATCTGTGATTCTCTCTCTGTGTCCCTGTGTGTATCTGTGATTCACTCTCTGTGTCCCTGTGTATATCTGTGATTCTCTCTCTGTGTTCCTGTGTGTATCTGTGATTCTCCCACTGTGTACCTGTGTATATCTGTGATTCTCTCTGTGTCCCTGTGTGTATCTGTGATTCTCTCTCTGTGTCCCTGTGTATATCTGTGATTCTCTCTGTGTCCCTGTGTGTATCTGTGAGTCTCTCTCTGTGTGTCCCTGGGTGTATCTTTCATTCTCTCTCTGTGTGTCCCTGTGTGTATCTGTGATGCTCTCTGTGTGTCCCTGTGTGTATCTGTTATTCTCTCTGTGTCCCTGTGTGTATCTGTGATTCTCTCTGTGTCCCTGTGTGAATCTGTGATTCTCTCTGTGTCCCGGTGTGTATCTGTGATTCTCTCTCTGTGTGTCCCTGTGTGTATCTATGATTCTCTGTGTGTCCCTGTGTGTATCTGTGATTCTCTCTCTGTGACCCTGTGTGATTCTGTGATTCTCTCTGTGTCCCGGTGTGTATCTGTGATTCTCTCTCTGTGTGTCCCTGTGTGTATCTATGATTCTCTGTGTGTCCCTGTGTGTATCTGTGATGCTCTCACTGTGTGTCCCTGGTTGTATCTGTGACTCGCTCTCTGTGTCCCTGTGTGAATCTCTGGTTCTCTCTCTGTGTCCCTGTGTGTATCTGTGATTCTCTCTCTGTGTTCCTGTGTGTATCTATGATTCTCTCTCTGTGTTCCTGTGTGTTTCTGTGATTCTCTCTGTGTCGTTGTGTGTATCTGTGATTCTCTCTCCGTGTCCCTGTGTGTATCTGTGATTCTCTCTCTGTGTCCCTGTGTATGTCTGTGACTCTCTCTCTGTGTCCCTGTGTGTATCTGTGATTCTCTCTCTGTGTCCCTGTGTATATCTGTGATTCTCTCTGTGTCCCTGTGTGTATCTGTGATCCTCTCTCTGTGTCCCTGTGTATATCTGTGATTCTCTCTGTGTCCCTGTGTGTATCTGTGATTCTCTCTCTGTGAGTCCCTGTGTGTATCTGTGATTCTCTCCCTGTGTCCCTGTGTGATTCTGTGATTCTCTCTGTGTGTCCCTGTGTGTATCTGTGATTCTCACTCTGTGTCCCTGTGTATATCTGAGATTCTCTCTCTGTGTCCCTGTGTATATCTGAGATTCTCTCTCTGTGTCCCTGTGTGATTCTCTGATTCTCTCTGTGTCCCTGTGTGTATCTGTGATTCTGTCTCTGTGTCCTGTGTGTATCTGTGATTCTCTCTCTGTGTCCCTGTGTGATTCTGTGATTCTCTCTCTGTGTGTCCCTGTGTGTATCTATGATTCTCTCTCTGTGTGTCCCTTTGTGTATCTGTGATGCTCTCTGTGTGTCCCTGTGTGTATCTCTGATTCTCTCTGTGTCCCTGTGTGTATCTGTGATTCTCTCTGTGTCCCTGTGTGAATCTGTGATTCACACTGTGTCCCTGTGTTTATCTGTGATTCTCTCTCTGTTTTCCAGTGTGTATCTGTGATTCTCTCTCTGTGTCCCTGTGTGTATCTGCGATTCTCTCTCTGTGTCCCTGTGTGTATCTGTGATTCACTCTCTGTGTCCCTGTGTGTATCTGTGATTCTCTCTCTGTGTCCCTGTGTATATCTGTGATTCTCTCTGTGTCCCTGTGTGTATCTGTGATTCTCTCTCTGTGTGTCCCTGGGTGTATCTATGATTCTCTCTCTGTGTGTCCCTGTGTGTATCTGTGATGCTTTCTGTGTGTCCCTGTGTGTATCTGTGATTCTCTCTGTGTCCCTGTGTGTATCTGTGATTCTCTCTGTGTCCCTGTGTGAATCTGTGATTCTCTCTCTGTTTTCCAGTGTGTATCTGTGATTCTCTCTCTGTGTCCCTGTGTGTATCTGTGATTCTCTCTCTGTGTGTCCCTGGGTGTATCTGTGACTCGCTCTCTGTGTTACTGTCTGTATCTATGATTCTCTCTCTGTGTTCCTGTGTGTATCTGTGATTCTCTCTCTGTTTCCCTGTGTATATCTGTCATTCTCTCTGTGACCCTGTGTGAATCTGTGATTCTCTCTCTGTGTGTCCCTGTGTGTATCTGTGATTCTCTCTCTGTGTCCCTGTGTGATTCTGTGATTCTCTCTGTGTCCCTGTGTGTATCTGTGATTCTCTCTCTGTGTTCCTGTGTGTATCTGCGATTCTCTCTGTGTTCCTGTGTGTTTCTGTGATTCTCTCTGTGTCCCTGTGTGGACTGCGATTCTCTCTGTGTCCCTGTGTGTATCTGTGATTCTCTCTGTGTGTCCCTGTGTGTTTCTGTGATTTTCTCTGTGTCCCTGTGTGTATCTGTGATTCTCTCTCTGTGTTCCTGTGTGTATCTGCGATTCTCTCTGTGTTCCTGTGTGTTTCTGTGATTCTCTCTGTGACCCTGTGTCTATCTGTGATTCTCTCTCTGTGTCCCTGTGTGTATCTGTGATTCCCTCTCTGTGTCCCTGTGTATCTCTGTTATTCTCTCTCTGTGTTCCTGTGTGTATCTGTGATTCTCTCACTGTGGCCCTGTGTATATCTGTGATTCTCTCTGTGTCCCTGTGTGTATCTGTGATTCTCTCTCTGTGTCCCTGTGTGTATCTGTGATTCTCTCTCTGTGTCCCTGTGTGTATCTGTGATTCTCTCTCTGTGTCCCTGTGTGTATCTGTGATTCGCTGTCTGTGACCCGGTGTGATTCTGTGATGCTCTCTCTGTGTGTCCCTGTGTGTATCTGTGATTCTCTCTGTGTCCCTGTGTGTATCTGCGATTCTCTCTGTGTCCCTGTGTGTATCTGTGATTCTCTCTCTGTGTGTCAATGGTTGTATCTGTGACTCGCTCTCTGTGTCCCTGTGTGTATCTCTGGTTCTCTCTCTGTGTCCCTGTGTGTATCTGTGATTCTCACTCTGTGTTCCTGTGTGTATCTATGATTCTCTCTCTGTGTCCCTGTGTATGTCTGTGATTCTCTCTGTTTCCCTGTGTGTATCTGTGATTCTCTCTCTGTGTCCCTGTGTATATCTGTGATTCTCTCTGTGTCCCTGTGTGTATCTGTGAGTCTCTCTCTGTGTGTCCCTGGGTGTATCTTTGATTCTCTCTCTGTGTGTCCCTGTGTGTATCTGTGATGCTCTCTGTGTGTCCCTGTGTGTATCTGTTATTCTCTCTGTGTCCCTGTGTGTATCTGTGATTCTCTCTCTGTGTCCCTGTGTGTATCTGTGATTCTCTCTCTGTGACCCTGTGTGATTCTGTGATTCTCTCTGTGTCCCGGTGTGTATCTGTGATTCTCTCTCTGTGTGTCCCTGTGTGTATCTATGATTCTCTGTGTGTCCCTGTGTGTATCTGTGATGCTCTCACTGTGTCCCTGAGTGTATCTGTGATTCTCTCTGTGTCCCTGTGTGTATCTGTGATTCTCTCTGTGTCCCTGTGTGTATCTGTGATTCTCTCTCTGTGTGTCCCTAGTTGTATCTGTGACTCGCTCTCTGTGTCCCTGTGTGAATCTCTGGTTCTCTCTCTGTGTCCCTGTGTGTATCTGTGATTCTCTCTCTGTGCTCCTGTGTGTATCTATGATTCTCTCTCTGTGTTCCTGTGTGTTTCTGTGATTCTCTCTGTGTCGTTGTGTGTATCTGTGATTCTCTCTCCGTGTCCCTGTGTGTATCTGTGATTCTCTCTCTGTGTCCCTGTGTATGTCTGTGATTCTCTCTCTGTGTCCCTGTGTGTATCTGTGATTCTCTCTCTGTGTCCCTGTGTATATCTGTGATTCTCTCTGTGTCCCTGTGTGTATCTGTGATCCTCTCTCTGTGTCCCTGTGTATATCTGTGATTCTCTCTGTGTCCCTGTGTGTATCTGTGATTCTCTCTCTGTGAGTCCCTGTGTGTATCTATGATTCTCTCTCTGTGTTCCTGTGTTATTCTGTGATTCTCTCTGTGTCCCTGTGTGTATCTGTGATTCTCTCTCTGTGTGTCCCTGGATGTATCTGTGACTCGCTCTCTGTGTCCCTGTGTGTATCTGCGATTCTCTCTCTGTGTCCCTGTGTGTATCTGTGATTCACTCTCTGTGTCCCTGTGTGTATCTGTGATTCTCTCTCTGTGTCCCTGTGTATATCTGTGATTCTCTCTGTGTCCCTGTGTGTATCTGTGATTCTCTCTCTGTGTGTCCCTGGGTGTATCTATGATTCTCTCTCTGTGTGTCCCTGTGTGTATCTGTGATGCTTTCTGTGTGTCCCTGTGTGTATCTGTGATTCTCTCTGTGTCCCTGTGTGTATCTGTGATTCTCTCTGTGTCCCTGTGTGAATCTGTGATTCTCTCTCTGTTTTCCAGTGTGTATCTGTGATTCTCTCTCTGTGTCCCTGTGTGTATCTGTGATTCTCTCTCTGTGTGTCCCTGGGTGTATCTGTGACTCGCTCTCTGTGTCCCTGTGTGTATCTCTGATTCTCTCTCTGTGTTACTGTCTGTATCTATGATTCTCTCTCTGTGTTCCTGTGTGTATCTGTGATTCTCTCTCTGTCATTCTCTCTGTGACCCTGTGTGAATCTGTGATTCTCTCTCTGTGTGTCCCTGTGTGTATCTGTGATTCTCTCTCTGTGTCCCTGTGTGATTCTGTGATTCTCTCTGTGTCCCTGTGTGTATCTGTGATTCTCTCTCTGTGTTCCTGTGTGTATCTGCGATTCTCTCTGTGTTCCTGTGTGTTTCTGTGATTCTCTCTCTGTGTTCCTGTGTGTATCTGCGATTCTCTCTGTGTTCCTGTGTGTTTCTGTGATTCTCTCTGTGACCCTGTGTCTATCAGTGATTCTCTCTCTGTGTGTCCCTGTGTGTATCTGTGATTCTCTCTGTGTCCCTGTGTGTATCTGCGATTCTCTCTGTATCCCTGTGTGTATCTGTGATTCTCTCTCTGTGTGTCAATGGTTGTATCTGTGACTCGCTCTCTGTGTCCCTGTGTGTATCTCTGGTTCTCTCTCTGTGTCCCTGTGTGTATCTGTGATTCTCACTCTGTGTTCCTGTGTGTATCTATGATTCTCTCTCTGTGTTCCTGTGTGTTTCTGTGATTCTCTCTGTGTCGTTGTGTGTATCTGTGATTCTCTCTCCGTGTCCCTGAGTGTATCTGTGATACTCTCTCTGTGTCCCTGTGTATGTCTGTGATTCTCTCTGTGTCCCTGTGTGTATCTGTGATTCTCTCTCTGTGTCCCTGTGTATATCTGTGATTCTCTCTGTGTCCCTGTGTGTATCTGTGAGTCTCTCTCTGTGTGTCCCTGGGTGTATCTTTGATTCTCTCTCTGTGTGTCCCTGTGTGTATCTGTGATGCTCTCTGTGTGTCCCTGTGTGTATCTGTTATTCTCTCTGTGTCCCTGTGTGTATCTGTGATTCTCTCTGTGTCCCTGTGTGAATCTGTGATTCTCTCTGTGTTCCTGTGTATATCTGTGATTCTCTCTCTGTGTCCCTGTGTGTATCTGTGATTCTCTCTCTGTGTCCCTGTGTGTATCTGTGATTCTCTCTCTGTGACCCTGTGTGATTCTGTGATTCTCTCTGTGTCCCGGTGTGTATCTGTGATTCTCTCTCTGTGTGTCCCTGTGTGTATCTATGATTCTCTGTGTGTCCCTGTGTGTATCTGTGATGCTCTCACTGTGTCCCTGAGTGTATCTGTGATTCTCTCTGTGTCCCTGTGTGTATCTGTGATTCTCTCTGTGTCCCTGTGTGTATCTGTGATTCTCTCTCTGTGTCCCTGTGTGTATCTGTGATTCTCTCTCTGTGTCCCTGTGTGTATCTGTGATTCGCTGTCTGTGACCCGGTGTGATTCTGTGATGCTCTCTCTGTGTGTCCCTGTGTGTATCTGTGATTCTCTCTGTGTCCCTGTGTGTATCTGCGATTCTCTCTGTGTCCCTGTGTGTATCTGTGATTCTCTCTCTGTGTGTCAATGGTTGTATCTGTGACTCGCTCTCTGTGTCCCTGTGTGTATCTCTGGTTCTCTCTCTGTGTCCCTGTGTGTATCTGTGATTCTCACTCTGTGTTCCTGTGTGTATCTATGATTCTCTCTCTGTGTCCCTGTGTATGTCTGTGATTCTCTCTGTTTCCCTGTGTGTATCTGTGATTCTCTCTCTGTGTCCCTGTGTATATCTGTGATTCTCTCTGTGTCCCTGTGTGTATCTGTGAGTCTCTCTCTGTGTGTCCCTGGGTGTATCTTTGATTCTCTCTCTGTGTGTTCCTGTGTGTATCTGTGATGCTCTCTGTGTGTCCCTGTGTGTATCTGTTATTCTCTCTGTGTCCCTGTGTGTATCTGTGATTCTCTCTCTGTGTCCCTGTGTGTATCTGTGATTCTCTCTCTGTGACCCTGTGTGATTCTGTGATTCTCTCTGTGTCCCGGTGTGTATCTGTGATTCTCTCTCTGTGTGTCCCTGTGTGTATCTATGATTCTCTGTGTGTCCCTGTGTGTATCTGTGATGCTCTCACTGTGTCCCTGAGTGTATCTGTGATTCTCTCTGTGTCCCTGTGTGTATCTGTGATTCTCTCTGTGTCCCTGTGTGTATCTGTGATTCTCTCTCTGTGTGTCCCTAGTTGTATCTGTGACTCGCTCTCTGTGTCCCTGTGTGAATCTCTGGTTCTCTCTCTGTGTCCCTGTGTGTATCTGTGATTCTCTCTCTGTGCTCCTGTGTGTATCTATGATTCTCTCTCTGTGTTCCTGTGTGTTTCTGTGATTCTCTCTGTGTCGTTGTGTGTATCTGTGATTCTCTCTCCGTGTCCCTGTGTGTATCTGTGATTCTCTCTCTGTGTCCCTGTGTATGTCTGTGATTCTCTCTCTGTGTCCCTGTGTGTATCTGTGATTCTCTCTCTGTGTCCCTGTGTATATCTGTGATTCTCTCTGTGTCCCTGTGTGTATCTGTGATCCTCTCTCTGTGTCCCTGTGTATATCTGTGATTCTCTCTGTGTCCCTGTGTGTATCTGTGATTCTCTCTCTGTGAGTCCCTGTGTGTATCTATGATTCTCTCTCTGTGTTCCTGTGTTATTCTGTGATTCTCTCTGTGTCCCTGTGTGTATCTGTGATTCTCTCTCTGTGTGTCCCTGGATGTATCTGTGACTCGCTCTCTGTGTCCCTGTGTGTATCTGCGATTCTCTCTCTGTGTCCCTGTGTGTATCTGTGATTCACTCTCTGTGTCCCTGTGTGTATCTGTGATTCTCTCTCTGTGTCCCTGTGTATATCTGTGATTCTCTCTGTGTCCCTGTGTGTATCTGTGATTCTCTCTCTGTGTGTCCCTGGGTGTATCTATGATTCTCTCTCTGTGTGTCCCTGTGTGTATCTGTGATGCTTTCTGTGTGTCCCTGTGTGTATCTGTGATTCTCTCTGTGTCCCTGTGTGTATCTGTGATTCTCTCTGTGTCCCTGTGTGAATCTGTGATTCTCTCTCTGTTTTCCAGTGTGTATCTGTGATTCTCTCTCTGTGTCCCTGTGTGTATCTGTGATTCTCTCTCTGTGTGTCCCTGGGTGTATCTGTGATTCGCTCTCTGTGTCCCTGTGTGTATCTCTGATTCTCTCTCTGTGTTACTGTCTGTATCTATGATTCTCTCTCTGTGTTCCTGTGTGTATCTGTGATTCTCTCTCTGTCATTCTCTCTGTGACCCTGTGTGTATCTGTGAGTCTCTCTCTGTGTGTCCCTGGGTGTATCTTTGATTCTCTCTCTGTGTGTCCCTGTGTGTATCTGTGATGCTCTCTGTGTGTCCCTGTGTGTATCTGTTATTCTCTCTGTGTCCCTGTGTGTATCTGTGATTCTCTCTGTGTCCCTGTGTGAATCTGTGATTCTCTCTGTGTTCCTGTGTATATCTGTGATTCTCTCTCTGTGTCCCTGTGTGTATCTGTGATTCTCTCTCTGTGTCCCTGTGTGTATCTGTGATTCTCTCTCTGTGACCCTGTGTGATTCTGTGATTCTCTCTGTGTCCCGGTGTGTATCTGTGATTCTCTCTCTGTGTGTCCCTGTGTGTATCTATGATTCTCTGTGTGTCCCTGTGTGTATCTGTGATGCTCTCACTGTGTCCCTGAGTGTATCTGTGATTCTCTCTGTGTCCCTGTGTGTATCTGTGATTCTCTCTGTGTCCCTGTGTGTATCTGTGATTCTCTCTCTGTGTGTCCCTGGTTGTATCTGTGACTCGCTCTCTGTGTCCCTGTGTGAATCTCTGGTTCTCTCTCTGTGTCCCTGTGTGTATCTGTGATTCTCTCTCTGTGTTCCTGTGTGTATCTATGATTCTCTCTCTGTGTTCCTGTGTGTTTCTGTGATTCTCTCTGTGTCGTTGTGTGTATCTGTGATTCTCTCTCCGTGTCCCTGTGTGTATCTGTGATTCTCTCTCTGTGTCCCTGTGTATGTCTGTGATTCTCTCTCTGTGTCCCTGTGTGTATCTGTGATTCTCTCTCTGTGTCCCTGTGTATATCTGTGATTCTCTCTGTGTCCCTGTGTGTATCTGTGATCCTCTCTCTGTGTCCCTGTGTATATCTGTGATTCTCTCTGTGTCCCTGTGTGTATCTGTGATTCTCTCTCTGTGAGTCCCTGTGTGTATCTATGATTCTCTCTCTGTGTTCCTGTGTTATTCTGTGATTCTCTCTGTGTCCCTGTGTGTATCTGTGATTCTCTCTCTGTGTGTCCCTGGGTGTATCTGTGACTCGCTCTCTGTGTCCCTCTGTGTATCTCTGATTCTCTCTCTGTGTGTCCTTGTGTATATCTGTGATTCTCTCCCTGTGTCCCTGTGTGATTCTGTGATTCTCTCTGTGTGTCCCTGTGTGTATCTGTGATTCTCGCTCTGTGTCCCTGTGTATATCTGAGATTCTCTCTCTGTGTCCCTGTGTGATTCTCTGATGCTCTCTGTGTCCCTGTGTGTATCTGTGATTCTGTCTCTGTGTCCTGTGTGTATCTGTGATTCTCTCTCTGTGTCCCTGTGTGATTCTGTGATTCTCTCTCAGTGTGTCCCTGTGTGTATCTGTGATTCTCTCTGTGTCCCTGTGTATATCGATGATTCTCTCTGTGTCCCTGTGTGTATCTGTGATTCTCTCTCTGTGTGTCCCTGGATGTATCTGTGACTCGCTCTCTGTGTCCCTCTGTGTATCTCTGATTGTCTCTGTGTGTCCCTGTGTGTATCTGTGATTCTCTCGCTGTGTGTTCCTGTATGTATCTGTGATTCTCTCTCTGTGTCCCTGTGTGATTCTGTGATTCTCTCTGTGTCCCTGTGTGTATCTGTGATTCTCTCTCTGTGTTCCTGTGTGTATCTGCGATTCTCTCTGTGTTCCTGTGTGTTTCTGTGATTCTCTCTGTGTCCCTGTGTGGACTGCGATTCTCTCTGTGTCCCTGTGTGTATCTGTGATTCTCTCTGTGTGTCCCTGTGTGTTTCTGTGATTTTCTCTGTGTCCCTGTGTGTATCTGTGATTCTCTCTCTGTGTTCCTGTGTGTATCTGCGATTCTCTCTGTGTTCCTGTGTGTTTCTGTAATTCTCTCTGTGACCCTGTGTCTATCTGTGATTCTCTCTCTGTGTGTCCCTGTGTGTATCTGTGATTCTCTCTGTGTCCCTGTGTGTATCTGCGATTCTCTCTGTGTCCCTGTGTGTATCTGTGATTCTCTCTCTGTGTGTCAATGGTTGTATCTGTGACTCGCTCTCTGTGTCCCTGTGTGTATCTCTGGTTCTCTCTCTGTGTCCCTGTGTGTATCTGTGATTCTCACTCTGTGTTCCTGTGTGTATCTATGATTCTCTCTCTGTGTTCCTGTGTGTTTCTGTGATTCTCTCTGTGTCGTTGTGTGTATCTGTGATTCTCTCTCCGTGTCCCTGTGTGTATCTGTGATACTCTCTCTGTGTCCCTGTGTATGTCTGTGGTTCTCTCTGTGTCCCTGTGTGTATCTGTGATTCTCTCTCTGTGTCCCTGTGTATATCTGTGATTCTCTCTGTGTCCCTGTGTGTATCTGTGAGTCTCTCTCTGTGTGTCCCTGGGTGTATCTTTGATTCTCTCTCTGTGTGTCCCTGTGTGTATCTGTGATGCTCTCTGTGTGTCCCTGTGTGTATCTGTTATTCTCTCTGTGTCCCTGTGTGTATCTGTGATTCTCTCTGTGTCCCTGTGTGAATCTGTGATTCTCTCTGTGTTCCTGTGTATATCTGTGATTCTCTCTCTGTGTCCCTGTGTGTATCTGTGATTCTCTCTCTGTGTCCCTGTGTGTATCTGTGATTCCCTCTCTGTGACCCTGTGTGATTCTGTGATTCTCTCTGTGTCCCGGTGTGTATCTGTGACTCTCTCTGTGTGTCCCTGTGTGTATCTATGATTCTCTGTGTGTCCCTGTGTGTATCTGTGATGCTCTCACTGTGTCCCTGAGTGTATCTGTGATTCTCTCTGTGTCCCTGTGTGTATCTGTGATTCTCTCTGTGTCCCTGTGTGTATCTGTGATTCTCTCTCTGTGTGTCCCTGGTTGTATCTGTGACTCGCTCTCTGTGTCCCTGTGTGAATCTCTGGTTCTCTCTCTGTGTCCCTGTGTGTATCTGTGATTCTCTCTCTGTGTTCCTGTGTGTATCTATGATTCTCTCTCTGTGTTCCTGTGTGTTTCTGTGATTCTCTCTGTGTCGTTGTGTGTATCTGTGATTCTCTCTCCGTGTCCCTGTGTGTATCTGTGATTCTCTCTCTGTGTCCCTGTGTATGTCTGTGATTCTCTCTCTGTGTCCCTGTGTGTATCTGTGATTCTCTCTCTGTGTCCCTGTGTATTTCTGTGATTCTCTCTGTGTCCCTGTGTGTATCTGTGATCCTCTCTCTGTGTCCCTGTGTATATCTGTGATTCTCTCTGTGTCCCTGTGTGTATCTGTGATTCTCTCTCTGTGAGTCCCTGTGTGTATCTATGATTCTCTCTCTGTGTTCCTGTGTTATTCTGTGATTCTCTCTGTGTCCCTGTGTGTATCTGTGATTCTCTCTCTGTGTGTCCCTGGGTGTATCTGTGACTCGCTCTCTGTGTCCCTCTGTGTATCTCTGATTCTCTCTCTGTGTGTCCTTGTGTATATCTGTGATTCTCTCCCTGTGTCCCTGTGTGATTCTGTGATTCTCTCTGTGTGTCCCTGTGTGTATCTGTGATTCTCGCTCTGTGTCCCTGTGTATATCTGAGATTCTCTCTCTGTGTCCCTGTGTGATTCTCTGATGCTCTCTGTGTCCCTGTGTGTATCTGTGATTCTGTCTCTGTGTCCTGTGTGTATCTGTGATTCTCTCTCTGTATCCCTGTGTGATTCTGTGATTCTCTCTCTGTGTGTCCCTGTGTGTATCTGTGATTCTCTCTGTGTCCCTGTGTATATCGATGATTCTCTCTGTGTCCCTGTGTGTATCTGTGATTCTCTCTCTGTGTGTTCCTGTGTGTATCTGTGATTCTCTCTCTGTGTCCCTGTGTGTATCTGTGATTCTCTCTCTGTGTCCCTGTGTGTATCTGTGATTCTCTCTCTGTGTCCCTGTGTATATCTGTGATTCTCTCTGTGTCCCTGTGTGTATCTGTGATTCTCTCTCTGTGTGTCCCTGGGTGTATCTATGATTCTCTCTCTGTGTGTCCCTGTGTGTATCTGTGATGCTCTCTGTGTGTCCCTGTGTGTATCTGTGATTCTCTCTGTGTCCCTGTGTGTATCTCTGATTCTCTCTGTGTCCCTGTGTGAATCTGCGATTCACTCTGTGTCCCTGTGTTTATCTGTGATTCTCTATCTGTTTTCCAGTGTGAATCTGTGATTCTCTCTCTGTGTCCCTGTGTGTATCTGTGATTCTCTCTCTGTGTCCCTGTGTGTATCTGTGATTCTCTCTCTGTGTTCCTGTGTGTATCTATGATTCTCTCTCTGTGTTCCTGTGTGTTTCTGTTATTCTCTCTGTGTCCTTGTGTGTATCTGTGATTCTCTCTCCGTGGCCCTGTGTGTATCTGTGATTCTCTCTCTGTGTCCTGTGTATGTCTGTGATTCTCTCTCTGTGTCCCTGTGTGTATCTGCGATTCTCTCTCTGTGTCCCTGTGTATATCTGTGATTCTCTCTGTGTCCCTGTGTGTATCTGTGATTCTCTCTCTGTGTCCCTGTGTATATCTGTGATTCTCTCTGTGACCCTGTGTGAATCTGTGATTCTCTCTCTGTGTGTCCCTGTGTGTATCTATGATTCTCTCTCTGTGTGTCCCTGTGTGTATCTATGATTCTCTCTGTGTCCCTGTGTGCTTCTGTGATTCTCTCTGTGTCCCTGTGTGTATCTGTGATTCTCTCTCTGTGTGTCCCTGGGTGTATCTGTGACTCGCTCTCTGTGTCCCTGTGTGTATCTGTGATTCTCTCTCTGTGTCCCTGTGTGTATCTGTGATTCTCTCTCTGTGTGTCCCTGTGTGTATCTGTGATTCACTCTCTGCGTTCCTGTGTGTATCTGTGATTCTCCCTGTGTGTCCCTGGGTGTATCTGTGACTCGCTCTCTGTGTCCCTGTGTGTATCTGTGATTCTCTCACTGTGCCCCGTGTGTGTCTCTGATTATCTCTCTGTGTCCCTGTGTGTTTCTGTGATTCTCTCACTGTGCCCCTGTGTGTGTCTCTGATTCTCTCTCTGTGTCCCTGTGTGTTTCTGTGATTCTCTCTGTGTTCCTGTGTGTTTCTGTGATTTTCTCTTTGTTCCTGTGTGTATCTGTGATTCTCTCTCTGTGTGTCCCTGCGTGTATCTCTGATTCTCTCTCTGTGTTCCTGTGCGTATCTGTGATTCTCTCTCTGTGTCCCTGTGTGTATCTGTGATTCTCTCTCTGTGTGTTTCTGTGTGTATCTGTGATACTCTCTCTGTGTCCCGGTGTGTATTTGTGATTCTCTCTCTCTGTGTTCCTGTGTGTATCTGTGATTCTCTATCTGGGTCCCTGTGTGTATCTGTGATTCTCTCTCTGTGTGTTCCTGTGTGTATCTGTGAATCTCTCTCTGTGTCCCTGTGTGAATCTGTTATTCTCTCTCTTTGTGTTCCTGTGTGTATCTGTGATTCTCTCTCTGTGTGTTCCTGTGTGTATCTGTGAATCTCTCTCTGTGTCCCTGTGTGTATCTGTTATTCTCTCTCTTTGTGTTCTTGTGTGTATCTGTGATTCTCTCTCTGTGTGTTCCTGTGTGTATCTGTGATTCTCTCTCTGTGTGTTCCTGTGTGTATCTGTGAATCTCTCTCTGTGTCCCTGTGTGTATCTGTTATTCTCTCATTTTGTGTTCTTGTGTGTATCTGTGATTCTCTCTCTGTGTGTACCTGGGTGTATCTATGATTCTCTCTCTGTGTGTCCCTGTGTGTATGTGTGATGCTCTCTGTGTGTCCCTGTGTATCTGTGATTCTCTCTGTGTCCCTGTGTGTATCTGTGATTCTCTCTGTGTCCCTGTGTGTATCTGTGCTTCTCTCTGTGTCCCTGTGTGAATCTGTGATTCACTCTGTGTCCCTGTGTTTATCTGTGATTCTCTATCTGTGTTCCAGTGTGTATCTGTGATTCTCTCTCTGTGTCCCTGTGTGTATCTGTGATTCTCTCTCTGTGTCCCTGTGTGTATCTGTGATTCTCTCTCTGTGTCCCTGTGTGTATCTGTTATTCTCTCTCTTTGTGTTCCTGTGTGTATCTGTGATTCTCTCTCTGTGTGTTCCTGTCTGTATCTGTGAATCTCTCTCTGTGTCCCTGTGTGTATGTGTTATTCTCTCATTTTGTGTTCTTGTGTGTATCTGTGATTCTCTCTCTGTGTGTACCTGGGTGTATCTATGATTCTCTCTCTGTGTGTCCCTGTGTGTATCTGTGATTCTCTCTCTGTGTCCCTGTGTGTATCTGTGATTCTCTCTCTGTGTCCCTGTGTGTATCTGTGATTCTCTCTCTGTGTTCCTGTGTGTATCTATGATTCTCTCTCTGTGTCCCTGTGTGTATCTGTTATTCTCTCTGTGTCCCTGTGTGTATCTGTGATTCTCTCTGTGTCCCCGTGTAAATCTGTGATTCACTCTGTGTCCCTGTGTTTATCTGTGATTCTCTATCTGTGTTCCAGTGTGTATCTGTGATTCTCTCTCTGTGTCCCTGTGTGTATCTGTGATTCTCTCTCTGTGTCCCTGTGTGTATCTGTGATTCTCTCTCTGTGTCCCTGTGTGTATCTGTGATTCTCTCTCTGTGTGTTCCTGTATGTATCTGTGAATCTCTCTCTGTGTCCCTGTGTGTATCTGTTATTCTCTCTCTTTGTGTTCTTGTGTGTATCTGTGATTCTCTCTCTGTGTGTTCCTGTGTGTATCTGTGATTCTCTCTCTGTGTCCCTGTGTGTTTCTGTGATTTTCTCTGTG
Organism: Mustelus asterias; assembly: GCF_964213995.1. NCBI lineage: Eukaryota > Metazoa > Chordata > Chondrichthyes > Carcharhiniformes > Triakidae > Mustelus > Mustelus asterias. Next base: position 103,429 of record NW_027590129.1, read on the forward strand.
TTCCTGTGTCTATCTGTGATTCTCTCTCTGGGTCCCTGTGTGTATCTGTGATTCTCTCTCTGCGTGTTCCTGTGTGTATCTGTGAATCTCTCTCTGTGTCCCTGTGTGTATCTGTTATTCTCTCATTTTGTGTTCTTGTGTGTATCTGTGATTCTCTCTCTGTGTGTACCTGGGTGTATCTATGATTCTCTCTCTGTGTGTCCCTGTGTGTATCTGTGATGCTCTCTGTGTGTCCCTGTGTATCTGTGATTCTCTCTGTGTCCCTGTGTGTATCTGTGATTCTCTCTGTGTCCCTGTGTGTATCTGTGATTCTCTCTGTGTCCCTGTGTGAATCTGTGTTTCACTCTGTGTCCGTGTGTTTATCTGTGATTCTCTATCTGTGTTCCAGTGTGTATCTGTGATTCTCTCTCTGTGTCCCTGTGTGTATCTGTGATTCTCTCTCTGTGTCCCTGTGTGTATCTGTGATTCTCTCTCTGTGTCCCTGTGTGTATCTGTTATTCTCTCTCTTTGTGTTCCTGTGTGTATCTGTGATTCTCTCTCTGTGTGTTCCTGTGTGTATCTGTGAATCTCTCTCTGTGTCCCTGTGTGTATCTGTTATTCTCTCATTTTGTGTTCTTGTGTGTATCTGTGATTCTCTCTCTGTGTGTACCTGGGTGTATCTATGATTCTCTCTCTGTGTGTCCCTGTGTGTATCTGTGATGCTCTCTGTGTGTCCCTGTGTATCTGTGATTCTCTCTGTGTCCCTGTGTGTATCTGTGATTCTCTCTGTGTCCCTGTGTGTATCTGTGATTCTCTCTGTGTCCCCGTGTGAATCTGTGATTCACTCTGTGTCCCTGTGTTGATCTGTGATTCTCTATCTGTGTTCCAGTGTGTATCTGTGATTCTCTCTCTGTGTCCCTGTGTGTATCTGTGATTCTCTCTCTGTGTCCCTGTGTGTATCTGTGATTCTCTCTCTGTGTCCCTGTGTGTATCTGTGATTCTCTCTCTGTGTTCCTGTGTGTATCTATGATTCTCTCTCTGTGTTCCTGTGTGTTTCTGTGATTCTCTCTCTGTGTCCCTGTGTGTATCTGTGATTCACTCTCTGTGTCCCTGTGTGTATCTGTGATTCTCTCTCTGTGTTCCTGTGTGTATCTATGATTCTCTCTCTGTGTTCCTGTGTGTATCTGTGAATCTCTCTCTGTGTCCCTGTGTGTATCTGTGATTCTCTCTCTGTGTGTCCCTGGGTGTATCTATGATTCTCTCTCTGTGTGTCCCTGTGTGTATCTGTGATGCTTTCTGTGTGTCCCTGTGTGTATCTGTGATTCTCTCTGTGTCCCTGTGTGTATCTGTGATTCTCTCTGTGTCCCTGTGTGAATCTGTGATTCTCTCTCTGTTTTCCAGTGTGTATCTGTGATTCTCTCTCTGTGTCCCTGTGTGTATCTGTGATTCTCTCTCTGTGTGTCCCTGGGTGTATCTGTGACTCGCTCTCTGTGTCCCTGTGTGTATCTCTGATTCTCTCTCTGTGTCCCTGTGTCTATCTGTGATTCGCTCTCTGTGACCCGGTGTGATTCTGTGATTCTCTCTCTGTGTGTCCCTGTGTGTATCTGTGATTCTCTCTCTGTGTGTCCCTGTGTGTATCTGTGATTCTCTCTGTGTCCCTGTGTGTATCTGCGATTCTCTCTGTGTCCCTGTGTGTATCTGTGATTCTCTCTCTGTGTGTCAATGGTTGTATCTGTGACTCGCTCTCTGTGTCCCTGTGTGTATCTCTGGTTCTCTCTCTGTGTCCCTGTGTGTATCTGTGATTCTCACTCTGTGTTCCTGTGTGTATCTATGATTCTCTGTCTGTGTTCCTGTGTGTTTCTGTGATTCTCTCTGTGTCGTTGTGTGTATCTGTGATTCTCTCTCCGTGTCCCTGTGTGTATCTGTGATACTCTCTCTGTGTCCCTGTGTATGTCTGTGATTCTCTCTGTGTCCCTGTGTGTATCTGTGATTCTCTCTCTGTGTCCCTGTGTATATCTGTGATTCTCTCTGTGTCCCTGTGTGTATCTGTGAGTCTCTCTCTGTGTGTCCCTGGGTGTATCTTTGATTCTCTCTCTGTGTGTCCCTGTGTGTATCTGTGATGCTCTCTGTGTGTCCCTGTGTGTATCTGTTATTCTCTCTGTGTCCCTGTGTGTATCTGTGATTCTCTCTGTGTCCCTGTGTGAATCTGTGATTCTCTCTGTGTTCCTGTGTATATCTGTGATTCTCTCTCTGTGTCCCTGTGTGTATCTGTGATTCTCTCTCTGTGTCCCTGTGTGTATCTGTGATTCTCTCTCTGTGACCCTGTGTGATTCTGTGATTCTCTCTGTGTCCCGGTGTGTATCTGTGATTCTCTCTCTGTGTGTCCCTGTGTGTATCTATGATTCTCTGTGTGTCCCTGTGTGTATCTGTGATGCTCTCACTGTGTCCCTGAGTGTATCTGTGATTCCCTCTGTGTCCCTGTGTGTATCTGTGATTCTCTCTGTGTCCCTGTGTGTATCTGTGATTCTCTCTCTGTGTGTCCCTGGTTGTATCTGTGACTCGCTCTCTGTGTCCCTGTGTGAATCTCTGGTTCTCTCTCTGTGTCCCTGTCTGTATCTGTGATTCTCTCTCTGTGTTCCTGTGTGTATCTATGATTCTCTCTCTGTGTTCCTGTGTGTTTCTGTGATTCTCTCTGTGTCGTTGTGTGTATCTGTGATTCTCTCTCCGTGTCCCTGTGTGTATCTGTGATTCTCTCTCTGTGTCCCTGTGTATGTCTGTGATTCTCTCTCTGTGTCCCTGTGTGTATCTGTGATTCTCTCTCTGTGTCCCTGTGTATATCTGTGATTCTCTCTGTGTCCCTGTGTGTATCTGTGATCCTCTCTCTGTGTCCCTGTGTATATCTGTGATTCTCTCTGTGTCCCTGTGTGTATCTGTGATTCTCTCTCTGTGAGTCCCTGTGTGTATCTATGATTCTCTCTCTGTGTTCCTGTGTTATTCTGTGATTCTCTCTGTGTCCCTGTGTGTATCTGTGATTCTCTCTCTGTGTCCCTGTGTATATCTGTGATTCTCTCTCTGTGTGTACCTGGGTGTATCTGTGATTCTCTCTCTGTGTGTCCCTGGGTGTATCTATGATTCTCTCTCTGTGTGTCCCTGTGTGTATCTGTGATGCTCTCTGTGTGTCCCTGTGTGTATCTGTGATTCTCTCTGTGTCCCTGTGTGTATCTGTGATTCTCTCTGTGTCCCTGTGTGAATCTGCGATTCACTCTGTGTCCCTGTGTTTATCTGTGATTCTCTATCTGTTTTCCAGTGTGAATCTGTGATTCTCTCTCTGTGTCCCTGTGTGTATCTGTGATTCTCTCTCTGTGTCCCTGTGTGTATCTGTGATTCTCTCTCTGTGTTCCTGTGTGTATCTATGATTCTCTCTCTGTGTTCCTGTGTGTTTCTGTGATTCTCTCTGTGTCGTTGTGTGTATCTGTGATTCTCTCTCCGTGTCCCTGTGTGTATCTGTGATTCTCTCTCTGTGTCCTGTGTATGTCTGTGATTCTCTCTCTGTGTCCCTGTGTGTATCTGTGATTCTCTCTCTGTGTCCCTGTGTATATCTGTGATTCTCTCTGTGTCCCTGTGTGTATCTGTGATTCTCTCTCTGTGTCCCTGTGTATATCTGTGATTCTCTCTGTGACCCTGTGTGAATCTGTGATTCTCTCTCTGTGTGTCCCTGTGTGTATCTATGATTCTCTCTCTGTGTGTCCCTGTGTGTATCTATGATTCTCTCTGTGTCCCTGTGTGCTTCTGTGATTCTCTCTGTGTCCCTGTGTGTATCTGTGATTCTCTCTCTGTGTGTCCCTGGGTGTATCTGTGACTCGCTCTCTGTGTCCCTGTGTGTATCTGTGATTCTCTCTCTGTGTCCCTGTGTGTATCTGTGATTCTCTCTCTGTGTGTCCCTGTGTGTATCTGTGATTCACTCTCTGCGTTCCTGTGTGTATCTGTGATTCTCCCTGTGTGTCCCTGGGTGTATCTGTGACTCGCTCTCTGTGTCCCTGTGTGTATCTGTGATTCTCTCACTGTGCCCCGTGTGTGTCTCTGATTCTCTCTCTGTGTCCCTGTGTGTTTCTGTGATTCTCTCACTGTGCCCCTGTGTTTGTCTCTGATTCTCTCTCTGTGTCCCTGTGTGTTTCTGTGATTCTCTCTGTGTTCCTGTGTGTTTCTGTGATTTTCTCTGTGTTCCTGTGTGTATCTGTGATTCTCTCTCTGTGTGTCCCTGCGTGTATCTCTGATTCTCTCTCTGTGTTCCTGTGCGTATCTGTGATTCTCTCTCTGTGTCCCTGTGTGTATCTGTGATTCTCTCTCTGTGTGTTTCTGTGTGTATCTGTGATACTCTCTCTGTGTCCCGGTGTGTATTTGTGATTCTCTCTCTCTGTGTTCCTGTGTGTATCTGTGATTCTCTATCTGGGTCCCTGTGTGTATCTGTGATTCTCTCTCTGTGTGTTCCTGTGTGTATCTGTGAATCTCTCTCTGTGTCCCTGTGTGAATCTGTTATTCTCTCTCTTTGTGTTCCTGTGTGTATCTGTGATTCTCTCTCTGTGTGTTCCTGTGTGTATCTGTGAATCTCTCTCTGTGTCCCTGTGTGTATCTGTTATTCTCTCTCTTTGTGTTCTTGTGTGTATCTGTGATTCTCTCTCTGTGTGTTCCTGTGTGTATCTGTGATTCTCTCTCTGTGTGTTCCTGTGTGTATCTGTGAATCTCTCTCTGTGTCCCTGTGTGTATCTGTTATTCTCTCATTTTGTGTTCTTGTGTGTATCTGTGATTCTCTCTCTGTGTGTACCTGGGTGTATCTATGATTCTCTCTCTGTGTGTCCCTGTGTGTATCTGTGATGCTCTCTGTGTGTCCCTGTGTATCTGTGATTCTCTCTGTGTCCCTGTGTGTATCTGTGATTCTCTCTGTGTCCCTGTGTGTATCTGTGCTTCTCTCTGTGTCCCTGTGTGAATCTGTGATTCACTCTGTGTCCCTGTGTTTATCTGTGATTCTCTATCTGTGTTCCAGTGTGTATCTGTGATTCTCTCTCTGTGTCCCTGTGTGTATCTGTGATTCTCTCTCTGTGTCCCTGTGTGTATCTGTGATTCTCTCTCTGTGTCCCTGTGTGTATCTGTTATTCTCTCTCTTTGTGTTCCTGTGTGTATCTGTGATTCTCTCTCTGTGTGTTCCTGTCTGTATCTGTGAATCTCTCTCTGTGTCCCTGTGTGTATGTGTTATTCTCTCATTTTGTGTTCTTGTGTGTATCTGTGATTCTCTCTCTGTGTGTACCTGGGTGTATCTATGATTCTCTCTCTGTGTGTCCCTGTGTGTATCTGTGATGCTCTCTGTGTGTCCCTGTGTATCTGTGATTCTCTCTGTGTCCCTGTGTGTATCTGTGATTCTCTCTGTGTCCCTGTGTGTATCTGTGATTCTCTCTGTGTCCCCGTGTGAATCTGTGATTCACTCTGTGTCCCTGTGTTTATCTGTGATTCTCTATCAGTGTTCCAGTGTGTATCTGTGATTCTCTCTCTGTGTCCCTGTGTGTATCTGTGATTCTCTCTCTGTGTCCCTGTGTGTATCTGTGATTCTCTCTCTGTGTCCCTGTGTGTATCTGTGATTCTCTCTCTGTGTTCCTGTGTGTATCTATGATTCTCTCTCTGTGTCCCTGTGTGTATCTGTTATTCTCTCTGTGTCCCTGTGTGTATCTGTGATTCTCTCTGTGTCCCCGTGTAAATCTGTGATTCACTCTGTGTCCCTGTGTTTATCTGTGATTCTCTATCTGTGTTCCAGTGTGTATCTGTGATTCTCTCTCTGTGTCCCTGTGTGTATCTGTGATTCTCTCTCTGTGTCCCTGTGTGTATCTGTGATTCTCTCTCTGTGTCCCTGTGTGTATCTGTGATTCTCTCTCTGTGTGTTCCTGTATGTATCTGTGAATCTCTCTCTGTGTCCCTGTGTGTATCTGTTATTCTCTCTCTTTGTGTTCTTGTGTGTATCTGTGATTCTCTCTCTGTGTGTTCCTGTGTGTATCTGTGATTCTCTCTCTGTGTCCCTGTGTGTTTCTGTGATTTTCTCTGTGTTCCTGTGTCTATCTGTGATTCTCTCTCTGGGTCCCTGTGTGTATCTGTGATTCTCTCTCTGTGTGTTCCTGTGTGTATCTGTGAATCTCTCTCTGTGTCCCTGTGTGTATCTGTTATTCACTCATTTTGTGTTCTTGTGTGTATCTGTGATTCTCTCTCTGTGTGTACCTGGGTGTATCTATGATTCTCTCTCTGTGTGTCCCTGTGTGTATCTGTGATGCTCTCTGTGTGTCCCTGTGTATCTGTGATTCTCTCTGTGTCCCTGTGTGTATCTGTGATTCTCTCTGTGTCCCTGTGTGTATCTGTGATTCTCTCTGTGTCCCTGTGTGAATCTGTGTTTCACTCTGTGTCCGTGTGTTTATCTGTGATTCTCTATCTGTGTTCCAGTGTGTATCTGTGATTCTCTCTCTGTGTCCCTGTGTGTATCTGTGATTCTCTCTCTGTGTCCCTGTGTGTATCTGTGATTCTCTCTCTGTGTCCCTGTGTGTATCTGTTATTCTCTCTCTTTGTGTTCCTGTGTGTATCTGTGATTCTCTCTCTGTGTGTTCCTGTGTGTATCTGTGAATCTCTCTCTGTGTCCCTGTGTGTATCTGTTATTCTCTCATTTTGTGTTCTTGTGTGTATCTGTGATTCTCTCTCTGTGTGTACCTGGGTGTATCTATGATTCTCTCTCTGTGTGTCCCTGTGTGTATCTGTGATGCTCTCTGTGTGTCCCTGTGTATCTGTGATTCTCTCTGTGTCCCTGTGTGTATCTGTGATTCTCTCTGTGTCCCTGTGTGTATCTGTGATTCTCTCTGTGTCCCCGTGTGAATCTGTGATTCACTCTGTGTCCCTGTGTTTATCTGTGATTCTCTATCTGTGTTCCAGTGTGTATCTGTGATTCTCTCTCTGTGTCCCTGTGTGTATCTGTGATTCTCTCTCTGTGTCCCTGTGTGTATCTGTGATTCTCTCTCTGTGTCCCTGTGTGTATCTGTGATTCTCTCTCTGTGTTCCTGTGTGTATCTATGATTCTCTCTCTGTGTTCCTGTGTGTTTCTGTGATTCTCTCTCTGTGTCCCTGTGTGTATCTGTGATTCACTCTCTGTGTCCCTGTGTGTATCTGTGATTCTCTCTCTGTGTTCCTGTGTGTATCTATGATTCTCTCTCTGTGTTCCTGTGTGTATCTGTGAATCTCTCTCTGTGTCCCTGTGTGTATCTGTGATTCTCTCTCTGTGTGTCCCTGGGTGTATCTATGATTCTCTCTCTGTGTGTCCCTGTGTGTATCTGTGATGCTTTCTGTGTGTCCCTGTGTGTATCTGTGATTCTCTCTGTGTCCCTGTGTGTATCTGTGATTCTCTCTGTGTCCCTGTGTGAATCTGTGATTCTCTCTCTGTTTTCCAGTGTGTATCTGTGATTCTCTCTCTGTGTCCCTGTGTGTATCTGTGATTCTCTCTCTGTGTGTCCCTGGGTGTATCTGTGACTCGCTCTCTGTGTCCCTGTGTGTATCTCTGATTCTCTCTCTGTGTCCCTGTGTCTATCTGTGATTCGCTCTCTGTGACCCGGTGTGATTCTGTGATTCTCTCTCTGTGTGTCCCTGTGTGTATCTGTGATTCTCTCTCTGTGTGTCCCTGTGTGTATCTGTGATTCTCTCTGTGTCCCTGTGTGTATCTGCGATTCTCTCTGTGTCCCTGTGTGTATCTGTGATTCTCTCTCTGTGTGTCAATGGTTGTATCTGTGACTCGCTCTCTGTGTCCCTGTGTGTATCTCTGGTTCTCTCTCTGTGTCCCTGTGTGTATCTGTGATTCTCACTCTGTGTTCCTGTGTGTATCTATGATTCTCTGTCTGTGTTCCTGTGTGTTTCTGTGATTCTCTCTGTGTCGTTGTGTGTATCTGTGATTCTCTCTCCGTGTCCCTGTGTGTATCTGTGATACTCTCTCTGTGTCCCTGTGTATGTCTGTGATTCTCTCTGTGTCCCTGTGTGTATCTGTGATTCTCTCTCTGTGTCCCTGTGTATATCTGTGATTCTCTCTGTGTCCCTGTGTGTATCTGTGAGTCTCTCTCTGTGTGTCCCTGGGTGTATCTTTGATTCTCTCTCTGTGTGTCCCTGTGTGTATCTGTGATGCTCTCTGTGTGTCCCTGTGTGTATCTGTTATTCTCTCTGTGTCCCTGTGTGTATCTGTGATTCTCTCTGTGTCCCTGTGTTTATCTGTGATTCTCTATCTGTGTTCCAGTGTGTATCTGTGATTCTCTCTCTGTGTCCCTGTGTGTATCTGTGATTCTCTCTCTGTGTCCCTGTGTGTATCTGTGATTCTCTCTCTGTGTCCCTGTGTGTATCTGTTATTCTCTCTCTTTGTGTTCCTGTGTGTATCTGTGATTCTCTCTCTGTGTGTTCCTGTCTGTATCTGTGAATCTCTCTCTGTGTCCCTGTGTGTATGTGTTATTCTCTCATTTTGTGTTCTTGTGTGTATCTGTGATTCTCTCTCTGTGTGTACCTGGGTGTATCTATGATTCTCTCTCTGTGTGTCCCTGTGTGTATCTGTGATGCTCTCTGTGTGTCCCTGTGTATCTGTGATTCTCTCTGTGTCCCTGTGTGTATCTGTGATTCTCTCTGTGTCCCTGTGTGTATCTGTGATTCTCTCTGTGTCCCCGTGTGAATCTGTGATTCACTCTGTGTCCCTGTGTTTATCTGTGATTCTCTATCAGTGTTCCAGTGTGTATCTGTGATTCTCTCTCTGTGTCCCTGTGTGTATCTGTGATTCTCTCTCTGTGTCCCTGTGTGTATCTGTGATTCTCTCTCTGTGTCCCTGTGTGTATCTGTGATTCTCTCTCTGTGTTCCTGTGTGTATCTATGATTCTCTCTCTGTGTCCCTGTGTGTATCTGTTATTCTCTCTGTGTCCCTGTGTGTATCTGTGATTCTCTCTGTGTCCCCGTGTAAATCTGTGATTCACTCTGTGTCCCTGTGTTTATCTGTGATTCTCTATCTGTGTTCCAGTGTGTATCTGTGATTCTCTCTCTGTGTCCCTGTGTGTATCTGTGATTCTCTCTCTGTGTCCCTGTGTGTATCTGTGATTCTCTCTCTGTGTCCCTGTGTGTATCTGTGATTCTCTCTCTGTGTGTTCCTGTATGTATCTGTGAATCTCTCTCTGTGTCCCTGTGTGTATCTGTTATTCTCTCTCTTTGTGTTCTTGTGTGTATCTGTGATTCTCTCTCTGTGTGTTCCTGTGTGTATCTGTGATTCTCTCTCTGTGTCCCTGTGTGTTTCTGTGATTTTCTCTGTGTTCCTGTGTCTATCTGTGATTCTCTCTCTGGGTCCCTGTGTGTATCTGTGATTCTCTCTCTGTGTGTTCCTGTGTGTATCTGTGAATCTCTCTCTGTGTCCCTGTGTGTATCTGTTATTCACTCATTTTGTGTTCTTGTGTGTATCTGTGATTCTCTCTCTGTGTGTACCTGGGTGTATCTATGATTCTCTCTCTGTGTGTCCCTGTGTGTATCTGTGATGCTCTCTGTGTGTCCCTGTGTATCTGTGATTCTCTCTGTGTCCCTGTGTGTATCTGTGATTCTCTCTGTGTCCCTGTGTGTATCTGTGATTCTCTCTGTGTCCCTGTGTGAATCTGTGTTTCACTCTGTGTCCGTGTGTTTATCTGTGATTCTCTATCTGTGTTCCAGTGTGTATCTGTGATTCTCTCTCTGTGTCCCTGTGTGTATCTGTGATTCTCTCTCTGTGTCCCTGTGTGTATCTGTGATTCTCTCTCTGTGTCCCTGTGTGTATCTGTTATTCTCTCTCTTTGTGTTCCTGTGTGTATCTGTGATTCTCTCTCTGTGTGTTCCTGTGTGTATCTGTGAATCTCTCTCTGTGTCCCTGTGTGTATCTGTTATTCTCTCATTTTGTGTTCTTGTGTGTATCTGTGATTCTCTCTCTGTGTGTACCTGGGTGTATCTATGATTCTCTCTCTGTGTGTCCCTGTGTGTATCTGTGATGCTCTCTGTGTGTCCCTGTGTATCTGTGATTCTCTCTGTGTCCCTGTGTGTATCTGTGATTCTCTCTGTGTCCCTGTGTGTATCTGTGATTCTCTCTGTGTCCCCGTGTGAATCTGTGATTCACTCTGTGTCCCTGTGTTTATCTGTGATTCTCTATCTGTGTTCCAGTGTGTATCTGTGATTCTCTCTCTGTGTCCCTGTGTGTATCTGTGATTCTCTCTCTGTGTCCCTGTGTGTATCTGTGATTCTCTCTCTGTGTCCCTGTGTGTATCTGTGATTCTCTCTCTGTGTTCCTGTGTGTATCTATGATTCTCTCTCTGTGTTCCTGTGTGTTTCTGTGATTCTCTCTCTGTGTCCCTGTGTGTATCTGTGATTCACTCTCTGTGTCCCTGTGTGTATCTGTGATTCTCTCTCTGTGTTCCTGTGTGTATCTATGATTCTCTCTCTGTGTTCCTGTGTGTATCTGTGAATCTCTCTCTGTGTCCCTGTGTGTATCTGTGATTCTCTCTCTGTGTGTCCCTGGGTGTATCTATGATTCTCTCTCTGTGTGTCCCTGTGTGTATCTGTGATGCTTTCTGTGTGTCCCTGTGTGTATCTGTGATTCTCTCTGTGTCCCTGTGTGTATCTGTGATTCTCTCTGTGTCCCTGTGTGAATCTGTGATTCTCTCTCTGTTTTCCAGTGTGTATCTGTGATTCTCTCTCTGTGTCCCTGTGTGTATCTGTGATTCTCTCTCTGTGTGTCCCTGGGTGTATCTGTGACTCGCTCTCTGTGTCCCTGTGTGTATCTCTGATTCTCTCTCTGTGTCCCTGTGTCTATCTGTGATTCGCTCTCTGTGACCCGGTGTGATTCTGTGATTCTCTCTCTGTGTGTCCCTGTGTGTATCTGTGATTCTCTCTCTGTGTGTCCCTGTGTGTATCTGTGATTCTCTCTGTGTCCCTGTGTGTATCTGCGATTCTCTCTGTGTCCCTGTGTGTATCTGTGATTCTCTCTCTGTGTGTCAATGGTTGTATCTGTGACTCGCTCTCTGTGTCCCTGTGTGTATCTCTGGTTCTCTCTCTGTGTCCCTGTGTGTATCTGTGATTCTCACTCTGTGTTCCTGTGTGTATCTATGATTCTCTGTCTGTGTTCCTGTGTGTTTCTGTGATTCTCTCTGTGTCGTTGTGTGTATCTGTGATTCTCTCTCCGTGTCCCTGTGTGTATCTGTGATACTCTCTCTGTGTCCCTGTGTATGTCTGTGATTCTCTCTGTGTCCCTGTGTGTATCTGTGATTCTCTCTCTGTGTCCCTGTGTATATCTGTGATTCTCTCTGTGTCCCTGTGTGTATCTGTGAGTCTCTCTCTGTGTGTCCCTGGGTGTATCTTTGATTCTCTCTCTGTGTGTCCCTGTGTGTATCTGTGATGCTCTCTGTGTGTCCCTGTGTGTATCTGTTATTCTCTCTGTGTCCCTGTGTGTATCTGTGATTCTCTCTGTGTCCCTGTGTGAATCTGTGATTCTCTCTGTGTTCCTGTGTATATCTGTGATTCTCTCTCTGTGTCCCTGTGTGTATCTGTGATTCTCTCTCTGTGTCCCTGTGTGTATCTGTGATTCTCTCTCTGTGACCCTGTGTGATTCTGTGATTCTCTCTGTGTCCCGGTGTGTATCTGTGATTCTCTCTCTGTGTGTCCCTGTGTGTATCTATGATTCTCTGTGTGTCCCTGTGTGTATCTGTGATGCTCTCACTGTGTCCCTGAGTGTATCTGTGATTCTCTCTGTGTCCCTGTGTGTATCTGTGATTCTCTCTGTGTCCCTGTGTGTATCTGTGATTCTCTCTCTGTGTGCCCCTGGTTGTATCTGTGACTCGCTCTCTGTGTCCCTGTGTGAATCTCTGGTTCTCTCTCTGTGTCCCTGTGTGTATCTGTGATTCTCTCTCTGTGTTCCTGTGTGTATCTATGATTCTCTCTCTGTGTTCCTGTGTGTTTCTGTGATTCTCTCTGTGTCGTTGTGTGTATCTGTGATTCTCTCTCCGTGTCCCTGTGTGTATCTGTGATTCTCTCTCTGTGTCCCTGTGTATGTCTGTGATTCTCTCTCTGTGTCCCTGTGTGTATCTGTGATTCTCTCTCTGTGTCCCTGTGTATATCTGTGATTCTCTCTGTGTCCCTGTGTGTATCTGTGATCCTCTCTCTGTGTCCCTGTGTATATCTGTGATTCTCTCTGTGTCCCTGTGTGTATCTGTGATTCTCTCTCTGTGAGTCCCTGTGTGTATCTATGATTCTCTCTCTGTGTTCCTGTGTTATTCTGTGATTCTCTCTGTGTCCCTGTGTGTATCTGTGATTCTCTCTCTGTGTGTCCCTGGGTGTATCTGTGACTCGCTCTCTGTGTCCCTCTGTGTATCTCTGATTCTCTCTCTGTGTGTCCTTGTGTATATCTGTGATTCTCTCCCTGTGTCCCTGTGTGATTCTGTGATTCTCTCTGTGTGTCCCTGTGTGTATCTGTGATTCTCGCTCTGTGTCCCTGTGTATATCTGAGATTCTCTCTCTGTGTCCCTGTGTGATTCTCTGATGCTCTCTGTGTCCCTGTGTGTATCTGTGATTCTGTCTCTGTGTCCTGTGTGTATCTGTGATTCTCTCTCTGTGTCCCTGTGTGATTCTGTGATTCTGTCTCTGTGTGTCCCTGTGTGTATCTGTGATTCTCTCTGTGTCCCTGTGTATATCGATGATTCTCTCTGTGTCCCTGTGTGTATCTGTGATTCTCTCTCTGTGTGTCCCTGGATGTATCTGTGACTCGCTCTCTGTGTCCCTCTGTGTATCTCTGATTGTCTCTGTGTGTCCCTGTGTGTATCTGTGATTCTCTCGCTGTGTGTTCCTGTATGTATCTGTGATTCTCTCTCTGTGTCCCTGTGTGTGTCCGTGATTCTCTCTGTGTGTTCCTGTGTGTGTCTCTGATTCTCTCTCTGTGTTCCTGTGTCTTTCTGTGATTCTCCCTGTGTTCCTGTGTGTTTCTGTGATTTTCTCTGTGTTCCTGTGTGTTTCTGTGATTCTCTCTCTGTGTGTCCCTGTGTGTATCTGTGATGCTCTCTGTGTGTCCCTGTGTATCTGTGATTCTCTCTGTGTCCCTGTGTGTATCTGTGATTCTCTCTGTGTCCCTGTGTGTATCTGTGATTCTCTCTGTGTCCCTGTGTGAATCTGTGTTTCACTCTGTGTCCGTGTGTTTATCTGTGATTCTCTATCTGTGTTCCAGTGTGTATCTGTGATTCTCTCTCTGTGTCCCTGTGTGTATCTGTGATTCTCTCTCTGTGTCCCTGTGTGTATCTGTGATTCTCTCTCTGTGTCCCTGTGTGTATCTGTTATTCTCTCTCTTTGTGTTCCTGTGTGTATCTGTGATTCTCTCTCTGTGTGTTCCTGTGTGTATCTGTGAATCTCTCTCTGTGTCCCTGTGTGTATCTGTTATTCTCTCATTTTGTGTTCTTGTGTGTATCTGTGATTCTCTCTCTGTGTGTACCTGGGTGTATCTATGATTCTCTCTCTGTGTGTCCCTGTGTGTATCTGTGATGCTCTCTGTGTGTCCCTGTGTATCTGTGATTCTCTCTGTGTCCCTGTGTGTATCTGTGATTCTCTCTGTGTCCCTGTGTGTATCTGTGATTCTCTCTGTGTCCCCGTGTGAATCTGTGATTCACTCTGTGTCCCTGTGTTTATCTGTGATTCTCTATCTGTGTTCCAGTGTGTATCTGTGATTCTCTCTCTGTGTCCCTGTGTGTATCTGTGATTCTCTCTCTGTGTCCCTGTGTGTATCTGTGATTCTCTCTCTGTGTCCCTGTGTGTATCTGTGATTCTCTCTCTGTGTTCCTGTGTGTATCTATGATTCTCTCTCTGTGTTCCTGTGTGTTTCTGTGATTCTCTCTCTGTGTCCCTGTGTGTATCTGTGATTCACTCTCTGTGTCCCTGTGTGTATCTGTGATTCTCTCTCTGTGTTCCTGTGTGTATCTATGATTCTCTCTCTGTGTTCCTGTGTGTATCTGTGAATCTCTCTCTGTGTCCCTGTGTGTATCTGTGATTCTCTCTCTGTGTGTCCCTGGGTGTATCTATGATTCTCTCTCTGTGTGTCCCTGTGTGTATCTGTGATGCTTTCTGTGTGTCCCTGTGTGTATCTGTGATTCTCTCTGTGTCCCTGTGTGTATCTGTGATTCTCTCTGTGTCCCTGTGTGAATCTGTGATTCTCTCTCTGTTTTCCAGTGTGTATCTGTGATTCTCTCTCTGTGTCCCTGTGTGTATCTGTGATTCTCTCTCTGTGTGTCCCTGGGTGTATCTGTGACTCGCTCTCTGTGTCCCTGTGTGTATCTCTGATTCTCTCTCTGTGTCCCTGTGTCTATCTGTGATTCGCTCTCTGTGACCCGGTGTGATTCTGTGATTCTCTCTCTGTGTGTCCCTGTGTGTATCTGTGATTCTCTCTCTGTGTGTCCCTGTGTGTATCTGTGATTCTCTCTGTGTCCCTGTGTGTATCTGCGATTCTCTCTGTGTCCCTGTGTGTATCTGTGATTCTCTCTCTGTGTGTCAATGGTTGTATCTGTGACTCGCTCTCTGTGTCCCTGTGTGTATCTCTGGTTCTCTCTCTGTGTCCCTGTGTGTATCTGTGATTCTCACTCTGTGTTCCTGTGTGTATCTATGATTCTCTGTCTGTGTTCCTGTGTGTTTCTGTGATTCTCTCTGTGTCGTTGTGTGTATCTGTGATTCTCTCTCCGTGTCCCTGTGTGTATCTGTGATACTCTCTCTGTGTCCCTGTGTATGTCTGTGATTCTCTCTGTGTCCCTGTGTGTATCTGTGATTCTCTCTCTGTGTCCCTGTGTATATCTGTGATTCTCTCTGTGTCCCTGTGTGTATCTGTGAGTCTCTCTCTGTGTGTCCCTGGGTGTATCTTTGATTCTCTCTCTGTGTGTCCCTGTGTGTATCTGTGATGCTCTCTGTGTGTCCCTGTGTGTATCTGTTATTCTCTCTGTGTCCCTGTGTGTATCTGTGATTCTCTCTGTGTCCCTGTGTGAATCTGTGATTCTCTCTGTGTTCCTGTGTATATCTGTGATTCTCTCTCTGTGTCCCTGTGTGTATCTGTGATTCTCTCTCTGTGTCCCTGTGTGTATCTGTGATTCTCTCTCTGTGACCCTGTGTGATTCTGTGATTCTCTCTGTGTCCCGGTGTGTATCTGTGATTCTCTCTCTGTGTGTCCCTGTGTGTATCTATGATTCTCTGTGTGTCCCTGTGTGTATCTGTGATGCTCTCACTGTGTCCCTGAGTGTATCTGTGATTCTCTCTGTGTCCCTGTGTGTATCTGTGATTCTCTCTGTGTCCCTGTGTGTATCTGTGATTCTCTCTCTGTGTGTCCCTGGTTGTATCTGTGACTCGCTCTCTGTGTCCCTGTGTGAATCTCTGGTTCTCTCTCTGTGTCCCTGTGTGTATCTGTGATTCTCTCTCTGTGTTCCTGTGTGTATCTATGATTCTCTCTCTGTGTTCCTGTGTGTTTCTGTGATTCTCTCTGTGTCGTTGTGTGTATCTGTGATTCTCTCTCCGTGTCCCTGTGTGTATCTGTGATTCTCTCTCTGTGTCCCTGTGTATGTCTGTGATTCTCTCTCTGTGTCCCTGTGTGTATCTGTGATTCTCTCTCTGTGTCCCTGTGTATATCTGTGATTCTCTCTGTGTCCCTGTGTGTATCTGTGATCCTCTCTCTGTGTCCCTGTGTATATCTGTGATTCTCTCTGTGTCCCTGTGTGTATCTGTGATTCTCTCTCTGTGAGTCCCTGTGTGTATCTATGATTCTCTCTCTGTGTTCCTGTGTTATTCTGTGATTCTCTCTGTGTCCCTGTGTGTATCTGTGATTCTCTCTCTGTGTGTCCCTGGGTGTATCTGTGACTCGCTCTCTGTGTCCCTCTGTGTATCTCTGATTCTCTCTCTGTGTGTCCTTGTGTATATCTGTGATTCTCTCCCTGTGTCCCTGTGTGATTCTGTGATTCTCTCTGTGTGTCCCTGTGTGTATCTGTGATTCTCGCTCTGTGTCCCTGTGTATATCTGAGATTCTCTCTCTGTGTCCCTGTGTGATTCTCTGATGCTCTCTGTGTCCCTGTGTGTATCTGTGATTCTGTCTCTGTGTCCTGTGTGTATCTGTGATTCTCTCTCTGTGTCCCTGTGTGATTCTGTGATTCTGTCTCTGTGTGTCCCTGTGTGTATCTGTGATTCTCTCTGTGTCCCTGTGTATATCGATGATTCTCTCTGTGTCCCTGTGTGTATCTGTGATTCTCTCTCTGTGTGTCCCTGGATGTATCTGTGACTCGCTCTCTGTGTCCCTCTGTGTATCTCTGATTGTCTCTGTGTGTCCCTGTGTGTATCTGTGATTCTCTCGCTGTGTGTTCCTGTATGTATCTGTGATTCTCTCTCTGTGTCCCTGTGTGTGTCCGTGATTCTCTCTGTGTGTTCCTGTGTGTGTCTCTGATTCTCTCTCTGTGTTCCTGTGTCTTTCTGTGATTCTCCCTGTGTTCCTGTGTGTTTCTGTGATTTTCTCTGTGTTCCTGTGTGTTTCTGTGATTCTCTCTCTGTGTGTCCCTGTGTGTACCTGTTATTCTCTCTGTGTGTCCCTGTGTGTATCTGTGATTCTCTCTCTGTGTGTTCCTGTGTGTATCTGTGATTCTCTCTCTGTGTGTTCCTGTGTGTATCTGTGATTCTCTCTCTGTGTCCCTGTGTGTATCTGTGATTCTCTCTCTGTGTCCCTGTGTGTATCTGTGATTCACTCTCTGTGTCCCTGTGTGTATCTGTGATTCTCTCTCTGTGTCCCTGTGTATATCTGTGATTCTCTCTGTGTCCCTGTGTGTATCTGTGATTCTCTCTCTGTGTGTCCCTGGGTGTATCTATGATTCTCTCTCTGTGTGTCCCTGTGTGTATCTGTGATGCTCTCTGTGTGTCCCTGTGTGTATCTGTGATTCTCTCTGTGTCCCTGTGTGTATCTGTGATTCTCCCTGTGTCCCTTTGTGAATCTGCGATTCACTCTGTGTCCCTGTGTTTTTCTGTGATTCTCTATCTGTTTTCCAGTGTGTATCTGTGATTCTCTCTCTGTGTCCCTGTGTGTATCTGTGATTCTCTCTCTGTGTCCCTGTGTGTATCTGTGATTCTCTCTCTGTGTTCCTGTGTGTATCTATGATTCTCTCTCTGTGTTCCTGTGTGTTTCTGTGATTCTCTCTGTGTCCTTGTGTGTATCTGTGATTCTCTCTCCGTGGCCCTGTGTGTATCTGTGATTCTCTCTCTGTGTCCTGTGTATGTCTGTGATTCTCTCTCTGTGTCCCTGTGTGTATCTGTGATTCTCTCTCTGTGTCCCTGTGTATATCTGTGATTCTCTCTGTGTCCCTGTGTGTATCTGTGATTCTCTCTCTGTGTCCCTGTGTATATCTGTGATTCTCTCTGTGACCCTGTGTGAATCTGTGATTCTCTCTCTGTGTGTCCCTGTGTGTATCTATGATTCTCTCTCTGTGTGTCCCTGTGTGTATCTATGATTCTCTCTGTGTCCCTATGTGTATCTGTGATTCTCTCTCTGTGTCCCTGTGTGTATCTGTGATTCTCTCTCTGTGTCCCTGTGTGCTTCTGTGATTCTCTCTGTGTCCCTGTGTGTATCTGTGATTCTCTCTCTGTGTGTCCCTGGGTGTATCTGTGACTCGCTCTCTGTGTCCCTGTGTGTATCTGTGATTCTCTCTCTGTGTCCCTGTGTGTATCTGTGATTCTCTCTCTGTGTGTCCCTGTGTGTATCTGTGATTCACTCTCTGCGTTCCTGTGTGTATCTGTGATTCTCCCTGTGTGTCCCTGGGTGTATCTGTGACTCGCTCTCTGTGTCCCTGTGTGTATCTGTGATTCTCTCACTGTGCCCCTGTGTGTGTCTCTGATTCTCTCTCTGTGTCCCTGTGTGTTTCTGTGATTCTCTCACTGTGCCCCTGTGTGTATCTGTGATTCTCTCTCTGTGTGTTTCTGTGTGTATCTGTGATACTCTCTCTGTGTCCTGGTGTGTATTTGTGATTCTCTCTCTCTGTGTTCCTGTGTGTTTCTGTGATTCTCTCTGTGTTCCTGTGTGTTTCTGTGATTTTCTCTGTGTTCCTGTGTGTATCTGTGATTCTCTCTCTGTGTGTCCCTGTGTGTTTCTGTGATTCTCTCTGTGTTCCTGTGTGTTTCTGTGATTTTCTCTGTGTTCCTGTGTGTATCTGTGATTCCCTCTGTGTGTCCCTGCGTGTATCTCTGATTCTCTCTCTGTGTTCCTGTGCGTATCTGTGATTCTCTCTCTGTGTCCCTGTGTGTATCTGTGATTCTCTCTCTGTGTGTTTCTGTGTGTATCTGTGATACTCTCTCTGTGTCCCGGTGTGTATTTGTGATTCTCTCTCTCTGTGTTCCTGTGTGTATCTGTGATTCTCTCTCTGTGTGTCCCTGGGTGTATCTGTGACTCGCTCTCTGTGTCCCTGTGTGTATCTCTGATTCTCTCTCTGTGTCCCTGTGTCTATCTGTGATTCGCTCTCTGTGACCCGGTGTGATTCTGTGATTCTCTCTCTGTGTGTCCCTGTGTGTATCTGTGATTCTCTCTCTGTGTGTCCCTGTGTGTATCTGTGATTCTCTCTGTGTCCCTGTGTGTATCTGCGATTCTCTCTGTGTCCCTGTGTGTATCTGTGATTCTCTCTCTGTGTGTCAATGGTTGTATCTGTGACTCGCTCTCTGTGTCCCTGTGTGTATCTCTGGTTCTCTCTCTGTGTCCCTGTGTGTATCTGTGATTCTCACTCTGTGTTCCTGTGTGTATCTATGATTCTCTGTCTGTGTTCCTGTGTGTTTCTGTGATTCTCTCTGTGTCGTTGTGTGTATCTGTGATTCTCTCTCCGTGTCCCTGTGTGTATCTGTGATACTCTCTCTGTGTCCCTGTGTATGTCTGTGATTCTCTCTGTGTCCCTGTGTGTATCTGTGATTCTCTCTCTGTGTCCCTGTGTATATCTGTGATTCTCTCTGTGTCCCTGTGTGTATCTGTGAGTCTCTCTCTGAGTGTCCCTGGGTGTATCTTTTATTCTCTCTCTGTGTGTCCCTGTGTGTATCTGTGATGCTCTCTGTGTGTCCCTGTGTGTATCTGTTATTCTCTCTGTGTCCCTGTGTGTATCTGTGATTCTCTCTGTGTCCCTGTGTGAATCTGTGATTCTCTCTGTGTTCCTGTGTATATCTGTGATTCTCTCTCTGTGTCCCTGTGTGTATCTGTGATTCTCTCTCTGTGTCCCTGTGTGTATCTGTGATTCTCTCTCTGTGACCCTGTGTGATTCTGTGATTCTCTCTGTGTCCCGGTGTGTATCTGTGATTCTCTCTCTGTGTGTCCCTGTGTGTATCTATGATTCTCTGTGTGTCCCTGTGTGTATCTGTGATGCTCTCACTGTGTCCCTGAGTGTATCTGTGATTCTCTCTGTGTCCCTGTGTGTATCTGTGATTCTCTCTGTGTCCCTGTGTGTATCTGTGATTCTCTCTCTGTGTGTCCCTGGTTGTATCTGTGACTCGCTCTCTGTGTCCCTGTGTGAATCTCTGGTTCTCTCTCTGTGTCCCTGTGTGTATCTGTGATTCTCTCTCTGTGTTCCTGTGTGTATCTATGATTCTCTCTGTGTGTTCCTGTGTGTTTCTGTGATTCTCTCTGTGTCGTTGTGTGTATCTGTGATTCTCTCTCCGTGTCCCTGTGTGTATCTGTGATTCTCTCTCTGTGTCCCTGTGTATGTCTGTGATTCTCTCTCTGTGTCCCTGTGTGTATCTGTGATTCTCTCTCTGTGTCCCTGTGTATATCTGTGATTCTCTCTGTGTCCCTGTGTGTATCTGTGATCCTCTCTCTGTGTCCCTGTGTATATCTGTGATTCTCTCTGTGTCCCTGTGTGTATCTGTGATTCTCTCTCTGTGAGTCCCTGTGTGTATCTATGATTCACTCACTGTGTTCCTGTGTTATTCTGTGATTCTCTCTGTGTCCCTGTGTGTATCTGTGATTCTCTCTCTGTGTGTCCCTGGGTGTATCTGTGACTCGCTCTCTGTGTCCCTCTGTGTATCTCTGATTCTCGCTCTGTGTGTCCTTGTGTATATCTGTGATTCTCTCCCTGTGTCCCTGTGTGATTCTGTGATTCTCTCTGTGTGTCCCTGTGTGTATCTGTGATTCTCGCTCTGTGTCCCTGTGTATATCTGAGATTCTCTCTCTGTGTCCCTGTGTGATTCTCTGATGCTCTCTGTGTCCCTGTGTGTATCTGTGATTCTGTCTCTGTGTCCTGTGTGTATCTGTGATTCTCTCTCTGTGTCCCTGTGTGATTCTGTGATTCTCTCTCTGTGTGTCCCTGTGTGTATCTGTGATTCTCTCTGTGTCCCTGTGTATATCGATGATTCTCTCTGTGTCCCTGTGTGTATCTGTGATTCTCTCTCTGTGTGTCCCTGGATGTATCTGTGACTCGCTCTCTGTGTCCCTCTGTGTATCTCTGATTGTCTCTGTGTGTCCCTGTGTGTATCTGTGATTCTCTCGCTGTGTGTTCCTGTATGTATCTGTGATTCTCTCTCTGTGTCCCTGTGTGTGTCCGTGATTCTCTCTGTGTGTTCCTGTGTGTGTCTCTGATTCTCTCTCTGTGTTCCTGTGTCTTTCTGTGATTCTCCCTGTGTTCCTGTGTGTTTCTGTGATTTTCTCTGTGTTCCTGTGTGTTTCTGTGATTCTCTCTCTGTGTGTCCCTGTGTGTACCTGTTATTCTCTCTGTGTGTCCCTGTGTGTATCTGTGATTCTCTCTCTGTGTGTTCCTGTGTGTATCTGTGATTCTCTCTCTGTGTGTTCCTGTGTGTATCTGTGATTCTCTCTCTGTGTCCCTGTGTGTATCTGTGATTCACTCTCTGTGTTCCTGTGTGTATCTGTGATTCTCTCTCTGTGTCCCTGTGTATATCTGTGATTCTCTCTGTGTCCCTGTGTGTATCTGTGATTCTCTCTCTGTGTGTCCCTGTGTGTATCTATGATTCTCTCTCTGTGTGTCCCTGTGTGTATCTGTGATGCTCTCTGTGTGTCCCTGTGTGTATCTGTGATTCTCTCTCTGTCCCTGTGTGTATCTGTGATTCTCTCTGTGTCCCTGTGTGAATCTGCGATTCACTCTGTGTCCCTGTGTTTATCTGTGATTCTCTATCTGTTTTCCAGTGTGTATCTGTGATTCTCTCTCTGTGTCCCTGTGTGTATCTGTGATTCTCTCTCTGTGTCCCTGTGTGTATCTGTGATTCACTCTCTGTGTTCCTGTGTGTATCTATGATTCTCTCTCTGTGTTCCTGTGTGTTTCTGTGATTCTCTCTGTGTCCTTGTGTGTATCTGTGATTCTCTCTCCGTGGCCCTGTGTGTATCTGTGATTCTCTCTCTGTGTCCTGTGTATGTCTGTGATTCTCTCTCTGTGTCCCTGTGTGTATCTGTGATTCTCTCTCTGTGTCCCTGTGTATATCTGTGATTCTCTCTGTGTCCCTGTGTGTATCTGTGAATCTCTCTCTGTGTCCCTGTGTATATCTGTGATTCTCTCTGTGACCCTGTGTGAATCTGTGATTCTCTCTCTGTGTGTCCCTGTGTGTATCTATGATTCTCTCTCTGTGTGTCCCTGTGTGTATCTATGATTCTCTCTGTGTCCCTGTGTGTATCTGTGATTCTCTCTCTGTGTCCCTGTGTGTATCTGTGATTCTCTCTCTGTGTCCCTGTGTGCTTCTGTGATTCTCTCTGTGTCCCTGTGTGTATCTGTGATTCTCTCTCTGTGTGTCCCTGGGTGTATCTGTGACTCGCTCTCTGTGTCCCTGTGTGTATCTGTGATTCTCTCTCTGTGTCCCTGTGTGTATCTGTGATTCTCTCTCTGTGTGTCCCTGTGTGTATCTGTGATTCACTCTCTGCGTTCCTGTGTGTATCTGTGATTCTCCCTGTGTGTCCCTGGGTGTATCTGTGACTCGCTCTCTGTGTCCCTGTGTGTATCTGTGATTCTCTCACTGTGCCCCTGTGTGTGTCTCTGATTCTCTCTCTGTGTCCCCGTGTGTTTCTGTGATTCTCTCACTGTGCCCCTGTGTGTATCTGTGATTCTCTCTCTGTGTGTTTCTGTGTGTATCTGTGATACTCTCTCTGTGTCCCGGTGTGTATTTGTGATTCTCTCTCTCTGTGTTCCTGTGTGTTTCTGTGATTCTCTCTGTGTTCCTGTGTGTTTCTGTGATTTTCTCTGTGTTCCTGTGTGTATCTGTGATTCTCTCTCTGTGTGTCCCTGTGTGTTTCTGTGATTCTCTCTGTGTTCCTGTGTGTTTCTGTGATTTTCTCTGTGTTCCTGTGTGTATCTGTGATTCTCTCTCTGTGTGTCCCTGCGTGTATCTCTGATTCTCTCTCTGTGTTCCTGTGCGTATCTGTGATTCTCTCTCTGTGTCCCTGTGTGTATCTGTGATTCTCTCTCTGTGTGTTTCTGTGTGTATCTGTGATACTCTCTCTGTGTCCCGGTGTGTATTTGTGATTCTCTCTCTCTGTGTTCCTGTGTGTATCTGTGATTCTCTCTCTGGGTCCCTGTGTGTATCTGTGATTCTCTCTCTGTGTGTTCCTGTGTGTATCTGTGAATCTCTCTCTGTGTCCCTGTGTGTATCTGTTATTCTCTCTCTTTGTGTTCCTGTGTGTATCTGTGATTCTCTCTCTGTGTGTTCCTGTGTGTATCTGTGAATCTCTCTCTGTGTCCCTGTGTGTATCTGTTATTCTCTCTCTTTGTGTTCTTGTGTGTATCTGTGATTCTCTCTCTGTGTGTTCCTGTGTGTATCTGTGATTCTCTCTCTGTGTCCCTGTGTGTATCTGTGATTCTCTCTCTGTGTGTTTCTGTGTGTATCTGTGATACTCTCTCTGTGTCCCGGTGTGTATTTGTGATTCTCTCTCTCTGTGTTCCTGTGTGTATCTGTGATTCTCTCTCTGGGTCCCTGTGTGTATCTGTGATTCTCTCTCTGTGTGTTCCTGTGTGTATCTGTGAATCTCTCTCTGTGTCCCTGTGTGTATCTGTTATTCTCTCTCTTTGTGTTCCTGTGTGTATCTGTGATTCTCTCTCTGTGTGTTCCTGTGTGTATCTGTGAATCTCTCTCTGTGTCCCTGTGTGTATCTGTTATTCTCTCTCTTTGTGTTCTTGTGTGTATCTGTGATTCTCTCTCTGTGTGTTCCTGTGTGTATCTGTGATTCTCTCTCTGTGTCCCTGTGTGTTTCTGTGATTTTCTCTGTGTTCCTGTGTCTATCTGTGATTCTCTCTCTGGGTCCCTGTGTGTATCTGTGATTCTCTCTCTGTGTGTTCCTGTGTGTATCTGTGAATCTCTCTCTGTGTCCCTGTGTGTATCTGTTATTCTCTCATTTTGTGTTCTTGTGTGTATCTGTGATTCTCTCTCTGTGTGTACCTGGGTGTATCTATGATTCTCTCACTGTGTGTCCCTGTGTGTATCTGTGATGCTCTCTGTGTGTCCCTGTGTATCTGTGATTCTCTCTGTGTCCCTGTGTGTATCTGTGATTCTCTCTGTGTCCCTGTGTGTATCTGTGATTCTCTCTGTGTCCCTGTGTGAATCTGTGATTCACTCTGTGTCCCTGTGTTTATCTGTGATTCTCTATCTGTGTTCCAGTGTGTATCTGTGATTCTCTCTCTGTGTCCCTGTGTGTATCTGTGATTCTCTCTCTGTGTCCCTGTGTGTATCTGTGATTCTCTCTCTGTGTCCCTGTGTGTATCTGTTATTCTCTCTCTTTGTGTTCCTGTGTGTATCTGTGATTCTCTCTCTGTGTGTTCCTGTGTGTATCTGTGAATCTCTCTCTGTGTCCCTGTGTGTATGTGTTATTCTCTCATTTTGTGTTCTTGTGTGTATCTGTGATTCTCTCTCTGTGTGTACCTGGGTGTATCTATGATTCTCTCTCTGTGTGTCCCTGTGTGTATCTGTGATGCTCTCTGTGTGTCCCTGTGTATCTGTGATTCTCTCTGTGTCCCTGTGTGTATCTGTGATTCTCTCTGTATCCCTGTGTGTATCTGTGATTCTCTCTGTGTCCCCGTGTGAATCTGTGATTCACTCTGTGTCCCTGTGTTTATCTGTGATTCTCTATCTGTGTTCCAGTGTGTATCTGTGATTCTCTCTCTGTGTCCCTGTGTGTATCTGTGATTCTCTCTCTGTGTCCCTGTGTGTATCTGTGATTCTCTCTCTGTGTCCCTGTGTGTATCTGTGATTCTCTCTCTGTGTTCCTGTGTGTATCTATGATTCTCTCTCTGTGTCCCTGTGTGTATCTGTTATTCTCTCTGTGTCCCTGTGTGTATCTGTAATTCTCTCTGTGTCCCCGTGTGAATCTGTGATTCACTCTGTGTCCCTGTGTTTATCTGTGATTCTCTATCTGTGTTCCAGTGTGCATCTGTGATTCTCTCTCTGTGTCCCTGTGTGTATCTGTGATTCTCTCTCTGTGTCCCTGTGTGTATCTGTGATTCTCTCTCTGTGTCCCTGTGTGTATCTGTGATTCTCTCTCTGTGTGTTCCTGTATGTATCTGTGAATCTCTCTCTGTGTCCCTGTGTGTATCTGTTATTCCCTCTCTTTGTGTTCTTGTGTGTATCTGTGATTCTCTCTCTGTGTGTTCCTGTGTGTATCTGTGATTCTCTCTCTGTGTCCCTGTGTGTTTCTGTGATTTTCTCTGTGTTCCTGTGTCTATCTGTGATTCTCTCTCTGGGTCCCTGTGTGTATCTGTGATTCTCTCTATTTGTGTCCCTGTGTGTATCTGTGATTCTCTCTGTGTCCCTGTGTGAATCTGTGATTCACTCTGTGTCCCTGTGTTTATCTGTGATTCTCTCTCTGTGTGTTCCTGTGTGTATCTGTGAATCTCCCTCTGTGTCCCTGTGTCTATCTGTTATTCTCTCTCTTTGTGTTCCTGTGTGTATCTGTGATTCTCTCTCTGTGTGTTCCTGTGTGTATCTGTGAATCTCTCTCTGTGTCCCTGTGTGTATCTGTGATTCTCTCTCTGTGTGTCCCTGGATGTATCTGTGACTCGCTCTCTGTGTTCCTCTGTGTATCTCTGATTGTCTCTGTGTGTCCCTGTGTGTATCTGTGATTCTCTCGCTGTGTGTTCCTGTATGTATCTGTGATTCTCTCTCTGTGTCCCTGTGTGTGTCCGTGATTCTCTCTGTGTGTTCCTGTGTGTGTCTCTGATTCTCTCTCTGTGTTCCTGTGTCTTTCTGTGATTCTCCCTGTGTTCCTGTGTGTTTCTGTGATTTTCTCTGTGTTCCTGTGTGTTTCTGTGATTCTCTCTCTGTGTGTCCCTGTGTGTACCTGTTATTCTCTCTGTGTGTCCCTGTGTGTATCTGTGATTCTCTCTCTGTGTGTTCCTGTGTGTATCTGTGATTCTCTCTCTGTGTGTTCCTGTGTGTATCTGTGATTCTCTCTCTGTGTCCCTGTGTGTATCTGTGATTCTCTCTCTGTGTCCCTGTGTGTATCTGTGATTCACTCTCTGTGTCCCTGTGTGTATCTGTGATTCTCTCTCTGTGTCCCTGTGTATATCTGTGATTCTCTCTGTGTCCCTGTGTGTATCTGTGATTCTCTCTCTGTGTGTCCCTGGGTGTATCTATGATTCTCTCTCTGTGTGTCCCTGGGTGTATCTATGATTCTCTCTCTCTGTGTCCCTGTGTGAATCTGCGATTCACTCTGTGTCCCTGTGTTTATCTGTGATTCTCTATCTGTTTTCCAGTGTGTATCTGTGATTCTCTCTCTGTGTCCCTGTGTGTATCTGTGATTCTCTCTCTGTGTCCCTGTGTGTATCTGTGATTCTCTCTCTGTGTTCCTCTGCGTATCTATGATTCTCTCTCTGTGTTCCTGTGTGTTTCTGTGATTCTCTCTGTGTCCTTGTGTGTATCTGTGATTCTCTCTCCGTGGCCCTGTGTGTATCTGTGATTCTCTCTCTGTGTCCTGTGTATGTCTGTGATTCTCTCTCTGTGTCCCTGTGTGTATCTGTGATTCTCTCTCTGTGTCCCTGTGTATATCTGTGATTCTCTCTGTGTCCCTGTGTGTATCTGTGATTCTCTCTCTGTGTCCCTGTGTATATCTGTGATTCTCTCTGTGACCCTGTGTGAATCTGTGATTCTCTCTCTGTGTGTCCCTGTGTGTATCTATGATTCTCTCTCTGTGTGTCCCTGTGTGTATCTATGATTCTCTCTGTGTCCCTGTGTGTATCTGTGATTCTCTCTCTGTGTCCCTGTGTGTATCTGTGATTCTCTCTCTGTGTCCCTGTGTGCTTCTGTGATTCTCTCTGTGTCCCTGTGTGTATCTGTGATTCTCTCTCTGTGTGTCCCTGGGTGTATCTGTGACTCGCTCTCTGTGTCCCTGTGTGTATCTGTGATTCTCTCTCTGTGTCCCTGTGTGTATCTGTGATTCTCTCTCTGTGTGTCCCTGTGTGTATCTGTGATTCACTCTCTGCGTTCCTGTGTGTATCTGTGATTCTCCCTGTGTGTCCCTGGGTGTATCTGTGACTCGCTCTCTGTGTCCCTGTGTGTATCTGTGATTCTCTCACTGTGCCCCTGTGTGTGTCTCTGATTCTCTCTCTGTGTCCCTGTGTGTTTCTGTGATTCTCTCACTGTGCCCCTGTGTGTATCTGTGATTCTCTCTCTGTGTGTTTCTGTGTGTATCTGTGATACTCTCTCTGTGTCCCGGTGTGTATTTGTGATTCTCTCTCTCTGTGTTCCTGTGTGTTTCTGTGATTCTCTCTGTGTTCCTGTGTGTTTCTGTGATTTTCTCTGTGTTCCTGTGTGTATCTGTGATTCTCTCTCTGTGTGTCCCTGTGTGTTTCTGTGATTCTCTCTGTGTTCCTGTGTGTTTCTGTGATTTTCTCTGTGTTCCTGTGTGTATCTGTGATTCTCTCTCTGTGTGTCCCTGCGTGTATCTCTGATTCTCTCTCTGTGTTCCTGTGCGTATCTGTGATTCTCTCTCTGTGTCCCTGTGTGTATCTGTGATTCTCTCTCTGTGTGTTTCTGTGTGTATCTGTGATACTCTCTCTGTGTCCCGGTGTGTATTTGTGATTCTCTCTCTCTGTGTTCCTGTGTGTATCTGTGATTCTCTCTCTGGGTCCCTGTGTGTATCTGTGATTCTCTCTCTGTGTGTTCCTGTGTGTATCTGTGAATCTCTCTCTGTGTCCCTGTGTGTATCTGTTATTCTCTCTCTTTGTGTTCCTGTGTGTATCTGTGATTCTCTCTCTGTGTCCCTGTGTGTATCTGTGATTCTCTCTCTGTGTTCCTGTGTGTATCTATGATTCTCTCTCTGTGTCCCTGTGTGTATCTGTTATTCTCTCTGTGTCCCTGTGTGTATCTGTAATTCTCTCTGTGTCCCCGTGTGAATCTGTGATTCACTCTGTGTCCCTGTGTTTATCTGTGATTCTCTATCTGTGTTCCAGTGTGCATCTGTGATTCTCTCTCTGTGTCCCTGTGTGTATCTGTGATTCTCTCTCTGTGTCCCTGTGTGTATCTGTGATTCTCTCTCTGTGTCCCTGTGTGTATCTGTGATTCTCTCTCTGTGTGTTCCTGTATGTATCTTTGAATCTCTCTCTGTGTCCCTGTGTTTATCTGTTATTCCCTCTCTTTGTGTTCTTGTGTGTATCTGTGATTCTCTCTCTGTGTGTTCCTGTGTGTATCTGTGATTCTCTCTCTGTGTCCCTGTGTGTTTCTGTGATTTTCTCTGTGTTCCTGTGTCTATCTGTGATTCTCTCTCTGGGTCCCTGTGTGTATCTGTGATTCTCTCTCTGTGTGTCCCTGTGTGTATCTGTGATTCTCTCTGTGTCCCTGTGTGAATCTGTGATTCACTCTGTGTCCCTGTGTTTATCTGTGATTCTCTCTCTGTGTGTTCCTGTGTGTATCTGTGAATCTCTCTCTGTGTCCCTGTGTCTATCTGTTATTCTCTCTCTTTGTGTTCCTGTGTGTATCTGTGATTCTCTCTCTGTGTGTTCCTGTGTGTATCTGTGAATCTCTCTCTGTGTCCCTGTGTGTATCTGTGATTCTCTCTCTGTGTGTCCCTGGATGTATCTGTGACTCGCTCTCTGTGTCCCTCTGTGTATCTCTGATTGTCTCTGTGTGTCCCTGTGTGTATCTGTGATTCTCTCGCTGTGTGTTCCTGTATGTATCTGTGATTCTCTCTCTGTGTCCCTGTGTGTGTCCGTGATTCTCTCTGTGTGTTCCTGTGTGTGTCTCTGATTCTCTCTCTGTGTTCCTGTGTCTTTCTGTGATTCTCCCTGTGTTCCTGTGTGTTTCTGTGATTTTCTCTGTGTTCCTGTGTGTTTCTGTGATTCTCTCTCTGTGTGTCCCTGTGTGTACCTGTTATTCTCTCTGTGTGTCCCTGTGTGTATCTGTGATTCTCTCTCTGTGTGTTCCTGTGTGTATCTGTGATTCTCTCTCTGTGTGTTCCTGTGTGTATCTGTGATTCTCTCTCTGTGTCCCTGTGTGTATCTGTGATTCTCTCTCTGTGTCCCTGTGTGTATCTGTGATTCACTCTCTGTGTCCCTGTGTGTATCTGTGATTCTCTCTCTGTGTCCCTGTGTATATCTGTGATTCTCTCTGTGTCCCTGTGTGTATCTGTGATTCTCTCTCTGTGTGTCCCTGGGTGTATCTATGATTCTCTCTCTGTGTGTCCCTGTGTATATCTGTGATTCTCTCTGTGTCCCTGTGTGTATCTGTGATTCTCTCTCTGTGTGTCCCTGGGTGTATCTATGATTCTCTCTCTGTGTGTCCCTGTGTGTATCTGTGATGCTCTCTGTGTGTCCCTGTGTGTATCTGTGATTCACTCTGTGTCCCTGTGTGTATCTGTGATTCTCTCTGTGTCCCTGTGTGAATCTGCGATTCACTCTGTGTCCCTGTGTTTATCTGTGATTCTCTATCTGTTTTCCAGTGTGTATCTGTGATTCTCTCTCTGTGTCCCTGTGTGTATCTGTGATTCTCTCTCTGTGTCCCTGTGTGTATCTGTGATTCTCTCTCTGTGTGTACCTGGGTGTATCTATGATTCTCTCTTCTTGTGTCCCTGTGTGTATCTGTGATGCTCTCTGTGTGTCCCTGTGTATCTGTGATTCTCTCTGTGTCCCTGTGTGTATCTGTGATTCTCTCTGTATCCCTGTGTGTATCTGTGATTCTCTCTGTGTCCCCGTGTGAATCTGTGATTCACTCTGTGTCCCTGTGTTTATCTGTGATTCTCTATCTGTGTTCCAGTGTGTATCTGTGATTCTCTCTCTGTGTCCCTGTGTGTATCTGTGATTCTCTCTCTGTGTCCCTGTGTGTATCTGTGATTCTCTCTCTGTGTCCCTGTGTGTATCTGTGATTCTCTCTCTGTGTTCCTGTGTGTATCTATGATTCTCTCTCTGTGTCCCTGTGTGTATCTGTTATTCTCTCTGTGTCCCTGTGTGTATCTGTGATTCTCTCTGTGTCCCCGTGTAAATCTGTGATTCACTCTGTGTCCCTGTGTTTATCTGTGATTCTCTATCTGTGTTCCAGTGTGTATCTGTGATTCTCTCTCTGTGTCCCTGTGTGTATCTGTGATTCTCTCTCTGTGTCCCTGTGTGTATCTGTGATTCTCTCTCTGTGTCCCTGTGTGTATCTGTGATTCTCTCTCTGTGTGTTCCTGTATGTATCTGTGAATCTCTCTCTGTGTCCCTGTGTGTATCTGTTATTCCCTCTCTTTGTGTTCTTGTGTGTATCTGTGATTCTCTCTCTGTGTGTTCCTGTGTGTATCTGTGATTCTCTCTCTGTGTCCCTGTGTGTTTCTGTGATTTTCTCTGTGTTCCTGTGTCTATCTGTGATTCTCTCTCTGGGTCCCTGTGTGTATCTGTGATTCTCTCTATTTGTGTCCCTGTGTGTATCTGTGATTCTCTCTGTGTCCCTGTGTGAATCTGTGATTCACTCTGTGTCCCTGTGTTTATCTGTGATTCTCTCTCTGTGTGTTCCTGTGTGTATCTGTGAATCTCCCTCTGTGTCCCTGTGTCTATCTGTTATTCTCTCTCTTTGTGTTCCTGTGTGTATCTGTGATTCTCTCTCTGTGTGTTCCTGTGTGTATCTGTGAATCTCTCCCTGTGTCCCTGTGTGTATCTGTGATTCTCTCTCTGTGTGTCCCTGGATGTATCTGTGACTCGCTCTCTGTGTCCCTCTGTGTATCTCTGATTGTCTCTGTGTGTCCCTGTGTGTATCTGTGATTCTCTCGCTGTGTGTTCCTGTATGTATCTGTGATTCTCTCTCTGTGTCCCTGTGTGTGTCCGTGATTCTCTCTGTGTGTTCCTGTGTGTGTCTCTGATTCTCTCTCTGTGTTCCTGTGTCTTTCTGTGATTCTCCCTGTGTTCCTGTGTGTTTCTGTGATTTTCTCTGTGTTCCTGTGTGTTTCTGTGATTCTCTCTCTGTGTGTCCCTGTGTGTACCTGTTATTCTCTCTGTGTGTCCCTGTGTGTATCTGTGATTCTCTCTCTGTGTGTTCCTGTGTGTATCTGTGATTCTCTCTCTGTGTGTTCCTGTGTGTATCTGTGATTCTCTCTCTGTGTCCCTGTGTGTATCTGTGATTCTCTCTCTGTGTCCCTGTGTGTATCTGTGATTCACTCTCTGTGTCCCTGTGTGTATCTGTGATTCTCTCTCTGTGTCCCTGTGTATATCTGTGATTCTCTCTGTGTCCCTGTGTGTATCTGTGATTCTCTCTCTGTGTGTCCCTGGGTGTATCTATGATTCTCTCTCTGTGTGTCCCTGGGTGTATCTATGATTCTCTCTCTCTGTGTCCCTGTGTGAATCTGCGATTCACTCTGTGTCCCTGTGTTTATCTGTGATTCTCTATCTGTTTTCCAGTGTGTATCTGTGATTCTCTCTCTGTGTCCCTGTGTGTATCTGTGATTCTCTCTCTGTGTCCCTGTGTGTATCTGTGATTCTCTCTCTGTGTTCCTCTGCGTATCTATGATTCTCTCTCTGTGTTCCTGTGTGTTTCTGTGATTCTCTCTGTGTCCTTGTGTGTATCTGTGATTCTCTCTCCGTGGCCCTGTGTGTATCTGTGATTCTCTCTCTGTGTCCTGTGTATGTCTGTGATTCTCTCTCTGTGTCCCTGTGTGTATCTGTGATTCTCTCTCTGTGTCCCTGTGTATATCTGTGATTCTCTCTGTGTCCCTGTGTGTATCTGTGATTCTCTCTCTGTGTCCCTGTGTATATCTGTGATTCTCTCTGTGACCCTGTGTGAATCTGTGATTCTCTCTCTGTGTGTCCCTGTGTGTATCTATGATTCTCTCTCTGTGTGTCCCTGTGTGTATCTATGATTCTCTCTGTGTCCCTGTGTGTATCTGTGATTCTCTCTCTGTGTCCCTGTGTGTATCTGTGATTCTCTCTCTGTGTCCCTGTGTGCTTCTGTGATTCTCTCTGTGTCCCTGTGTGTATCTGTCATTCTCTCTCTGTGTGTCCCTGGGTGTATCTGTGACTCGCTCTCTGTGTCCCTGTGTGTATCTGTGATTCTCTCTCTGTGTCCCTGTGTGTATCTGTGATTCTCTCTCTGTGTGTCCCTGTGTGTATCTGTGATTCACTCTCTGCGTTCCTGTGTGTATCTGTGATTCTCCCTGTGTGTCCCTGGGTGTATCTGTGACTCGCTCTCTGTGTCCCTGTGTGTATCTGTGATTCTCTCTCTGTGTGTTCCTGTATGTATCTTTGAATCTCTCTCTGTGTCCCTGTGTTTATCTGTTATTCCCTCTCTTTGTGTTCTTGTGTGTATCTGTGATTCTCTCTCTGTGTGTTCCTGTGTGTATCTGTGATTCTCTCTCTGTGTCCCTGTGTGTTTCTGTGATTTTCTCTGTGTTCCTGTGTCTATCTGTGATTCTCTCTCTGGGTCCCTGTGTGTATCTGTGATTCTCTCTCTGTGTGTCCCTGTGTGTATCTGTGATTCTCTCTGTGTCCCTGTGTGAATCTGTGATTCACTCTGTGTCCCTGTGTTTATCTGTGATTCTCTCTCTGTGTGTTCCTGTGTGTATCTGTGAATCTCTCTCTGTGTCCCTGTGTCTATCTGTTATTCTCTCTCTTTGTGTTCCTGTGTGTATCTGTGATTCTCTCTCTGTGTGTTCCTGTGTGTATCTGTGAATCTCTCTCTGTGTCCCTGTGTGTATCTGTGATTCTCTCTCTGTGTGTCCCTGGATGTATCTGTGACTCGCTCTCTGTGTCCCTCTGTGTATCTCTGATTGTCTCTGTGTGTCCCTGTGTGTATCTGTGATTCTCTCGCTGTGTGTTCCTGTATGTATCTGTGATTCTCTCTCTGTGTCCCTGTGTGTGTCCGTGATTCTCTCTGTGTGTTCCTGTGTGTGTCTCTGATTCTCTCTCTGTGTTCCTGTGTCTTTCTGTGATTCTCCCTGTGTTCCTGTGTGTTTCTGTGATTTTCTCTGTGTTCCTGTGTGTTTCTGTGATTCTCTCTCTGTGTGTCCCTGTGTGTACCTGTTATTCTCTCTGTGTGTCCCTGTGTGTATCTGTGATTCTCTCTCTGTGTGTTCCTGTGTGTATCTGTGATTCTCTCTCTGTGTGTTCCTGTGTGTATCTGTGATTCTCTCTCTGTGTCCCTGTGTGTATCTGTGATTCTCTCTCTGTGTCCCTGTGTGTATCTGTGATTCACTCTCTGTGTCCCTGTGTGTATCTGTGATTCTCTCTCTGTGTCCCTGTGTATATCTGTGATTCTCTCTGTGTCCCTGTGTGTATCTGTGATTCTCTCTCTGTGTGTCCCTGGGTGTATCTATGATTCTCTCTCTGTGTGTCCCTGTGTATATCTGTGATTCTCTCTGTGTCCCTGTGTGTATCTGTGATTCTCTCTCTGTGTGTCCCTGGGTGTATCTATGATTCTCTCTCTGTGTGTCCCTGTGTGTATCTGTGATGCTCTCTGTGTGTCCCTGTGTGTATCTGTGATTCACTCTGTGTCCCTGTGTGTATCTGTGATTCTCTCTGTGTCCCTGTGTGAATCTGCGATTCACTCTGTGTCCCTGTGTTTATCTGTGATTCTCTATCTGTTTTCCAGTGTGTATCTGTGATTCTCTCTCTGTGTCCCTGTGTGTATCTGTGATTCTCTCTCTGTGTCCCTGTGTGTATCTGTGATTCTCTCTCTGTGTGTACCTGGGTGTATCTATGATTCTCTCTTCTTGTGTCCCTGTGTGTATCTGTGATGCTCTCTGTGTGTCCCTGTGTATCTGTGATTCTCTCTGTGTCCCTGTGTGTATCTGTGATTCTCTCTGTATCCCTGTGTGTATCTGTGATTCTCTCTGTGTCCCCGTGTGAATCTGTGATTCACTCTGTGTCCCTGTGTTTATCTGTGATTCTCTATCTGTGTTCCAGTGTGTATCTGTGATTCTCTCTCTGTGTCCCTGTGTGTATCTGTGATTCTCTCTCTGTGTCCCTGTGTGTATCTGTGATTCTCTCTCTGTGTCCCTGTGTGTATCTGTGATTCTCTCTCTGTGTTCCTGTGTGTATCTATGATTCTCTCTCTGTGTCCCTGTGTGTATCTGTTATTCTCTCTGTGTCCCTGTGTGTATCTGTGATTCTCTCTGTGTCCCCGTGTAAATCTGTGATTCACTCTGTGTCCCTGTGTTTATCTGTGATTCTCTATCTGTGTTCCAGTGTGTATCTGTGATTCTCTCTCTGTGTCCCTGTGTGTATCTGTGATTCTCTCTCTGTGTCCCTGTGTGTATCTGTGATTCTCTCTCTGTGTCCCTGTGTGTATCTGTGATTCTCTCTCTGTGTGTTCCTGTATGTATCTGTGAATCTCTCTCTGTGTCCCTGTGTGTATCTGTTATTCCCTCTCTTTGTGTTCTTGTGTGTATCTGTGATTCTCTCTCTGTGTGTTCCTGTGTGTATCTGTGATTCTCTCTCTGTGTCCCTGTGTGTTTCTGTGATTTTCTCTGTGTTCCTGTGTCTATCTGTGATTCTCTCTCTGGGTCCCTGTGTGTATCTGTGATTCTCTCTATTTGTGTCCCTGTGTGTATCTGTGATTCTCTCTGTGTCCCTGTGTGAATCTGTGATTCACTCTGTGTCCCTGTGTTTATCTGTGATTCTCTCTCTGTGTGTTCCTGTGTGTATCTGTGAATCTCCCTCTGTGTCCCTGTGTCTATCTGTTATTCTCTCTCTTTGTGTTCCTGTGTGTATCTGTGATTCTCTCTCTGTGTGTTCCTGTGTGTATCTGTGAATCTCTCCCTGTGTCCCTGTGTGTATCTGTGATTCTCTCTCTGTGTGTCCCTGGATGTATCTGTGACTCGCTCTCTGTGTCCCTCTGTGTATCTCTGATTGTCTCTGTGTGTCCCTGTGTGTATCTGTGATTCTCTCGCTGTGTGTTCCTGTATGTATCTGTGATTCTCTCTCTGTGTCCCTGTGTGTGTCCGTGATTCTCTCTGTGTGTTCCTGTGTGTGTCTCTGATTCTCTCTCTGTGTTCCTGTGTCTTTCTGTGATTCTCCCTGTGTTCCTGTGTGTTTCTGTGATTTTCTCTGTGTTCCTGTGTGTTTCTGTGATTCTCTCTCTGTGTGTCCCTGTGTGTACCTGTTATTCTCTCTGTGTGTCCCTGTGTGTATCTGTGATTCTCTCTCTGTGTGTTCCTGTGTGTATCTGTGATTCTCTCTCTGTGTGTTCCTGTGTGTATCTGTGATTCTCTCTCTGTGTCCCTGTGTGTATCTGTGATTCTCTCTCTGTGTCCCTGTGTGTATCTGTGATTCACTCTCTGTGTCCCTGTGTGTATCTGTGATTCTCTCTCTGTGTCCCTGTGTATATCTGTGATTCTCTCTGTGTCCCTGTGTGTATCTGTGATTCTCTCTCTGTGTGTCCCTGGGTGTATCTATGATTCTCTCTCTGTGTGTCCCTGGGTGTATCTATGATTCTCTCTCTCTGTGTCCCTGTGTGAATCTGCGATTCACTCTGTGTCCCTGTGTTTATCTGTGATTCTCTATCTGTTTTCCAGTGTGTATCTGTGATTCTCTCTCTGTGTCCCTGTGTGTATCTGTGATTCTCTCTCTGTGTCCCTGTGTGTATCTGTGATTCTCTCTCTGTGTTCCTCTGCGTATCTATGATTCTCTCTCTGTGTTCCTGTGTGTTTCTGTGATTCTCTCTGTGTCCTTGTGTGTATCTGTGATTCTCTCTCCGTGGCCCTGTGTGTATCTGTGATTCTCTCTCTGTGTCCTGTGTATGTCTGTGATTCTCTCTCTGTGTCCCTGTGTGTATCTGTGATTCTCTCTCTGTGTCCCTGTGTATATCTGTGATTCTCTCTGTGTCCCTGTGTGTATCTGTGATTCTCTCTCTGTGTCCCTGTGTATATCTGTGATTCTCTCTGTGACCCTGTGTGAATCTGTGATTCTCTCTCTGTGTGTCCCTGTGTGTATCTATGATTCTCTCTCTGTGTGTCCCTGTGTGTATCTATGATTCTCTCTGTGTCCCTGTGTGTATCTGTGATTCTCTCTCTGTGTCCCTGTGTGTATCTGTGATTCTCTCTCTGTGTCCCTGTGTGCTTCTGTGATTCTCTCTGTGTCCCTGTGTGTATCTGTCATTCTCTCTCTGTGTGTCCCTGGGTGTATCTGTGACTCGCTCTCTGTGTCCCTGTGTGTATCTGTGATTCTCTCTCTGTGTCCCTGTGTGTATCTGTGATTCTCTCTCTGTGTGTCCCTGTGTGTATCTGTGATTCACTCTCTGCGTTCCTGTGTGTATCTGTGATTCTCCCTGTGTGTCCCTGGGTGTATCTGTGACTCGCTCTCTGTGTCCCTGTGTGTATCTGTGATTCTCTCACTGTGCCCCTGTGTGTGTCTCTGATTCTCTCTCTGTGTCCCTGTGTGTTTCTGTGATTCTCTCACTGTGCCCCTGTGTGTATCTGTGATTCTCTCTCTGTGTGTTTCTGTGTGTATCTGTGATACTCTCTCTGTGTCCCGGTGTGTATTTGTGATTCTCTCTCTCTGTGTTCCTGTGTGTTTCTGTGATTCTCTCTGTGTTCCTGTGTGTTTCTGTGATTTTCTCTGTGTTCCTGTGTGTATCTGTGATTCTCTCTCTGTGTGTCCCTGTGTGTTTCTGTGATTCTCTCTGTGTTCCTGTGTGTTTCTGTGATTTTCTCTGTGTTCCTGTGTGTATCTGTGATTCTCTCTCTGTGTGTCCCTGCGTGTATCTCTGATTCTCTCTCTGTGTTCCTGTGCGTATCTGTGATTCTCTCTCTGTGTCCCTGTGTGTATCTGTGATTCTCTCTCTGTGTGTTTCTGTGTGTATCTGTGATACTCTCTCTGTGTCCCGGTGTGTATTTGTGATTCTCTCTCTCTGTGTTCCTGTGTGTATCTGTGATTCTCTCTCTGGGTCCCTGTGTGTATCTGTGATTCTCTCTCTGTGTGTTCCTGTGTGTATCTGTGAATCTCTCTCTGTGTCCCTGTGTGTATCTGTTATTCTCTCTCTTTGTGTTCCTGTGTGTATCTGTGATTCTCTCTCTGTGTCCCTGTGTGTATCTGTGATTCTCTCTCTGTGTTCCTGTGTGTATCTATGATTCTCTCTCTGTGTCCCTGTGTGTATCTGTTATTCTCTCTGTGTCCCTGTGTGTATCTGTAATTCTCTCTGTGTCCCCGTGTGAATCTGTGATTCACTCTGTGTCCCTGTGTTTATCTGTGATTCTCTATCTGTGTTCCAGTGTGCATCTGTGATTCTCTCTCTGTGTCCCTGTGTGTATCTGTGATTCTCTCTCTGTGTCCCTGTGTGTATCTGTGATTCTCTCTCTGTGTCCCTGTGTGTATCTGTGATTCTCTCTCTGTGTGTTCCTGTATGTATCTTTGAATCTCTCTCTGTGTCCCTGTGTTTATCTGTTATTCCCTCTCTTTGTGTTCTTGTGTGTATCTGTGATTCTCTCTCTGTGTGTTCCTGTGTGTATCTGTGATTCTCTCTCTGTGTCCCTGTGTGTTTCTGTGATTTTCTCTGTGTTCCTGTGTCTATCTGTGATTCTCTCTCTGGGTCCCTGTGTGTATCTGTGATTCTCTCTCTGTGTGTCCCTGTGTGTATCTGTGATTCTCTCTGTGTCCCTGTGTGAATCTGTGATTCACTCTGTGTCCCTGTGTTTATCTGTGATTCTCTCTCTGTGTGTTCCTGTGTGTATCTGTGAATCTCTCTCTGTGTCCCTGTGTCTATCTGTTATTCTCTCTCTTTGTGTTCCTGTGTGTATCTGTGATTCTCTCTCTGTGTGTTCCTGTGTGTATCTGTGAATCTCTCTCTGTGTCCCTGTGTGTATCTGTGATTCTCTCTCTGTGTGTCCCTGGATGTATCTGTGACTCGCTCTCTGTGTCCCTCTGTGTATCTCTGATTGTCTCTGTGTGTCCCTGTGTGTATCTGTGATTCTCTCGCTGTGTGTTCCTGTATGTATCTGTGATTCTCTCTCTGTGTCCCTGTGTGTGTCCGTGATTCTCTCTGTGTGTTCCTGTGTGTGTCTCTGATTCTCTCTCTGTGTTCCTGTGTCTTTCTGTGATTCTCCCTGTGTTCCTGTGTGTTTCTGTGATTTTCTCTGTGTTCCTGTGTGTTTCTGTGATTCTCTCTCTGTGTGTCCCTGTGTGTACCTGTTATTCTCTCTGTGTGTCCCTGTGTGTATCTGTGATTCTCTCTCTGTGTGTTCCTGTGTGTATCTGTGATTCTCTCTCTGTGTGTTCCTGTGTGTATCTGTGATTCTCTCTCTGTGTCCCTGTGTGTATCTGTGATTCTCTCTCTGTGTCCCTGTGTGTATCTGTGATTCACTCTCTGTGTCCCTGTGTGTATCTGTGATTCTCTCTCTGTGTCCCTGTGTATATCTGTGATTCTCTCTGTGTCCCTGTGTGTATCTGTGATTCTCTCTCTGTGTGTCCCTGGGTGTATCTATGATTCTCTCTCTGTGTGTCCCTGTGTATATCTGTGATTCTCTCTGTGTCCCTGTGTGTATCTGTGATTCTCTCTCTGTGTGTCCCTGGGTGTATCTATGATTCTCTCTCTGTGTGTCCCTGTGTGTATCTGTGATGCTCTCTGTGTGTCCCTGTGTGTATCTGTGATTCACTCTGTGTCCCTGTGTGTATCTGTGATTCTCTCTGTGTCCCTGTGTGAATCTGCGATTCACTCTGTGTCCCTGTGTTTATCTGTGATTCTCTATCTGTTTTCCAGTGTGTATCTGTGATTCTCTCTCTGTGTCCCTGTGTGTATCTGTGATTCTCTCTCTGTGTCCCTGTGTGTATCTGTGATTCTCTCTCTGTGTGTACCTGGGTGTATCTATGATTCTCTCTCTGTGTGTCCCTGTGTGTATCTGTGATGCTCTCTGTGTGTCCCTGTGTATCTGTGATTCTCTCTGTGTCCCTGTGTGTATCTGTGATTCTCTCTGTATCCCTGTGTGTATCTGTGATTCTCTCTGTGTCCCCGTGTGAATCTGTGATTCACTCTGTGTCCCTGTGTTTATCTGTGATTCTCTATCTGTGTTCCAGTGTGTATCTGTGATTCTCTCTCTGTGTCCCTGTGTGTATCTGTGATTCTCTCTCTGTGTCCCTGTGTGTATCTGTGATTCTCTCTCTGTGTCCCTGTGTGTATCTGTGATTCTCTCTCTGTGTTCCTGTGTGTATCTATGATTCTCTCTCTGTGTCCCTGTGTGTATCTGTTATTCTCTCTGTGTCCCTGTGTGTATCTGTGATTCTCTCTGTGTCCCCGTGTAAATATGTGATTCACTCTGTGTCCCTGTGTTTATCTGTGATTCTCTATCTGTGTTCCAGTGTGTATCTGTGATTCTCTCTCTGTGTCCCTGTGTGTATCTGTGATTCTCTCTCTGTGTCCCTGTGTGTATCTGTGATTCTCTCTCTGTGTCCCTGTGTGTATCTGTGATTCTCTCTCTGTGTGTTCCTGTATGTATCTGTGAATCTCTCTCTGTGTTCCAGTGTGTATCTGTGATTCTCTCTCTGTGTCCCTGTGTGTATCTGTGATTCTCTCTCTGTGTCCCTGTGTGTATCTGTGATTCTCTCTCTGTGTCCCTGTGTGTATCTGTGATTCTCTCTCTGTGTTCCTGTGTGTATCTATGATTCTCTCTCTGTGTCCCTGTGTGTATCTGTTATTCTCTCTGTGTCCCTGTGTGTATCTGTGATTCTCTCTGTGTCCCCGTGTAAATCTGTGATTCACTCTGTGTCCCTGTGTTTATCTGTGATTCTCTATCTGTGTTCCAGTGTGTATCTGTGATTCTCTCTCTGTGTCCCTGTGTGTATCTGTGATTC
This sequence comes from Mustelus asterias, assembly GCF_964213995.1. Classification (NCBI taxonomy): domain Eukaryota; kingdom Metazoa; phylum Chordata; class Chondrichthyes; order Carcharhiniformes; family Triakidae; genus Mustelus; species Mustelus asterias. The sequence goes on from NW_027590129.1 coordinate 142,635, forward strand.
TCTCTCTGTGTCCCTGTGTGTATCTGTGATTCTCTCTCTGTGTCCCTGTGTGTATCTGTGATTCTCTCTCTGTGTGTTCCTGTATGTATCTGTGAATCTCTCTCTGTGTCCCTGTGTGTATCTGTTATTCTCTCTCTTTGTGTTCCTGTGTGTATCTGTGATTCTCTCTCTGTGTCCCTGTGTGTTTCTGTGATTTTCTCTGTGTTCCTGTGTCTATCTGTGATTCTCTCTCTGGGTCCCTGTGTGTATCTGTGATTCTCTCTCTGTGTGTTCCTGTGTGTATCTGTGAATCTCTCTCTGTGTCCCTGTGTGTATCTGTTATTCTCTCATTTTGTGTTCTTGTGTGTATCTGTGATTCTCTCTCTGTGTGTACCTGGGTGTATCTATGATTCTCTCTCTGTGTGTCCCTGTGTGTATCTGTGATGCTCTCTGTGTGTCCCTGTGTATCTGTGATTCTCTCTGTGTCCCTGTGTGTATCTGTGATTCTCTCTGTGTCCCTGTGTGTATCTGTGATTCTCTCTGTGTCCCTGTGTGAATCTGTGTTTCACTCTGTGTCCGTGTGTTTATCTGTGATTCTCTATCTGTGTTCCAGTGTGTATCTGTGATTCTCTCTCTGTGTCCCTGTGTGTATCTGTGATTCTCTCTTTGTGTCCCTGTGTGTATCTGTGATTCTCTCTCTGTGTCCCTGTGTGTATCTGTTATTCTCTCTCTTTGTGTTCCTGTGTGTATCTGTGATTCTCTCTCTGTGTGTTCCTGTGTGTATCTGTGAATCTCTCTCTGTGTCCCTGTGTGTATCTGTTATTCTCTCATTTTGTGTTCTTGTGTGTATCTGTGATTCTCTCTCTGTGTGTACCTGGATGTATCTATGATTCTCTCTCTGTGTGTCCCTGTGTGTATCTGTGATGCTCTCTGTGTGTCCCTGTGTATCTGTGATTCTCTCTGTGTCCCTGTGTGTATCTGTGATTCTCTCTGTGTCCCTGTGTGTATCTGTGATTCTCTCTGTGTCCCCGTGTGAATCTGTGATTCACTCTGTGTCCCTGTGTTTATCTGTGATTCTCTATCTGTGTTCCAGTGTGTATCTGTGATTCTCTCTCTGTGTCCCTGTGTGTATCTGTGATTCTCTCTCTGTGTCCCTGTGTGTATCTGTGATTCTCTCTCTGTGTCCCTGTGTGTATCTGTGATTCTCTCTCTGTGTTCCTGTGTGTATCTATGATTCTCTCTCTGTGTTCCTGTGTGTTTCTGTGATTCTCTCTCTGTGTCCCTGTGTGTATCTGTGATTCACTCTCTGTGTCCCTGTGTGTATCTGTGATTCTCTCTCTGTGTTCCTGTGTGTATCTATGATTCTCTCTCTGTGTTCCTGTGTGTATCTGTGAATCTCTCTCTGTGTCCCTGTGTGTATCTGTGATTCTCTCTCTGTGTGTCCCTGGGTGTATCTATGATTCTCTCTCTGTGTGTCCCTGTGTGTATCTGTGATGCTTTCTCTGTGTCCCTGTGTGTATCTGTGATTCTCTCTGTGTCCCTGTGTGTATCTGTGATTCTCTCTGTGTCCCTGTGTGAATCTGTGATTCTCTCTCTGTTTTCCAGTGTGTATCTGTGATTCTCTCTCTGTGTCCCTGTGTGTATCTGTGATTCTCTCTCTGTGTGTCCCTGGGTGTATCTGTGACTCGCTCTCTGTGTCCCTGTGTGTATCTCTGATTCTCTCTCTGTGTCCCTGTGTCTATCTGTGATTCGCTCTCTGTGACCCGGTGTGATTCTGTGATTCTCTCTCTGTGTGTCCCTGTGTGTATCTGTGATTCTCTCTCTGTGTGTCCCTGTGTGTATCTGTGATTCTCTCTGTGTCCCTGTGTGTATCTGCGATTCTCTCTGTGTCCCTGTGTGTATCTGTGATTCTCTCTCTGTGTGTCAATGGTTGTATCTGTGACTCGCTCTCTGTGTCCCTGTGTGTATCTCTGGTTCTCTCTCTGTGTCCCTGTGTGTATCTGTGATTCTCACTCTGTGTTCCTGTGTGTATCTATGATTCTCTGTCTGTGTTCCTGTGTGTTTCTGTGATTCTCTCTGTGTCGTTGTGTGTATCTGTGATTCTCTCTCCGTGTCCCTGTGTGTATCTGTGATACTCTCTCTGTGTCCCTGTGTATGTCTGTGATTCTCTCTGTGTCCCTGTGTGTATCTGTGATTCTCTCTCTGTGTCCCTGTGTATATCTGTGATTCTCTCTGTGTCCCTGTGTGTATCTGTGAGTCTCTCTCTGTGTGTCCCTGGGTGTATCTTTGATTCTCTCTCTGTGTGTCCCTGTGTGTATCTGTGATGCTCTCTGTGTGTCCCTGTGTGTATCTGTTATTCTCTCTGTGTCCCTGTGTGTATCTGTGATTCTCTCTGTGTCCCTGTGTGAATCTGTGATTCTCTCTGTGTTCCTGTGTATATCTGTGATTCTTCTCTGTGTCCCTGTGTGTATCTGTGATTCTCTCTCTGTGTCCCTGTGTGTATCTGTGATTCTCTCTCTGTGACCCTGTGTGATTCTGTGATTCTCTCTGTGTCCCGGTGTGTATCTGTGATTCTCTCTCTGTGTGTCCCTGTGTGTATCTATGATTCTCTGTGTGTCCCTGTGTGTATCTGTGATGCTCTCACTGTGACCCTGAGTGTATCTGTGATTCTCTCTGTGTCCCTGTGTGTATCTGTGATTCTCTCTGTGTCCCTGTGTGTATCTGTGATTCTCTCTCTGTGTGTCCCTGGTTGTATCTGTGACTCGCTCTCTGTGTCCCTGTGTGAATCTCTGGTTCTCTCTCTGTGTCCCTGTGTGTATCTGTGATTCTCTCTCTGTGTTCCTGTGTGTATCTATGATTCTCTCTCTGTGTTCCTGTGTGTTTCTGTGATTCTCTCTCTGTGTCCCTGTGTGTATCTGTGATTCTCTCTCTGTGTCCCTGTGTATATCTGTGATTCTCTCTGTGTCCCTGTGTGTATCTGTGATCCTCTCTCTGTGTCCCTGTGTATATCTGTGATTCTCTCTGTGTCCCTGTGTGTATCTGTGATTCTCTCTCTGTGAGTCCCTGTGTGTATCTATGATTCTCTCTCTGTGTTCCTGTGTTATTCTGTGATTCTCTCTCTGTGTGTCCCTGGGTGTATCTGTGACTCGCTCTCTGTGTCCCTCTGTGTATCTCTGATTCTCTCTCTGTGTGTCCTTGTGTATATCTGTGATTCTCTCCCTGTGTCCCTGTGTGATTCTGTGATTCTCTCTGTGTGTCCCTGTGTGTATCTGTGATTCTCGCTCTGTGTCCCTGTGTATATCTGAGATTCTCTCTCTGTGTCCCTGTGTGATTCTCTGATGCTCTCTGTGTCCCTGTGTGTATCTGTGATTCTGTCTCTGTGTCCTGTGTGTATCTGTGATTCTCTCTCTGTGTCCCTGTGTGTATCTATGATTCTCTCTCTGTGTTCCTGTGTGTTTCTGTGATTCTCTCTCTGTGTCCCTGTGTGTATCTGTGATTCTCTCTCTGTGTCCCTGTGTATATCTGTGATTCTCTCTGTGTCCCTGTGTGTATCTGTGATCCTCTCTCTGTGTCCCTGTGTATATCTGTGATTCTCTCTGTGTCCCTGTGTGTATCTGTGATTCTCTCTCTGTGAGTCCCTGTGTGTATCTATGATTCTCTCTCTGTGTTCCTGTGTTATTCTGTGATTCTCTCTCTGTGTGTCCCTGGGTGTATCTGTGACTCGCTCTCTGTGTCCCTCTGTGTATCTCTGATTCTCTCTCTGTGTGTCCTTGTGTATATCTGTGATTCTCTCCCTGTGTCCCTGTGTGATTCTGTGATTCTCTCTGTGTGTCCCTGTGTGTATCTGTGATTCTCGCTCTGTGTCCCTGTGTATATCTGAGATTCTCTCTCTGTGTCCCTGTGTGATTCTCTGATGCTCTCTGTGTCCCTGTGTGTATCTGTGATTCTGTCTCTGTGTCCTGTGTGTATCTGTGATTCTCTCTCTGTGTCCCTGTGTGATTCTGTGATTCTCTCTCTGTGTGTCCCTGTGTGTATCTGTGATTCTCTCTGTGTCCCTGTGTATATCGATGATTCTCTCTGTGTCCCTGTGTGTATCTGTGATTCTCTCTCTGTGTGTCCCTGGATGTATCTGTGACTCGCTCTCTGTGTCCCTCTGTGTATCTCTGATTGTCTCTGTGTGTCCCTGTGTGTATCTGTGATTCTCTCGCTGTGTGTTCCTGTATGTATCTGTGATTCTCTCTCTGTGTCCCTGTGTGTGTCCGTGATTCTCTCTCTGTGTCCCTGTGTGTGTCTCTGATTCTCTCTCTGTGTTCCTGTGTGTGTCTCTGATTCTCTCTCTGTGTTCCTGTGTCTTTCTGTGATTCTCCCTGTGTTCCTGTGTGTTTCTGTGATTTTCTCTGTGTTCCTGTGTGTTTCTGTGATTCTCTCTCTGTGTGTCCCTGTGTGTACCTGTTATTCTCTCTGTGTGTCCCTGTGTGTATCTGTGATTCTCTCTCTGTGTGTTCCTGTGTGTATCTGTGATTCTCTCTCTGTGTGTTCCTGTGTGTATCTGTGATTCTCTCTCTGTGTCCCTGTGTGTATCTGTGATTCTCTCTCTGTGTCCCTGTGTGTATCTGTGATTCACTCTCTGTGTCCCTGTGTGTATCTGTGATTCTCTCTCTGTGTCCCTGTGTATATCTGTGATTCTCTCTGTGTCCCTGTGTGTATCTGTGATTCTCTCTCTGTGTGTCCCTGGGTGTATCTATGATTCTCTCTCTGTGTGTCCCTGTGTGTATCTGTGATGCTCTCTGTGTGTCCCTGTGTGTATCTGTGATTCTCTCTGTGTCCCTGTGTGTATCTGTGATTCTCTCTGTGTCCCTGTGTGAATCTGCGATTCACTCTGTGTCCCTGTGTTTATCTGTGATTCTCTATCTGTTTTCCAGTGTGTATCTGTGATTCTCTCTCTGTGTCCCTGTGTGTATCTGTGATTCTCTCTCTGTGTCCCTGTGTGTATCTGTGATTCTCTCTCTGTGTTCCTGTGTGTATCTATGATTCTCTCTCTGTGTTCCTGTGTGTTTCTGTGATTCTCTCTGTGTCCTTGTGTGTATCTGTGATTCTCTCTCCGTGGCCCTGTGTGTATCTGTGATTCTCTCTCTGTGTCCTGTGTATGTCTGTGATTCTCTCTCTGTGTCCCTGTGTGTATCTGTGATTCTCTCTCTGTGTCCCTGTGTATATCTGTGATTCTCTCTGTGTCCCTGTGTGTATCTGTGATTCTCTCTCTGTGTCCCTGTGTATATCTGTGATTCTCTCTGTGACCCTGTGTGAATCTGTGATTCTCTCTCTGTGTGTCCCTGTGTGTATCTATGATTCTCTCTCTGTGTGTCCCTGTGTGTATCTATGATTCTCTCTGTGTCCCTATGTGTATCTGTGATTCTCTCTCTGTGTCCCTGTGTGTATCTGTGATTCTCTCTCTGTGTCCCTGTGTGCTTCTGTGATTCTCTCTGTGTCCCTGTGTGTATCTGTGATTCTCTCTCTGTGTGTCCCTGGGTGTATCTGTGACTCGCTCTCTGTGTCCCTGTGTGTATCTGTGATTCTCTCTCTGTGTCCCTGTGTGTATCTGTGATTCTCTCTCTGTGTGTCCCTGTGTGTATCTGTGATTCACTCTCTGCGTTCCTGTGTGTATCTGTGATTCTCCCTGTGTGTCCCTGGGTGTATCTGTGACTCGCTCTCTGTGTCCCTGTGTGTATCTGTGATTCTCTCACTGTGCCCCTGTGTGTGTCTCTGATTCTCTCTCTGTGTCCCTGTGTGTTTCTGTGATTCTCTCACTGTGCCCCTGTGTGTATCTGTGATTCTCTCTCTGTGTGTTTCTGTGTGTATCTGTGATACTCTCTCTGTGTCCTGGTGTGTATTTGTGATTCTCTCTCTCTGTGTTCCTGTGTGTTTCTGTGATTCTCTCTGTGTTCCTGTGTGTTTCTGTGATTTTCTCTGTGTTCCTGTGTGTATCTGTGATTCTCTCTCTGTGTGTCCCTGTGTGTTTCTGTGATTCTCTCTGTGTTCCTGTGTGTTTCTGTGATTTTCTCTGTGTTCCTGTGTGTATCTGTGATTCCCTCTGTGTGTCCCTGCGTGTATCTCTGATTCTCTCTCTGTGTTCCTGTGCGTATCTGTGATTCTCTCTCTGTGTCCCTGTGTGTATCTGTGATTCTCTCTCTGTGTGTTTCTGTGTGTATCTCTGATTCTCTCTCTGTGTCCCTGTGTCTATCTGTGATTCGCTCTCTGTGACCAGGTGTGATTCTGTGATTCTCTCTCTGTGTGTCCCTGTGTGTATCTGTGATTCTCTCTCTGTGTGTCCCTGTGTGTATCTGTGATTCTCTCTGTGTCCCTGTGTTTATCTGCGATTCTCTCTGTGTCCCTGTGTGTATCTGTGATTCTCTCTCTGTGTGTCAATGGTTGTATCTGTGACTCGCTCTCTGTGTCCCTGTGTGTATCTCTGGTTCTCTCTCTGTGTCCCTGTGTGTATCTGTGATTCTCACTCTGTGTTCCTGTGTGTATCTATGATTCTCTGTCTGTGTTCCTGTGTGTTTCTGTGATTCTCTCTGTGTCGTTGTGTGTATCTGTGATTCTCTCTCCGTGTCCCTGTGTGTATCTGTGATACTCTCTCTGTGTCCCTGTGTATGTCTGTGATTCTCTCTGTGTCCCTGTGTGTATCTGTGATTCTCTCTCTGTGTCCCTGTGTATATCTGTGATTCTCTCTGTGTCCCTGTGTGTATCTGTGAGTCTCTCTCTGTGTGTCCCTGGGTGTATCTTTGATTCTCTCTCTGTGTGTCCCTGTGTGTATCTGTGATGCTCTCTGTGTGTCCCTGTGTGTATCTGTTATTCTCTCTGTGTCCCTGTGTGTATCTGTGATTCTCTCTGTGTCCCTGTGTGAATCTGTGATTCTCTCTGTGTTCCTGTGTATATCTGTGATTCTCTCTCTGTGTCCCTGTGTGTATCTGTGATTCTCTCTCTGTGTCCCTGTGTGTATCTGTGATTCTCCCTCTGTGACCCTGTGTGATTCTGTGATTCTCTCTGTGTCCCGGTGTGTATCTGTGATTCTCTCTCTGTGTGTCCCTGTGTGTATCTATGATTCTCTGTGTGTCCCTGTGTGTATCTGTGATGCTCTCACTGTGTCCCTGAGTGTATCTGTGATTCTCTCTGTGTCCCTGTGTGTATCTGTGATTCTCTCTGTGTCCCTGTGTGTATCTGTGATTCTCTCTCTGTGTGTCCCTGGTTGTATCTGTGATTCGCTCTCTGTGTCCCTGTGTGAATCTCTGGTTCTCTCTCTGTGTCCCTGTGTGTATCTGTGATTCTCTCTCTGTGTTCCTGTGTGTATCTATGATTCTCTCTCTGTGTTCCTGTGTGTTTCTGTGATTCTCTCTGTGTCGTTGTGTGTATCTGTGATTCTCTCTCCGTGTCCCTGTGTGTATCTGTGATTCTCTCTCTGTGTCCCTGTGTATGTCTGTGATTCTCTCTCTGTGTCCCTGTGTGTATCTGTGATTCTCTCTCTGTGTCCCTGTGTATATCTGTGATTCTCTCTGTGTCCCTGTGTGTATCTGTGATCCTCTCTCTGTGTCCCTGTGTATATCTGTGATTCTCTCTGTGTCCCTGTGTGTATCTGTGATTCTCTCTCTGTGAGTCCCTGTGTGTATCTATGATTCACTCACTGTGTTCCTGTGTTATTCTGTGATTCTCTCTGTGTCCCTGTGTGTATCTGTGATTCTCTCTCTGTGTGTCCCTGGGTGTATCTGTGACTCGCTCTCTGTGTCCCTCTGTGTATCTCTGATTCTCTCTCTGTGTGTCCTTGTGTATATCTGTGATTCTCTCCCTGTGTCCCTGTGTGTATCTGTGATTCTCTCTCTGTGTCCCTGTGTATATCTGTGATTCTCTCTGTGTCCCTGTGTGTATCTGTGATTCTCTCTCTGTGTGTCCCTGGGTGTATCTATGATTCTCTCTCTGTGTGTCCCTGTGTGTATCTGTGATGCTCTCTGTGTGTCCCTGTGTGTATCTGTGATTCTCTCTGTGTCCCTGTGTGTATCTGTGATTCTCTCTGTGTCCCTGTGTGAATCTGCGATTCACTCTGTGTCCCTGTGTTTATCTGTGATTCTCTATCTGTTTTCCAGTGTGTATCTGTGATTCTCTCTGTGTCCTTGTGTGTATCTGTGATTCTCTCTCCGTGGCCCTGTGTGTATCTGTGATTCTCTCTCTGTGTCCCTGTGTATATCTGTGATTCTCTCTGTGACCCTGTGTGAATCTGTGATTCTCTCTCTGTGTGTCCCTGTGTGTATCTATGATTCTCTCTCTGTGTGTCCCTGTGTGTATCTATGATTCTCTCTGTGTCCCTATGTGTATCTGTGATTCTCTCTCTGTGTCCCTGTGTGTATCTGTGATTCTCTCTCTGTGTCCCTGTGTGCTTCTGTGATTCTCTCTGTGTCCCTGTGTGTATCTGTGATTCTCTCTCTGTGTGTCCCTGGGTGTATCTGTGACTCGCTCTCTGTGTCCCTGTGTGTATCTGTGATTCTCTCTCTGTGTCCCTGTGTGTATCTGTGATTCTCTCTCTGTGTGTCCCTGTGTGTATCTGTGATTCACTCTCTGCGTTCCTGTGTGTATCTGTGATTCTCCCTGTGTGTCCCTGGGTGTATCTGTGACTCGCTCTCTGTGTCCCTGTGTGTATCTGTGATTCTCTCACTGTGCCCCTGTGTGTGTCTCTGATTCTCTCTCTGTGTCCCTGTGTGTTTCTGTGATTCTCTCACTGTGCCCCTGTGTGTATCTGTGATTCTCTCTCTGTGTGTTTCTGTGTGTATCTGTGATACTCTCTCTGTGTCCTGGTGTGTATTTGTGATTCTCTCTCTCTGTGTTCCTGTGTGTTTCTGTGATTCTCTCTGTGTTCCTGTGTGTTTCTGTGATTTTCTCTGTGTTCCTGTGTGTATCTGTGATTCTCTCTCTGTGTGTCCCTGTGTGTTTCTGTGATTCTCTCTGTGTTCCTGTGTGTTTCTGTGATTTTCTCTGTGTTCCTGTGTGTATCTGTGATTCCCTCTGTGTGTCCCTGCGTGTATCTCTGATTCTCTCTCTGTGTTCCTGTGCGTATCTGTGATTCTCTCTCTGTGTCCCTGTGTGTATCTGTGATTCTCTCTCTGTGTGTTTCTGTGTGTATCTCTGATTCTCTCTCTGTGTCCCTGTGTCTATCTGTGATTCGCTCTCTGTGACCAGGTGTGATTCTGTGATTCTCTCTCTGTGTGTCCCTGTGTGTATCTGTGATTCTCTCTCTGTGTGTCCCTGTGTGTATCTGTGATTCTCTCTGTGTCCCTGTGTTTATCTGCGATTCTCTCTGTGTCCCTGTGTGTATCTGTGATTCTCTCTCTGTGTGTCAATGGTTGTATCTGTGACTCGCTCTCTGTGTCCCTGTGTGTATCTCTGGTTCTCTCTCTGTGTCCCTGTGTGTATCTGTGATTCTCACTCTGTGTTCCTGTGTGTATCTATGATTCTCTGTCTGTGTTCCTGTGTGTTTCTGTGATTCTCTCTGTGTCGTTGTGTGTATCTGTGATTCTCTCTCCGTGTCCCTGTGTGTATCTGTGATACTCTCTCTGTGTCCCTGTGTATGTCTGTGATTCTCTCTGTGTCCCTGTGTGTATCTGTGATTCTCTCTCTGTGTCCCTGTGTATATCTGTGATTCTCTCTGTGTCCCTGTGTGTATCTGTGAGTCTCTCTCTGTGTGTCCCTGGGTGTATCTTTGATTCTCTCTCTGTGTGTCCCTGTGTGTATCTGTGATGCTCTCTGTGTGTCCCTGTGTGTATCTGTTATTCTCTCTGTGTCCCTGTGTGTATCTGTGATTCTCTCTGTGTCCCTGTGTGAATCTGTGATTCTCTCTGTGTTCCTGTGTATATCTGTGATTCTCTCTCTGTGTCCCTGTGTGTATCTGTGATTCTCTCTCTGTGTCCCTGTGTGTATCTGTGATTCTCCCTCTGTGACCCTGTGTGATTCTGTGATTCTCTCTGTGTCCCGGTGTGTATCTGTGATTCTCTCTCTGTGTGTCCCTGTGTGTATCTATGATTCTCTGTGTGTCCCTGTGTGTATCTGTGATGCTCTCACTGTGTCCCTGAGTGTATCTGTGATTCTCTCTGTGTCCCTGTGTGTATCTGTGATTCTCTCTGTGTCCCTGTGTGTATCTGTGATTCTCTCTCTGTGTGTCCCTGGTTGTATCTGTGATTCGCTCTCTGTGTCCCTGTGTGAATCTCTGGTTCTCTCTCTGTGTCCCTGTGTGTATCTGTGATTCTCTCTCTGTGTTCCTGTGTGTATCTATGATTCTCTCTCTGTGTTCCTGTGTGTTTCTGTGATTCTCTCTGTGTCGTTGTGTGTATCTGTGATTCTCTCTCCGTGTCCCTGTGTGTATCTGTGATTCTCTCTCTGTGTCCCTGTGTATGTCTGTGATTCTCTCTCTGTGTCCCTGTGTGTATCTGTGATTCTCTCTCTGTGTCCCTGTGTATATCTGTGATTCTCTCTGTGTCCCTGTGTGTATCTGTGATTCTCTCTCTGTGTGTTTCTGTGTGTATCTCTGATTCTCTCTCTGTGTCCCTGTGTCTATCTGTGATTCGCTCTCTGTGACCAGGTGTGATTCTGTGATTCTCTCTCTGTGTGTCCCTGTGTGTATCTGTGATTCTCTCTCTGTGTGTCCCTGTGTGTATCTGTGATTCTCTCTGTGTCCCTGTGTTTATCTGCGATTCTCTCTGTGTCCCTGTGTGTATCTGTGATTCTCTCTCTGTGTGTCAATGGTTGTATCTGTGACTCGCTCTCTGTGTCCCTGTGTGTATCTCTGGTTCTCTCTCTGTGTCCCTGTGTGTATCTGTGATTCTCACTCTGTGTTCCTGTGTGTATCTATGATTCTCTGTCTGTGTTCCTGTGTGTTTCTGTGATTCTCTCTGTGTCGTTGTGTGTATCTGTGATTCTCTCTCCGTGTCCCTGTGTGTATCTGTGATACTCTCTCTGTGTCCCTGTGTATGTCTGTGATTCTCTCTGTGTCCCTGTGTGTATCTGTGATTCTCTCTCTGTGTCCCTGTGTATATCTGTGATTCTCTCTGTGTCCCTGTGTGTATCTGTGAGTCTCTCTCTGTGTGTCCCTGGGTGTATCTTTGATTCTCTCTCTGTGTGTCCCTGTGTGTATCTGTGATGCTCTCTGTGTGTCCCTGTGTGTATCTGTTATTCTCTCTGTGTCCCTGTGTGTATCTGTGATTCTCTCTGTGTCCCTGTGTGAATCTGTGATTCTCTCTGTGTTCCTGTGTATATCTGTGATTCTCTCTCTGTGTCCCTGTGTGTATCTGTGATTCTCTCTCTGTGTCCCTGTGTGTATCTGTGATTCTCCCTCTGTGACCCTGTGTGATTCTGTGATTCTCTCTGTGTCCCGGTGTGTATCTGTGATTCTCTCTCTGTGTGTCCCTGTGTGTATCTATGATTCTCTGTGTGTCCCTGTGTGTATCTGTGATGCTCTCACTGTGTCCCTGAGTGTATCTGTGATTCTCTCTGTGTCCCTGTGTGTATCTGTGATTCTCTCTGTGTCCCTGTGTGTATCTGTGATTCTCTCTCTGTGTGTCCCTGGTTGTATCTGTGATTCGCTCTCTGTGTCCCTGTGTGAATCTCTGGTTCTCTCTCTGTGTCCCTGTGTGTATCTGTGATTCTCTCTCTGTGTTCCTGTGTGTATCTATGATTCTCTCTCTGTGTTCCTGTGTGTTTCTGTGATTCTCTCTGTGTCGTTGTGTGTATCTGTGATTCTCTCTCCGTGTCCCTGTGTGTATCTGTGATTCTCTCTCTGTGTCCCTGTGTATGTCTGTGATTCTCTCTCTGTGTCCCTGTGTGTATCTGTGATTCTCTCTCTGTGTCCCTGTGTATATCTGTGATTCTCTCTGTGTCCCTGTGTGTATCTGTGATCCTCTCTCTGTGTCCCTGTGTATATCTGTGATTCTCTCTGTGTCCCTGTGTGTATCTGTGATTCTCTCTCTGTGAGTCCCTGTGTGTATCTATGATTCACTCACTGTGTTCCTGTGTTATTCTGTGATTCTCTCTGTGTCCCTGTGTGTATCTGTGATTCTCTCTCTGTGTGTCCCTGGGTGTATCTGTGACTCGCTCTCTGTGTCCCTCTGTGTATCTCTGATTCTCTCTCTGTGTGTCCTTGTGTATATCTGTGATTCTCTCCCTGTGTCCCTGTGTGATTCTGTGATTCTCTCTGTGTGTCCCTGTGTGTATCTGTGATTCTCGCTCTGTGTCCCTGTGTATATCTGAGATTCTCTCTCTGTGTCCCTGTGTGATTCTCTGATGCTCTCTGTGTCCCTGTGTGTATCTGTGATTCTGTCTCTGTGTCCTGTGTGTATCTGTGATTCTCTCTCTGTGTCCCTGTGTGATTCTGTGATTCTCTCTCTGTGTGTCCCTGTGTGTATCTGTGATTCTCTCTGTGTCCCTGTGTATATCGATGATTCTCTCTGTGTCCCTGTGTGTATCTGTGATTCTCTCTCTGTGTGTCCCTGGATGTATCTGTGACTCGCTCTCTGTGTCCCTCTGTGTATCTCTGATTGTCTCTGTGTGTCCCTGTGTGTATCTGTGATTCTCTCGCTGTGTGTTCCTGTATGTATCTGTGATTCTCTCTCTGTGTCCCTGTGTGTGTCCGTGATTCTCTCTGTGTGTTCCTGTGTGTGTCTCTGATTCTCTCTCTGTGTTCCTGTGTCTTTCTGTGATTCTCCCTGTGTTCCTGTGTGTTTCTGTGATTTTCTCTGTGTTCCTGTGTGTTTCTGTGATTCTCTCTCTGTGTGTCCCTGTGTGTACCTGTTATTCTCTCTGTGTGTCCCTGTGTGTATCTGTGATTCTCTCTCTGTGTGTTCCTGTGTGTATCTGTGATTCTCTCTCTGTGTGTTCCTGTGTGTATCTGTGATTCTCTCTCTGTGTCCCTGTGTGTATCTGTGATTCTCTCTCTGTGTCCCTGTGTGTATCTGTGATTCACTCTCTGTGTCCCTGTGTGTATCTGTGATTCTCTCTCTGTGTCCCTGTGTATATCTGTGATTCTCTCTGTGTCCCTGTGTGTATCTGTGATTCTCTCTCTGTGTGTCCCTGGGTGTATCTATGATTCTCTCTCTGTTTGTCCCTGTGTGTATCTGTGATGCTCTCTGTGTGTCCCTGTGTGTATCTGTGATTCTCTCTGTGTCCCTGTGTGTATCTGTGATTCTCTCTGTGTCCCTGTGTGAATCTGCGATTCACTCTGTGTCCCTGTGTTTATCTGTGATTCTCTATCTGTTTTCCAGTGTGTATCTGTGATTCTCTCTCTGTGTCCCTGTGTGTATCTGTGATTCTCTCTCTGTGTCCCTGTGTGTATCTGTGATTCTCTCTCTGTGTTCCTGTGTGTATCTATGATTCTCTCTCTGTGTTCCTGTGTGTTTCTGTGATTCTCTCTGTGTCCTTGTGTGTATCTGTGATTCTCTCTCCGTGGCCCTGTGTGTATCTGTGATTCTCTCTCTGTGTCCTGTGTATGTCTGTGATTCTCTCTCTGTGTCCCTGTGTGTATCTGTGATTCTCTCTCTGTGTCCCTGTGTATATCTGTGATTCTCTCTGTGTCCCTGTGTGTATCTGTGAATCTCTCTCTGTGTCCCTGTGTATATCTGTGATTCTCTCTGTGACCCTGTGTGAATCTGTGATTCTCTCTCTGTGTGTCCCTGTATGTATCTATGATTCTCTCTCTGTGTGTCCCTGTGTGTATCTATGATTCTCTCTGTGTCCCTGTGTGTATCTGTGATTCTCTCTCTGTGTCCCTGTGTGTATCTGTGATTCTCTCTCTGTGTCCCTGTTTGCTTCTGTGATTCTCTCTGTGTCCCTGTGTGTATCTGTGATTCTCTCTCTGTGTGTCCCTGGGTGTATCTGTGACTCGCTCTCTGTGTCCCTGTGTGTATCTGTGATTCTCTCTCTGTGTCCCTGTGTGTATCTGTGATTCTCTCTCTGTGTGTCCCTGTGTGTATCTGTGATTCACTCTCTGCGTTCCTGTGTGTATCTGTGATTCTCCCTGTGTGTCCCTGGGTGTATCTGTGACTCGCTCTCTGTGTCCCTGTGTGTATCTGTGATTCTCTCACTGTGCCCCTGTGTGTGTCTCTGATTCTCTCTCTGTGTCCCTGTGTGTTTCTGTGATTCTCTCACTGTGCCCCTGTGTGTATCTGTGATTCTCTCCCTGTGTGTTTCTGTGTGTATCTGTGATACTCTCTCTGTGTCCCGGTGTGTATTTGTGATTCTCTCTCTCTGTGTTCCTGTGTGTTTCTGTGATTCTCTCTGTGTTCCTGTGTGTTTCTGTGATTTTCTCTGTGTTCCTGTGTGTATCTGTGATTCTCTCTCTGTGTGTCCCTGTGTGTTTCTGTGATTCTCTCTGTGTTCCTGTGTGTTTCTGTGATTTTCTCTGTGTTCCTGTGTGTATCTGTGATTCTCTCTCTGTGTGTCCCTGCGTGTATCTCTGATTCTCTCTCTGTGTTCCTGTGCGTATCTGTGATTCTCTCTCTGTGTCCCTGTGTGTATCTGTGATTCTCTCTCTGTGTGTTTCTGTGTGTATCTGTGATACTCTCTCTGTGTCCCGGTGTGTATTTGTGATTCTCTCTCTCTGTGTTCCTGTGTGTATCTGTGATTCTCTCTCTGGGTCCCTGTGTGTATCTGTGATTCTCTCTCTGTGTGTTCCTGTGTGTATCTGTGAATCTCTCTCTGTGTCCCTGTGTGTATCTGTTATTCTCTCCCTTTGTGTTCCTGTGTGTATCTGTGATTCTCTCTCTGTGTGTTCCTGTGTGTATCTGTGAATCTCTCTCTGTGTCCCTGTGTGTATCTGTTATTCTCTCTCTTTGTGTTCTTGTGTGTATCTGTGATTCTCTCTCTGTGTGTTCCTGTGTGTATCTGTGATTCTCTCTCTGTGTCCCTGTGTGTTTCTGTGATTTTCTCTGTGTTCCTGTGTCTATCTGTGATTCTCTCTCTGGGTCCCTGTGTGTATCTGTGATTCTCTCTCTGTGTGTTCCTGTGTGTATCTGTGAATCTCTCTCTGTGTCCCTGTGTGTATCTGTTATTCTCTCATTTTGTGTTCTTGTGTGTATCTGTGATTCTCTCTCTGTGTGTACCTGGGTGTATCTATGATTCTCTCTCTGTGTGTCCCTGTGTGTATCTGTGATGCTCTCTGTGTGTCCCTGTGTATCTGTGATTCTCTCTGTGTCCCTGTGTGTATCTGTGATTCTCTCTGTGTCCCTGTGTGTATCTGTGATTCTCTCTGTGTCCCTGTGTGAATCTGTGATTCACTCTGTGTCCCTGTGTTTATCTGTGATTCTCTATCTGTGTTCCAGTGTGTATCTGTGATTCTCTCTCTGTGTCCCTGTGTGTATCTGTGATTCTCTCTCTGTGTCCCTGTGTGTATCTGTGATTCTCTCTCTGTGTCCCTGTGTGTATCTGTTATTCTCTCTCTTTGTGTTCCTGTGTGTATCTGTGATTCTCTCTCTGTGTGTTCCTGTGTGTATCTGTGAATCTCTCTCTGTGTCCCTGTGTGTATGTGTTATTCTCTCATTTTGTGTTCTTGTGTGTATCTGTGATTCTCTCTCTGTGTGTACCTGGGTGTATCTATGATTCTCTCTCTGTGTGTCCCTGTGTGTATCTGTGATGCTCTCTGTGTGTCCCTGTGTATCTGTGATTCTCTCTGTGTCCCTGTGTGTATCTGTGATTCTCTCTGTATCCCTGTGTGTATCTGTGATTCTCTCTGTGTCCCCGTGTGAATCTGTGATTCACTCTGTGTCCCTGTGTTTATCTGTGATTCTCTATCTGTGTTCCAGTGTGTATCTGTGATTCTCTCTCTGTGTCCCTGTGTGTATCTGTGATTCTCTCTCTGTGTCCCTGTGTGTATCTGTGATTCTCTCTCTGTGTCCCTGTGTGCATCTGTGATTCTCTCTCTGTGTTCCTGTGTGTATCTATGATTCTCTCTCTGTGTCCCTGTGTGTATCTGTTATTCTCTCTGTGTCCCTGTGTGTATCTGTAATTCTCTCTGTGTCCCCGTGTGAATCTGTGATTCACTCTGTGTCCCTGTGTTTATCTGTGATTCTCTATCTGTGTTCCAGTGTGCATCTGTGATTCTCTCTCTGTGTCCCTGTGTGTATCTGTGATTCTCTCTCTGTGTCCCTGTGTGTATCTGTGATTCTCTCTCTGTGTCCCTGTGTGTATCTGTGATTCTCTCTCTGTGTGTTCCTGTATGTATCTGTGAATCTCTCTCTGTGTCCCTGTGTGTATCTGTTATTCCCTCTCTTTGTGTTCTTGTGTGTATCTGTGATTCTCTCTCTGTGTGTTCCTGTGTGTATCTGTGATTCTCTCTCTGTGTCCCTGTGTGTTTCTGTGATTTTCTCTGTGTTCCTGTGTCTATCTGTGATTCTCTCTCTGGGTCCCTGTGTGTATCTGTGATTCTCTCTATTTGTGTCCCTGTGTGTATCTGTGATTCTCTCTGTGTCCCTGTGTGAATCTGTGATTCACTCTGTGTCCCTGTGTTTATCTGTGATTCTCTCTCTGTGTGTTCCTGTGTGTATCTGTGAATCTCTCTCTGTGTCCCTGTGTCTATCTGTTATTCTCTCTCTTTGTGTTCCTGTGTGTATCTGTGATTCTCTCTCTGTGTGTTCCTGTGTGTATCTGTGAATCTCTCTCTGTGTCCCTGTGTGTATCTGTGATTCTCTCTCTGTGTGTCCCTGGATGTATCTGTGACTCGCTCTCTGTGTCCCTCTGTGTATCTCTGATTGTCTCTGTGTGTCCCTGTGTGTATCTGTGATTCTCTCGCTGTGTGTTCCTGTATGTATCTGTGATTCTCTCTCTGTGTCCCTGTGTGTATCTGTGATTCTCTCTCTCTGTCCCTGTGTGTATCTGTGATTCTCTCTCTGTGTTCCTGTGTGTATCTATGATTCTCTCTCTGTGTTCCTGTGTGTTTCTGTGATTCTCTCTGTGTCCTTGTGTGTATCTGTGATTCTCTCTCCGTGGCCCTGTGTGTATCTGTGATTCTCTCTCTGTGTCCTGTGTATGTCTGTGATTCTCTCTCTGTGTCCCTGTGTGTATCTGTGATTCTCTCTCTGTGTCCCTGTGTATATCTGTGATTCTCTCTGTGTCCCTGTGTGTATCTGTGATTCTCTCTCTGTGTCCCTGTGTATATCTGTGATTCTCTCTGTGACCCTGTGTGAATCTGTGATTCTCTCTCTGTGTGTCCCTGTGTGTATCTATGATTCTCTCTCTGTGTGTCCCTGTGTGTATCTATGATTCTCTCTGTGTCCCTGTGTGTATCTGTGATTCTCTCTCTGTGTCCCTGTGTGTATCTGTGATTCTCTCTCTGTGTCCCTGTGTGCTTCTGTGATTCTCTCTGTGTCCCTGTGTGTATCTGTCATTCTCTCTCTGTGTGTCCCTGGGTGTATCTGTGACTCGCTCTCTGTGTCCCTGTGTGTATCTGTGATTCTCTCTCTGTGTCCCTGTGTGTATCTGTGATTCTCTCTCTGTGTGTCCCTGTGTGTATCTGTGATTCACTCTCTGCGTTCCTGTGTGTATCTGTGATTCTCCCTGTGTGTCCCTGGGTGTATCTGTGACTCGCTCTCTGTGTCCCTGTGTGTATCTGTGATTCTCTCACTGTGCCCCTGTGTGTGTCTCTGATTCTCTCTCTGTGTCCCTGTGTGTTTCTGTGATTCTCTCACTGTGCCCCTGTGTGTATCTGTGATTCTCTCTCTGTGTGTTTCTGTGTGTATCTGTGATACTCTCTCTGTGTCCCGGTGTGTATTTGTGATTCTCTCTCTCTGTGTTCCTGTGTGTTTCTGTGATTCTCTCTGTGTTCCTGTGTGTTTCTGTGATTTTCTCTGTGTTCCTGTGTGTATCTGTGATTCTCTCTCTGTGTGTCCCTGTGTGTTTCTGTGATTCTCTCTGTGTTCCTGTGTGTTTCTGTGATTTTCTCTGTGTTCCTGTGTGTATCTGTGATTCTCTCTCTGTGTGTCCCTGCGTGTATCTCTGATTCTCTCTCTGTGTTCCTGTGCGTATCTGTGATTCTCTCTCTGTGTCCCTGTGTGTATCTGTGATTCTCTCTCTGTGTGTTTCTGTGTGTATCTGTGATACTCTCTCTGTGTCCCGGTGTGTATTTGTGATTCTCTCTCTCTGTGTTCCTGTGTGTATCTGTGATTCTCTCTCTGGGTCCCTGTGTGTATCTGTGATTCTCTCTCTGTGTGTTCCTGTGTGTATCTGTGAATCTCTCTCTGTGTCCCTGTGTGTATCTGTTATTCTCTCTCTTTGTGTTCCTGTGTGTATCTGTGATTCTCTCTCTGTGTCCCTGTGTGTATCTGTGATTCTCTCTCTGTGTTCCTGTGTGTATCTATGATTCTCTCTCTGTGTCCCTGTGTGTATCTGTTATTCTCTCTGTGTCCCTGTGTGTATCTGTAATTCTCTCTGTGTCCCCGTGTGAATCTGTGATTCACTCTGTGTCCCTGTGTTTATCTGTGATTCTCTATCTGTGTTCCAGTGTGCATCTGTGATTCTCTCTCTGTGTCCCTGTGTGTATCTGTGATTCTCTCTCTGTGTCCCTGTGTGTATCTGTGATTATCTCTCTGTGTCCCTGTGTGTATCTGTGATTCTCTCTCTGTGTGTTCCTGTATGTATCTGTGAATCTCTCTCTGTGTCCCTGTGTTTATCTGTTATTCCCTCTCTTTGTGTTCTTGTGTGTATCTGTGATTCTCTCTCTGTGTGTTCCTGTGTGTATCTGTGATTCTCTCTCTGTGTCCCTGTGTGTTTCTGTGATTTTCTCTGTGTTCCTGTGTCTATCTGTGATTCTCTCTCTGGGTCCCTGTGTGTATCTGTGATTCTCTCTCTGTGTGTCCCTGTGTGTATCTGTGATTCTCTCTGTGTCCCTGTGTGAATCTGTGATTCACTCTGTGTCCCTGTGTTTATCTGTGATTCTCTCTCTGTGTGTTCCTGTGTGTATCTGTGAATCTCTCTCTGTGTCCCTGTGTGTATCTGTTATTCTCTCTCTTTGTGTTCCTGTGTGTATCTGTGATTCTCTCTCTGTGTGTTCCTGTGTGTATCTGTGAATCTCTCTCTGTGTCCCTGTGTGTATCTGTGATTCTCTCTCTGTGTGTCCCTGGATGTATCTGTGACTCGCTCTCTGTGTCCCTCTGTGTATCTCTGATTGTCTCTGTGTGTCCCTGTGTGTATCTGTGATTCTCTCGCTGTGTGTTCCTGTATGTATCTGTGATTCTCTCTCTGTGTCCCTGTGTGTGTCCGTGATTCTCTCTGTGTGTTCCTGTGTGTGTCTCTGATTCTCTCTCTGTGTTCCTGTGTCTTTCTGTGATTCTCCCTGTGTTCCTGTGTGTTTCTGTGATTTTCTCTGTGTTCCTGTGTGTTTCTGTGATTCTCTCTCTGTGTGTCCCTGTGTGTACCTGTTATTCTCTCTGTGTGTCCCTGTGTGTATCTGTGATTCTCTCTCTGTGTGTTCCTGTGTGTATCTGTGATTCTCTCTCTGTGTGTTCCTGTGTGTATCTGTGATTCTCTCTCTGTGTCCCTGTGTGTATCTGTGATTCTCTCTCTGTGTCCCTGTGTGTATCTGTGATTCACTCTCTGTGTCCCTGTGTGTATCTGTGATTCTCTCTCTGTGTCCCTGTGTATATCTGTGATTCTCTCTGTGTCCCTGTGTGTATCTGTGATTCTCTCTCTGTGTGTCCCTGGGTGTATCTATGATTCTCTCTCTGTGTGTCCCTGTGTGTATCTGTGATGCTCTCTGTGTGTCCCTGTGTGTATCTGTGATTCACTCTGTGTCCCTGTGTGTATCTGTGATTCTCTCTGTGTCCCTGTGTGAATCTGCGATTCACTCTGTGTCCCTGTGTTTATCTGTGATTCTCTATCTGTTTTCCAGTGTGTATCTGTGATTCTCTCTCTGTGTCCCTGTGTGTATCTGTGATTCTCTCTCTGTGTCCCTGTGTGTATCTGTGATTCTCTCTCTGTGTTCCTGTGTGTATCTATGATTCTCTCTCTGTGTTCCTGTGTGTTTCTGTGATTCTCTCTGTGTCCTTGTGTGTATCTGTGATTCTCTCTCCGTGGCCCTGTGTGTATCTGTGATTCTCTCTCTGTGTCCTGTGTATGTCTGTGATTCTCTCTCTGTGTCCCTGTGTGTATCTGTGATTCTCTCTCTGTGTCCCTGTGTATATCTGTGATTCTCTCTGTGTCCCTGTGTGTATCTGTGATTCTCTCTCTGTGTCCCTGTGTATATCTGTGATTCTCTCTGTGACCCTGTGTGAATCTGTGATTCTCTCTCTGTGTGTCCCTGTGTGTATCTATGATTCTCTCTCTGTGTGTCCCTGTGTGTATCTATGATTCTCTCTGTGTCCCTGTGTGTATCTGTGATTCTCTCTCTGTGTCCCTGTGTGTATCTGTGATTCTCTCTCTGTGTCCCTGTGTGCTTCTGTGATTCTCTCTGTGTCCCTGTGTGTATCTGTCATTCTCTCTCTGTGTGTCCCTGGGTGTATCTGTGACTCGCTCTCTGTGTCCCTGTGTGTATCTGTGATTCTCTCTCTGTGTCCCTGTGTGTATCTGTGATTCTCTCTCTGTGTGTCCCTGTGTGTATCTGTGATTCACTCTCTGCGTTCCTGTGTGTATCTGTGATTCTCCCTGTGTGTCCCTGGGTGTATCTGTGACTCGCTCTCTGTGTCCCTGTGTGTATCTGTGATTCT
The DNA here is from genome assembly GCF_964213995.1 of Mustelus asterias. Lineage (NCBI taxonomy): Eukaryota > Metazoa > Chordata > Chondrichthyes > Carcharhiniformes > Triakidae > Mustelus > Mustelus asterias. The sequence continues at coordinate 163,334 of NW_027590129.1, forward strand.
CTCACTGTGCCCCTGTGTGTGTCTCTGATTCTCTCTCTGTGTCCCTGTGTGTTTCTGTGATTCTCTCACTGTGCCCCTGTGTGTATCTGTGATTCTCTCTCTGTGTGTTTCTGTGTGTATCTGTGATACTCTCTCTGTGTCCCGGTGTGTATTTGTGATTCTCTCTCTCTGTGTTCCTGTGTGTTTCTATGATTCTCTCTGTGTTCCTGTGTGTTTCTGTGATTTTCTCTGTGTTCCTGTGTGTATCTGTGATTCTCTCTCTGTGTGTCCCTGTGTGTTTCTGTGATTCTCTCTGTGTTCCTGTGTGTTTCTGTGATTTTCTCTGTGTTCCTGTGTGTATCTGTGATTCTCTCTCTGTGTGTCCCTGCGTGTATCTCTGATTCTCTCTCTGTGTTCCTGTGCGTATCTGTGATTCTCTCTCTGTGTCCCTGTGTGTATCTGTGATTCTCTCTCTGTGTGTTTCTGTGTGTATCTGTGATACTCTCTCTGTGTCCCGGTGTGTATTTGTGATTCTCTCTCTCTGTGTTCCTGTGTGTATCTGTGATTCTCTCTCTGGGTCCCTGTGTGTATCTGTGATTCTCTCTCTGTGTGTTCCTGTGTGTATCTGTGAATCTCTCTCTGTGTCCCTGTGTGTATCTGTTATTCTCTCTCTTTGTGTTCCTGTGTGTATCTGTGATTCTCTCTCTGTGTCCCTGTGTGTATCTGTGATTCTCTCTCTGTGTTCCTGTGTGTATCTATGATTCTCTCTCTGTGTCCCTGTGTGTATCTGTTATTCTCTCTGTGTCCCTGTGTGTATCTGTAATTCTCTCTGTGTCCCCGTGTGAATCTGTGATTCACTCTGTGTCCCTGTGTTTATCTGTGATTCTCTATCTGTGTTCCAGTGTGCATCTGTGATTCTCTCTCTGTGTCCCTGTGTGTATCTGTGATTCTCTCTCTGTGTCCCTGTGTGTATCTGTGATTCTCTCTCTGTGTCCCTGTGTGTATCTGTGATTCTCTCTCTGTGTGTTCCTGTATGTATCTGTGAATCTCTCACTGTGTCCCTGTGTTTATCTGTTATTCCCTCTCTTTGTGTTCTTGTGTGTATCTGTGATTCTCTCTCTGTGTGTTCCTGTGTGTATCTGTGAGTCTCTCTCTGTGTCCCTGTGTGTTTCTGTGATTTTCTCTGTGTTCCTGTGTCTATCTGTGATTCTCTCTCTGGGTCCCTGTGTGTATCTGTGATTCTCTCTCTGTGTGTCCCTGTGTGTATCTGTGATTCTCTCTGTGTCCCTGTGTGAATCTGTGATTCACTCTGTGTCCCTGTGTTTATCTGTGATTCTCTCTCTGTGTGTTCCTGTGTGTATCTGTGAATCTCTCTCTGTGTCCCTGTGTGTATCTGTGATTCTCTCTCTGTGTGTCCCTGGATGTATCTGTGACTCGCTCTCTGTGTCCCTCTGTGTATCTCTGATTGTCTCTGTGTGTCCCTGTGTGTATCTGTGATTCTCTCGCTGTGTGTTCCTGTATGTATCTGTGATTCTCTCTCTGTGTCCCTGTGTGTGTCCGTGATTCTCTCTGTGTGTTCCTGTGTGTATCTGTGATTCTCTCTCTGTGTGTTCCTGTGTGTATCTGTGATTCTCTCTCTGTGTCCCTGTGTGTATCTGTGATTCTCTCTCTGTGTCCCTGTGTGTATCTGTGATTCTCTCTCTGTGTCCCTGTGTATATCTGTGATTCTCTCTGTGTCCCTGTGTGTATCTGTGATTCTCTCTCTGTGTGTCCCTGGGTGTATCTATGATTCTCTCTCTGTGTGTCCCTGTGTGTATCTGTGATGCTCTCTGTGTGTCCCTGTGTGTATCTGTGATTCTCTCTGTGTCCCTGTGTGTATCTGTGATTCTCTCTGTGTCCCTGTGTGAATCTGCGATTCACTCTGTGTCCCTGTGTTTATCTGTGATTCTCTATCTGTTTTCCAGTGTGTATCTGTGATTCTCTCTCTGTGTCCCTGTGTGTATCTGTGATTCTCTCTCTGTGTCCCTGTGTGTATCTGTGATTCTCTCTCTGTGTTCCTGTGTGTATCTATGATTCTCTCTCTGTGTTCCTGTGTGTTTCTGTGATTCTCTCTGTGTCCTTGTGTGTATCTGTGATTCTCTCTCCGTGGCCCTGTGTGTATCTGTGATTCTCTCTCTGTGTCCTGTGTATGTCTGTGATTCTCTCTCTGTGTCCCTGTGTGTATCTGTGATTCTCTCTCTGTGTCCCTGTGTATATCTGTGATTCTCTCTGTGTCCCTGTGTGTATCTGTGATTCTCTCTCTGTGTCCCTGTGTATATCTGTGATTCTCTCTGTGACCCTGTGTGAATCTGTGATTCTCTCTCTGTGTGTCCCTGTGTGTATCTATGATTCTCTCTCTGTGTGTCCCTGTGTGTATCTATGATTCTCTCTGTGTCCCTGTGTGTATCTGTGATTCTCTCTCTGTGTCCCTGTGTGTATCTGTGATTCTCTCTCTGTGTCCCTGTGTGCTTCTGTGATTCTCTCTGTGTCCCTGTGTGTATCTGTGATTCTCTCTCTGTGTGTCCCTGGGTGTATCTGTGACTCGCTCTCTGTGTCCCTGTGTGTATCTGTGATTCTCTCTCTGTGTCCCTGTGTGTATCTGTGATTCTCTCTCTGTGTGTCCCTGTGTGTATCTGTGATTCACTCTCTGCGTTCCTGTGTGTATCTGTGATTCTCCCTGTGTGTCCCTGGGTGTATCTGTGACTCGCTCTCTGTGTCCCTGTGTGTATCTGTGATTCTCTCACTGTGCCCCTGTGTGTGTCTCTGATTCTCTCTCTGTGTCCCTGTGTGTTTCTGTGATTCTCTCACTGTGCCCCTGTGTGTATCTGTGATTCTCTCTCTGTGTGTTTCTGTGTGTATCTGTGATACTCTCTCTGTGTCCCGGTGTGTATTTGTGATTCTCTCTCTCTGTGTTCCTGTGTGTTTCTGTGATTCTCTCTGTGTTCCTGTGTGTTTCTGTGATTTTCTCTGTGTTCCTGTGTGTATCTGTGATTCTCTCTCTGTGTGTCCCTGTGTGTTTCTGTGATTCTCTCTGTGTTCCTGTGTGTTTCTGTGATTTTCTCTGTGTTCCTGTGTGTATCTGTGATTCTCTCTCTGTGTGTCCCTGCGTGTATCTCTGATTCTCTCTCTGTGTTCCTGTGCGTATCTGTGATTCTCTCTCTGTGTCCCTGTGTGTATCTGTGATTCTCTCTCTGTGTGTTTCTGTGTGTATCTGTGATACTCTCTCTGTGTCCCGGTGTGTATTTGTGATTCTCTCTCTCTGTGTTCCTGTGTGTATCTGTGATTCTCTCTCTGGGTCCCTGTGTGTATCTGTGATTCTCTCTCTGTGTGTTCCTGTGTGTATCTGTGAATCTCTCTCTGTGTCCCTGTGTGTATCTGTTATTCTCTCTCTTTGTGTTCCTGTGTGTATCTGTGATTCTCTCTCTGTGTGTTCCTGTGTGTATCTGTGAATCTCTCTCTGTGTCCCTGTGTGTATCTGTTATTCTCTCTCTTTGTGTTCTTGTGTGTATCTGTGATTCTCTCTCTGTGTGTTCCTGTGTGTATCTGTGATTCTCTCTCTGTGTCCCTGTGTGTTTCTGTGATTTTCTCTGTGTTCCTGTGTCTATCTGTGATTCTCTCTCTGGGTCCCTGTGTGTATCTGTGATTCTCTCTCTGTGTGTTCCTGTGTGTATCTGTGAATCTCTCTCTGTGTCCCTGTGTGTATCTGTTATTCTCTCATTTTGTGTTCTTGTGTGTATCTGTGATTCTCTCTCTGTGTGTACCTGGGAGTATCTATGATTCTCTCTCTGTGTGTCCCTGTGTGTATCTGTGATGCTCTCAGTGTGTCCCTGTGTATCTGTGATTCTCTCTGTGTCCCTGTGTGTATCTGTGATTCTCTCTGTGTCCCTGTGTGTATCTGTGATTCTCTCTGTGTCCCTGTGTGAATCTGTGATTCACTCTGTGTCCCTGTGTTTATCTGTGATTCTCTATCTGTGTTCCAGTGTGTATCTGTGATTCTCTCTCTGTGTCCCTGTGTGTATCTGTGATTCTCTCTCTGTGTCCCTGTGTGTATCTGTGATTCTCTCTCTGTGTCCCTGTGTGTATCTGTTATTCTCTCTCTTTGTGTTCCTGTGTGTATCTGTGATTCTCTCTCTGTGTGTTCCTGTGTGTATCTGTGAATCTCTCTCTGTGTCCCTGTGTGTATGTGTTATTCTCTCATTTTGTGTTCTTGTGTGTATCTGTGATTCTCTCTCTGTGTGTACCTGGGTGTATCTATGATTCTCTCTCTGTGTGTCCCTGTGTGTATCTGTGATGCTCTCTGTGTGTCCCTGTGTATCTGTGATTCTCTCTGTGTCCCTGTGTGTATCTGTGATTCTCTCTGTATCCCTGTGTGTATCTGTGATTCTCTCTGTGTCCCCGTGTGAATCTGTGATTCACTCTGTGTCCCTGTGTTTATCTGTGATTCTCTATCTGTGTTCCAGTGTGTATCTGTGATTCTCTCTCTGTGTCCCTGTGTGTATCTGTGATTCTCTCTCTGTGTCCCTGTGTGTATCTGTGATTCTCTCTCTGTGTCCCAGTGTGTATCTGTGATTCTCTCTCTGTGTTCCTGTGTGTATCTATGATTCTCTCTCTGTGTCCCTGTGTGTATCTGTTATTCTCTCTGTGTCCCTGTGTGTATCTGTAATTCTCTCTGTGTCCCCGTGTGAATCTGTGATTCACTCTGTGTCCCTGTGTTTATCTGTGATTCTCTATCTGTGTTCCAGTGTGCATCTGTGATTCTCTCTCTGTGTCCCTGTGTGTATCTGTGATTCTCTCTCTGTGTCCCTGTGTGTATCTGTGATTCTCTCTCTGTGTCCCTGTGTGTATCTGTGATTCTCTCTCTGTGTGTTCCTGTATGTATCTGTGAATCTCTCTCTGTGTCCCTGTGTGTATCTGTTATTCCCTCTCTTTGTGTTCTTGTGTGTATCTGTGATTCTCTCTCTGTGTGTTCCTGTGTGTATCTGTGATTCTCTCTCTGTGTCCCTGTGTGTTTCTGTGATTTTCTCTGTGTTCCTGTGTCTATCTGTGATTCTCTCTCTGGGTCCCTGTGTGTATCTGTGATTCTCTCTCTGTGTGTTCCTGTGTGTATCTGTGAATCTCTCTCTGTGTCCCTGTGTGTATCTGTTATTCTCTCATTTTGTGTTCTTGTGTGTATCTATGATTCTCTCTCTGTGTGTCCCTGTGTGTATCTGTGATTCTCTCTGTGTGTCGCTGTGTATCTGTGATTCTCTCTGTGTCCCTGTGTGTATCTGTGATTCTCTCTGTGTCCCTGTGTGTATCTGTGATTCTCTCTGTGTCCCTGTGTGAATCTCTGTTTCACTCTGTGTCCGTGTGTTTATCTGTGATTCTCTATCTGTGTTCCAGTGTGTATCTGTGATTCTCTCTCTGTGTCCCTGTGTGTATCTGTGATTCTCTCTCTGTGTCCCTGTGTGTATCTGTGATTCTCTCTCTGTGTCCCTGTGTGTATCTGTTATTCTCTCTCTTTGTGTTCCTGTGTGTATCTGTGATTCTCTCTCTGTGTGTTCCTGTGTGTCTCTGTGAATCTCTCTCTGTGTCCCTGTGTGTATCTGTTATTCTCTCATTTTGTGTTCTTGTGTGTATCTGTGATTCTCTCTCTGTGTGTACCTGGGTGTATCTATGATTCTCTCTCTGTGTGTCCCTGTGTGTATCTGTGATGCTCTCTGTGTGTCCCTGTGTATCTGTGATTCTCTCTGTGTCCCTGTGTGTATCTGTGATTCTCTCTGTGTCCCTGTGTGTATCTGTGATTCTCTCTGTGTCCCCGTGTGAATCTGTGATTCACTCTTTGTCCCTGTGTGTATCTGTGATTCTCTCTGTGTCCCTGTGTGTATCTGTGATTTTCTCTGTGTCCCTGTGTGAATCTGCGATTCACTCTGTGTCCCTGTGTTTATCTGTGATTCTCTATCTGTTTTCCACTGTGTAACTGTGATTCTCTCTCTGTGTCCCTGTGTGTATCTGTGATTCTCTCTCTCTGTGTCCCTGGGTGTATCTGTGACTCGCTCTCTGTGTCCCTGTGTGTATCTGTGATTCTCTCTCTGTGTCCCTGTGTGTATCTGTGATTCTCTCTCTGTGTCCCTGTGTGTATCTGTTATTCTCTCTCTTTGTGTTCCTGTGTGTATCTGTGATTCTCTCTCTGTGTGTTCCTGTGTGTATCTGTGAATCTCTCTCTGTGTCCCTGTGTGTATCTGTTATTCTCTCATTTTGTGTTCTTGTGTGTATCTGTGATTCTCTCTCTCTGTGTACCTGGGTGTATCTATGATTCTCTCTCTGTGTGTCCCTGTGTGTATCTGTGATGCTCTCTGTGTGTCCCTGTGTATCTGTGATTCTCTCTGTGTCCCTGTGTGTATCTGTGATTCTCTCTGTGTCCCTGTGTGTATCTGTGATTCTCTCTGTGTCCCCGTGTGAATCTGTGATTCACTCTTTGTCCCTGTGTGTATCTGTGATTCTCTCTGTGTCCCTGTGTGTATCTGTGATTTTCTCTGTGTTCCTGTGTGTATCTATGATTCTCTCTGTGTGTTCCTGTGTGTTTCTGTGATTCTCTCTGTGTCCTTGTGTGTATCTGTGATTCTCTCTCTGTGTTCCTGTGTGTATCTGCGATTCTCTCTGTGTTCCTGTGTGTTTCTGTGATTCTCTCTGTGACCCTGTGTCTATCTGTGATTCTCTCTCTGTGTCCCTGTGTGTATCTGTGATTCTCTCTCTGTGTCCCTGTGTATATCTGTGATTCTCTCTCTGTGTTCCTGTGTGTATCTGTGATTCTCTCTGTGTCCCTGTGTGTATCTGTGATTCTCTCTCTGTGTCCCTGTGTGTATCTGTGATTCTCTCTCTGTGTCCCTGTGTGTATCTGTGATTCTCTCTCTGTGTCCCTGTGTGTATCTGTGATTCTCTCTCTGTGTCCCTGTGTGTATCTGTGATTCGCTCTCTGTGACCCGGTGTGATTCTGTTATTCTCTCTCTGTGTGTCCCTGTGTGTATCTATGATTCTCTCTCTGTGTGTCCCTGTGTGTATCTGTGATGCTCTCACTGTGTCCCTGTGTGTATCTGTGATTCTCTCTGTGTCCCTGTGTGTATCTGCGATTATCTCTGTGTCCCTGTGTGTATCTGTGATTCTCTCTCTGTGTGTCAATGGTTGTATCTGTGACTCGCTCTCTGTGTGTCCCTGTGTGTATCTGTGATTCTCTCGCTGTGTCCCTTTGTGTACGGTGATTCTGTCTGTGTCCCTGTGTGGACTGCGATTCAGTCTGTGTCCCTTTGTGTATCTGTGATTCTCTCTGTGTGTCCCTGTGTGTTTCTGTGATTTTCTCTGTGTCCCTGTGTGTATCTGTGATTCTCTCTCTGTGTTCCAGTGTGTATCTGCGATTCTCTCTCTGTTCCTGTGTGTTTCTGTGATTCTCTCTGTGACCCTGTGTGTATCTGTGATTCTCTCTCTGTGTCCCTGTGTGTATCTGTGATTCACTCTCTGTGTCCCTGTGTATATCTGTGATTCTCTCTCTGTGTTCCTGTGTGTATCTGTGATTCTCCCACTGTGTACCTGTGTATATCTGTGATTCTCTCTGTGTCCCTGTGTGTATCTGCGATTCTCTCTCTGTGTCCCTGTATATATCTGTGATTCTCTCTGTGTCCCTGTGTGAATCTGTGATTCTCTCTGTGTTCCTGTTTATATCTGTGATTATCTCTCTCTGTGTCCCTGTGTTTATCTGTGATTCTCTCTCTGTGTTCCAGTGTGTATCTGTGATTCTCTCTCTGTGTCCCTTTGTGTATCTGTGATTCTCTCTCTGTGTCCCTGTGTGTATCTGTGATTCTCTCTCTGTGACCCTGTGTGATTCTGTGATTCTCTCTGTGTCCCTGTGTGTATCTGTGATTCTCTCTCTGTGTGTCCCTGGTTGTATCTGTGACTCGCTCTCTGTGTCCCTCTGTGTATCTCTGGTTCTCTCTCTGTGTCGCTGTGTGTATCTGTGATTCTCTCTCTGTGTTCCTGTGCGTATCTATGATTCTCTCTCTGTGTTCCTGTGTGTTTCTGTGATTCTCTCTGTGTCGTTGTGTGTATCTGTGATTCTCTCTCCGTGTCCCTGTGTGTATCTGTGATTCTCTCTCTGTGTCCCTGTGTATATCTGTGATTCTCTCTGTGTCCCTGTGTGTATCTGTGATTCTCTTTCTGTGAGTCCCTGTGTGTATCTGTGATTCTCTCTCTGTGTCCCTGTGTATATCTGTGATTCTCTCTGTGTCGTTGTGTGTATCTGTGACTCTCTCTCCGTGTCCCTGTGTGTATCTGTGATTCTCTCTCTGTGTCCCTGTGTATGTCTGTGATTCTCTCTCTGTGTCCCTGTGTGTATCTGTGATTCTCTCTCTGTGTCCCTGTGTGTTTCTGTGATTCTCTCTGTGTCGTTGTGTGTATCTGTGATTCTCTCTCTGTGTCCCTGTGTGTATCTGTGATTCTCTCTCTGTGTCCCTGTGTGTATCTGTGATTCACTCTCTGTGTCCCTGTGTGTATCTGTGATTCTCTCTCTGTGTCCCTGTGTATATCTGTGATTCTTTCTGTGTCCCTGTGTGTATCTGTGATTCTCTCTCTGTGTGTCCCTGGGTGTATCTATGATTCTCTCTCTGTGTGTCCCTGTGTGTATCTGTGATGCTCTCTGTGTGTCCCTGTGTGTATCTGTGATTCTCTCTGTGTCCCTGTGTGTATCTGTGATTCTCTCTGTGTCCCTGTGTGAATCTGCGATTCACTCTGTGTCCCTGTGTGTATCTGTGATCCTCTCTCTGTGTCCCTGTGTATATCTGTGATTCTCTCTGTGTCCCTGTGTGTATCTGTGATTCTCTCTCTGTGAGTCCCTGTGTGTATCTATGATTCTCTCTCTGTGTTCCTGTGTTATTCTGTGATTCTCTCTGTGTCCCTGTGTGTATCTGTGATTCTCTCTCTGTGTGTCCCTGGGTGTATCTGTGACTCGCTCTCTGTGTCCCTCTGTGTATCTCTGATTCTCTCTCTGTGTGTCCTTGTGTATATCTGAGATTCTCTCTCTGTGTCCCTGTGTGATTCTGTGCTTCTCTCTGTGTCCCTGTGTGTATCTGTGATTCTGTCTCTGTGTGTCCCTGTGTGTATCTGTGATTCTCTCTGTGTCCCTGTGTATATCGATGATTCTCTCTGTGTCCCTGTGTGTATCTGTGATTCTCTCTCTGTGTGTCCCTGGATGTATCTGTGACTCGCTCTCTGTGTCCCTCTGTGTATCTCTGATTGTCTCTGTGTGTCCCTGTGTGTATCTGTGATTCTCTCGCTGTGTGTTCCTGTATGTATCTGTGATTCTCTCTCTGTGTCCCTGTGTGTGTCCGTGATTCTCTCTGTGTGTTCCTGTGTGTGTCTCTGATTCTCTCTCTGTGTTCCTGTGTCTTTCTGTGATTCTCCCTGTGTTCCTGTGTGTTTCTGTGATTTTCTCTGTGTTCCTGTGTGTTTCTGTGATTCTCTCTCTGTGTGTCCCTGTGTGTACCTGTTATTCTCTCTGTGTGTCCCTGTGTGTATCTGTGATTCACTCTCTGTGTCCCTGTGTGTATCTGTGATTCTCTCTCTGTGTGTTCCTGTGTGTATCTGTGATTCTCTCTCTGTGTGTTCCTGTGTGTATCTGTGATTCTCTCTCTGTGTCCCTGTGTGTATCTGTGATTCACTCTCTGTGTCCCTGTGTGTATCTGTGATTCTCTCTCTGTGTCCCTGTGTATATCTGTAATTCTTTCTGTGTCCCTGTGTGTATCTGTGATTCTCTCTCTGTTTTCCAGTGTGTATCTGTGATTCTCTCTCTGTGTCCCTGTGTGTATCTGTGATTCTCTCTCTGTGTCCCTGTGTGTATCTGTGATTCTCTCTCTGTGTTCCTGTGTGTATCTACGATTCTCTCTCTGTGTTCCTGTGTGTTTCTGTGATTCTCTCTGTGTCCTTGTGTGTATCTGTGATTCTCTCTCCGTGGCCCTGTGTGTATCTGTGATTCTCTCTCTGTGTCCTGTGTATGTCTGTGATTCTCTCTCTGTGTCCCTGTGTATATCTGTGATTCTCTCTCTGTGTCCCTGTGTATGTCTGTGATTCTCTCTCTGTGTCCCTGTGTGTATCTGTGATTCTCTCTCTGTGTCCCTGTGTGTTTCTGTGATTCTCTCTGTGTCGTTGTGTGTATCTGTGATTCTCTCTCTGTGTCCCTGTGTGTATCTGTGATTCTCTCTCTGTGTCCCTGTGTGTATCTGTGATTCACTCTCTGTGTCCCTGTGTGTATCTGTGATTCTCTCTCTGTGTCCCTGTGTATATCTGTGATTCTTTCTGTGTCCCTGTGTGTATCTGTGATTCTCTCTCTGTGTGTCCCTGGGTGTATCTATCACTCTCTCTCTGTGTGTCCCTGTGTGTATCTGTGATGCTCTCTGTGTGTCCCTGTGTGTATCTGTGATTCTCTCTGTGTCCCTGTGTGTATCTGTGATTCTCTCTGTGTCCCTGTGTGAATCTGCGATTCACTCTGTGTCCCTGTGTGTATCTGTGATCCTCTCTCTGTGTCCCTGTGTATATCTGTGATTCTCTCTGTGTCCCTGTGTGTATCTGTGATTCTCTCTCTGTGATTCCCTATGTGTATCTATGATTCTCTCTCTGTGTTCCTGTGTTATTCTGTGATTCTCTCTGTGTCCCTGTGTGTATCTGTGATTCTCTCTCTGTGTGTCCCTGGGTGTATCTGTGACTCGCTCTCTGTGTCCCTCTGTGTATCTCTGATTCTCTCTCTGTGTGTCCTTGTGTATATCTGTGATTCTCTCCCTGTGTCCCTGTGTGATTCTGTGCTTCTCTCTGTGTGTCCCTGTGTGTATCTGTGATTCTCACTCTGTGTCCCTGTGTATATCTGAGATTCTCTCTCTGTGTCCCTGTGTGATTCTCTGATTCTCTCTGTGTCCCTGTGTGTATCTGTGATTCTGTCTCTGTGTGTCCCTGTGTGTATCTGTGATTCTCTCTGTGTCCCTGTGTATATCGATGATTCTCTCTGTGTCCCTGTGTGTATCTGTGATTCTCTCTCTGTGTGTCCCTGGATGTATCTGTGACTCGCTCTCTGTGTCCCTCTGTGTATCTCTGATTGTCTCTGTGTGTCCCTGTGTGTATCTGTGATTCTCTCGCTGTGTGTTCCTGTATGTATCTGTGATTCTCTCTCTGTGTCCCTGTGTGTGTCCGTGATTCTCTCTGTGTGTTCCTGTGTGTGTCTCTGATTCTCTCTCTGTGTTCCTGTGTCTTTCTGTGATTCTCCCTGTGTTCCTGTGTGTTTCTGTGATTTTCTCTGTGTTCCTGTGTGTTTCTGTGATTCTCTCTCTGTGTGTCCCTGTGTGTACCTGTTATTCTCTCTGTGTGTCCCTGTGTGTATCTGTGATTCTCTCTCTGTGTGTTCCTGTGTGTATCTGTGATTCTCTCTCTGTGTGTTCCTGTGTGTATCTGTGATTCTCTCTCTGTGTCCCTGTGTGTATCTGTGATTCTCTCTCTGTGTCCCTGTGTGTATCTGTGATTCACTCTCTGTGTCCCTGTGTGTATCTGTGATTCTCTCTCTGTGTCCCTGTGTATATCTGTAATTCTTTCTGTGTCCCTCTGTGTATCTGTGATTCTCTCTCTGTTTTCCAGTGTGTATCTGTGATTCTCTCTCTGTGTCCCTGTGTGTATCTGTGATTCTCTCTCTGTGTCCCTGTGTGTATCTGTGATTCTCTCTCTGTGTTCCTGTGTGTATCTATGATTCTCTCTCTGTGTTCCTGTGTGTTTCTGTGATTCTCTCTGTGTCCTTGTGTGTATCTGTGATTCTCTCTCTGCGTGTCCCTGGGTGTATCTGTGACTCGCTCTCTGTGTCCCTGTGTGTATCTGTGATTCTCTCTCTTTGTCCCTGTGTGTATCTGTGATTCTCTCTCTGTGTGTCCCTGTGTGTATCTGTGATTCACTCTCTGCGTTCCTGTGTGTATCTGTGATTCTCCCTGTGTGTCCCTATGTGTATCTCTGATTCTCTCTCTGTGTTCCTGTGTGTATCTGTGATTCTCTCTCTGTGTCCCTGTGTGTGTCTCTGATTCTCTCTGTGTGTTCCTGTGTGTATCTTTGATTCTCTCTGTGCCCCTGTGTGTATCTGTGATTCTCTCTCTGTGCCCCTGTGTGTGTCTCTGATTCTCTCTCTGTGTCCCTGTGTGTTTCTCTGATTCTCTCTCTGTGTTCCTGTGCGTATCTGTGATTCTCTCTCTGTGTCCCTGTGTGTATCTGTGATTCTCTCTCTGTGTGTTTCTGTGTGTATCTGTGATTCTCTCTCTGTGTCCCGGTGTGTATTTGTGATTCTCTCTCTGTTTGTTCCTGTGTGTATCTGTGATTCTCTCTCTGGGTCCCTGTGTATATCTGTGATTCTCTCTCTGTGTGTTCCTGTGTGTATCTGTGCATCTCTCTCTGTGTCCCTGTGTGTATCTGTTATTCTCTCTCTTTGTGTTCCTGTGTGTATCTGTGATTCTCTCTCTGTGTGTTCCTGTGTGTATCTGTGAATCTCTCTCTGTGTCCCTGTGTGTATCTGTTATTCTCTCTCTTTGTGTTCTTGTGTGTATCTGTGATTCTCTCTCTGTGTGTTCCTGTGTGTATCTGTGATTCTCTCTCTGTGTCCCTGTTTGTTTCTGTGATCTTCTCTGTGTTCCTGTGTCTATCTGTGATTCTCTCTCTGGGTCCCTGTGTGTATCTGTGATTCTCTCTCTGTGTGTTCCTGTGTGTATCTGTGAATCTCTCTCTGTGTCCCTGTGTGTATCTGTTATTCTCTCATTTTGTGTTCTTGTGTGTATCTGTGATTCTCTCTCTGTGTGTACCTGGGTGTATCTATGATTCTCTCTCTGTGTGTCCCTGTGTGTATCTGTGATGCTCTCTGTGTGTCCCTGTGTATCTGTGATTCTCTCTGTGTCCCTGTGTGTATCTGTGATTCTCTCTGTGTCCCTGTGTGTATCTGTGATTCTCTCTGTGTCCCCGTGTGAATCTGTGATTCACTCTGTGTCCCTGTGTTTATCTGTGATTCTCTATCTGTGTTCCAGTGTGTATCTGTGATTCTCTCTCTGTGTCCCTGTGTGTATCTGTGATTCTCTCTCTGTGTCCCTGTGTGTATCTGTGATTTTCTCTCTGTGTCCCTGTGTGTATCTGTGATTCTCTCTCTGTGTTCCTGTGTGTATCTGTGATTCTCTCTCTGTGTTCCTGTGTGTTTCTGTGATTCTCTCTGTGTCCCCGTGTGAATCTGTGATTCACTCTGTGTCCCTGTGTTTATCTGTGATTCTCTATCTGTGTTCCAGTGTGTATCTGTGATTCTCTCTCTGTGTCCCTGTGTGTTTCTGTGATTCTCTCTGTGTCCTTGTGTGTATCTGTGATTCTCTCTCTGTGTCCCTGTGTATGTCTGTGATTCTCTCTCTGTGTCCCTGTGTGTATCTGTGATTCTCTCTCTGTGTCCCTGTGTGTTTCTGTGATTCTCTCTGTGTCGTTGTGTGTATCTGTGATTCTCTCTCTGTGTCCCTGTGTGTATCTGTGATTCTCTCTCTGTGTCCCTGTGTGTATCTGTGATTCACTCTCTGTGTCCCTGTGTGTATCTGTGATTCTCTCTCTGTGTCCCTGTGTATATCTGTGATTCTTTCTGTGTCCCTGTGTGTATCTGTGATTCTCTCTCTGTGTGTCCCTGGGTGTATCTATCACTCTCTCTCTGTGTGTCCCTGTGTGTATCTGTGATTCTCTCTGTGTCCCTGTGTGTATCTGTGATTCTCTCTGTGTCCCCGTGTGAATCTGTGATTCACTCTTTGTCCCTGTGTGTATCTGTGATTCTCTCTGTGTCCCTGTGTGTATCTGTGATTTTCTCTGTGTCCCTGTGTGAATCTGCGATTCACTCTGTGTCCCTGTGTTTATCTGTGATTCTCTATCTGTTTTCCACTGTGTAACTGTGATTCTCTCTCTGTGTCCCTGTGTGTATCTGTGATTCTCTCTCTCTGTGTCCCTGGGTGTATCTGTGACTCGCTCTCTGTGTCCCTGTGTGTATCTGTGATTCTCTCTCTGTGTCCCTGTGTGTATCTGTGATTCTCTCTCTGTGTCCCTGTGTGTATCTGTTATTCTCTCTCTTTGTGTTCCTGTGTGTATCTGTGATTCTCTCTCTGTGTGTTCCTGTGTGTATCTGTGAATCTCTCTCTGTGTCCCTGTGTGTATCTGTTATTCTCTCATTTTGTGTTCTTGTGTGTATCTGTGATTCTCTCTCTGTGTGTACCTGGGTGTATCTATGATTCTCTCTCTGTGTGTCCCTGTGTGTATCTGTGATGCTCTCTGTGTGTCCCTGTGTATCTGTGATTCTCTCTGTGTCCCTGTGTGTATCTGTGATTCTCTCTGTGTCCCTGTGTGTATCTGTGATTCTCTCTGTGTCCCCGTGTGAATCTGTGATTCACTCTTTGTCCCTGTGTGTATCTGTGATTCTCTCTGTGTCCCTGTGTGTATCTGTGATTTTCTCTGTGTTCCTGTGTGTATCTATGATTCTCTCTGTGTGTTCCTGTGTGTTTCTGTGATTCTCTCTGTGTCCTTGTGTGTATCTGTGATTCTCTCTCTGTGTTCCTGTGTGTATCTGCGATTCTCTCTGTGTTCCTGTGTGTTTCTGTGATTCTCTCTGTGACCCTGTGTCTATCTGTGATTCTCTCTCTGTGTCCCTGTGTGTATCTGTGATTCTCTCTCTGTGTCCCTGTGTATATCTGTGATTCTCTCTCTGTGTTCCTGTGTGTATCTGTGATTCTCTCTGTGTCCCTGTGTGTATCTGTGATTCTCTCTCTGTGTCCCTGTGTGTATCTGTGATTCTCTCTCTGTGTCCCTGTGTGTATCTGTGATTCTCTCTCTGTGTCCCTGTGTGTATCTGTGATTCTCTCTCTGTGTCCCTGTGTGTATCTGTGATTCGCTCTCTGTGACCCGGTGTGATTCTGTTATTCTCTCTCTGTGTGTCCCTGTGTGTATCTATGATTCTCTCTCTGTGTGTCCCTGTGTGTATCTGTGATGCTCTCACTGTGTCCCTGTGTGTATCTGTGATTCTCTCTGTGTCCCTGTGTGTATCTGCGATTATCTCTGTGTCCCTGTGTGTATCTGTGATTCTCTCTCTGTGTGTCAATGGTTGTATCTGTGACTCGCTCTCTGTGTGTCCCTGTGTGTATCTGTGATTCTCTCGCTGTGTCCCTTTGTGTACGGTGATTCTGTCTGTGTCCCTGTGTGGACTGCGATTCAGTCTGTGTCCCTTTGTGTATCTGTGATTCTCTCTGTGTGTCCCTGTGTGTTTCTGTGATTTTCTCTGTGTCCCTGTGTGTATCTGTGATTCTCTCTCTGTGTTCCAGTGTGTATCTGCGATTCTCTCTCTGTTCCTGTGTGTTTCTGTGATTCTCTCTGTGACCCTGTGTGTATCTGTGATTCTCTCTCTGTGTCCCTGTGTGTATCTGTGATTCACTCTCTGTGTCCCTGTGTATATCTGTGATTCTCTCTCTGTGTTCCTGTGTGTATCTGTGATTCTCCCACTGTGTACCTGTGTATATCTGTGATTCTCTCTGTGTCCCTGTGTGTATCTGCGATTCTCTCTCTGTGTCCCTGTATATATCTGTGATTCTCTCTGTGTCCCTGTGTGAATCTGTGATTCTCTCTGTGTTCCTGTTTATATCTGTGATTATCTCTCTCTGTGTCCCTGTGTTTATCTGTGATTCTCTCTCTGTGTTCCAGTGTGTATCTGTGATTCTCTCTCTGTGTCCCTTTGTGTATCTGTGATTCTCTCTCTGTGTCCCTGTGTGTATCTGTGATTCTCTCTCTGTGACCCTGTGTGATTCTGTGATTCTCTCTGTGTCCCTGTGTGTATCTGTGATTCTCTCTGTGTCCCTGTGTGTATCTGTGATTCTCTTTCTGTGAGTCCCTGTGTGTATCTGTGATTCTCTCTCTGTGTCCCTGTGTATATCTGTGATTCTCTCTGTGTCGTTGTGTGTATCTGTGACTCTCTCTCCGTGTCCCTGTGTGTATCTGTGATTCTCTCTCTGTGTCCCTGTGTATGTCTGTGATTCTCTCTCTGTGTCCCTGTGTGTATCTGTGATTCTCTCTCTGTGTCCCTGTGTGTTTCTGTGATTCTCTCTGTGTCGTTGTGTGTATCTGTGATTCTCTCTCTGTGTCCCTGTGTGTATCTGTGATTCTCTCTCTGTGTCCCTGTGTGTATCTGTGATTCACTCTCTGTGTCCCTGTGTGTATCTGTGATTCTCTCTCTGTGTCCCTGTGTATATCTGTGATTCTTTCTGTGTCCCTGTGTGTATCTGTGATTCTCTCTCTGTGTGTCCCTGGGTGTATCTATGATTCTCTCTCTGTGTGTCCCTGTGTGTATCTGTGATGCTCTCTGTGTGTCCCTGTGTGTATCTGTGATTCTCTCTGTGTCCCTGTGTGTATCTGTGATTCTCTCTGTGTCCCTGTGTGAATCTGCGATTCACTCTGTGTCCCTGTGTGTATCTGTGATCCTCTCTCTGTGTCCCTGTGTATATCTGTGATTCTCTCTGTGTCCCTGTGTGTATCTGTGATTCTCTCTCTGTGAGTCCCTGTGTGTATCTATGATTCTCTCTCTGTGTTCCTGTGTTATTCTGTGATTCTCTCTGTGTCCCTGTGTGTATCTGTGATTCTCTCTCTGTGTGTCCCTGGGTGTATCTGTGACTCGCTCTCTGTGTCCCTCTGTGTATCTCTGATTCTCTCTCTGTGTGTCCTTGTGTATATCTGAGATTCTCTCTCTGTGTCCCTGTGTGATTCTGTGCTTCTCTCTGTGTCCCTGTGTGTATCTGTGATTCTGTCTCTGTGTGTCCCTGTGTGTATCTGTGATTCTCTCTGTGTCCCTGTGTATATCGATGATTCTCTCTGTGTCCCTGTGTGTATCTGTGATTCTCTCTCTGTGTGTCCCTGGATGTATCTGTGACTCGCTCTCTGTGTCCCTCTGTGTATCTCTGATTGTCTCTGTGTGTCCCTGTGTGTATCTGTGATTCTCTCGCTGTGTGTTCCTGTATGTATCTGTGATTCTCTCTCTGTGTCCCTGTGTGTGTCCGTGATTCTCTCTGTGTGTTCCTGTGTGTGTCTCTGATTCTCTCTCTGTGTTCCTGTGTCTTTCTGTGATTCTCCCTGTGTTCCTGTGTGTTTCTGTGATTTTCTCTGTGTTCCTGTGTGTTTCTGTGATTCTCTCTCTGTGTGTCCCTGTGTGTACCTGTTATTCTCTCTGTGTGTCCCTGTGTGTATCTGTGATTCACTCTCTGTGTCCCTGTGTGTATCTGTGATTCTCTCTCTGTGTGTTCCTGTGTGTATCTGTGATTCTCTCTCTGTGTGTTCCTGTGTGTATCTGTGATTCTCTCTCTGTGTCCCTGTGTGTATCTGTGATTCACTCTCTGTGTCCCTGTGTGTATCTGTGATTCTCTCTCTGTGTCCCTGTGTATATCTGTAATTCTTTCTGTGTCCCTGTGTGTATCTGTGATTCTCTCTCTGTTTTCCAGTGTGTATCTGTGATTCTCTCTCTGTGTCCCTGTGTGTATCTGTGATTCTCTCTCTGTGTCCCTGTGTGTATCTGTGATTCTCTCTCTGTGTTCCTGTGTGTATCTACGATTCTCTCTCTGTGTTCCTGTGTGTTTCTGTGATTCTCTCTGTGTCCTTGTGTGTATCTGTGATTCTCTCTCCGTGGCCCTGTGTGTATCTGTGATTCTCTCTCTGTGTCCTGTGTATGTCTGTGATTCTCTCTCTGTGTCCCTGTGTATATCTGTGATTCTCTCTCTGTGTCCCTGTGTATGTCTGTGATTCTCTCTCTGTGTCCCTGTGTGTATCTGTGATTCTCTCTCTGTGTCCCTGTGTGTTTCTGTGATTCTCTCTGTGTCGTTGTGTGTATCTGTGATTCTCTCTCTGTGTCCCTGTGTGTATCTGTGATTCTCTCTCTGTGTCCCTGTGTGTATCTGTGATTCACTCTCTGTGTCCCTGTGTGTATCTGTGATTCTCTCTCTGTGTCCCTGTGTATATCTGTGATTCTTTCTGTGTCCCTGTGTGTATCTGTGATTCTCTCTCTGTGTGTCCCTGGGTGTATCTATCACTCTCTCTCTGTGTGTCCCTGTGTGTATCTGTGATGCTCTCTGTGTGTCCCTGTGTGTATCTGTGATTCTCTCTGTGTCCCTGTGTGTATCTGTGATTCTCTCTGTGTCCCTGTGTGAATCTGCGATTCACTCTGTGTCCCTGTGTGTATCTGTGATCCTCTCTCTGTGTCCCTGTGTATATCTGTGATTCTCTCTGTGTCCCTGTGTGTATCTGTGATTCTCTCTCTGTGATTCCCTATGTGTATCTATGATTCTCTCTCTGTGTTCCTGTGTTATTCTGTGATTCTCTCTGTGTCCCTGTGTGTATCTGTGATTCTCTCTCTGTGTGTCCCTGGGTGTATCTGTGACTCGCTCTCTGTGTCCCTCTGTGTATCTCTGATTCTCTCTCTGTGTGTCCTTGTGTATATCTGTGATTCTCTCCCTGTGTCCCTGTGTGATTCTGTGCTTCTCTCTGTGTGTCCCTGTGTGTATCTGTGATTCTCACTCTGTGTCCCTGTGTATATCTGAGATTCTCTCTCTGTGTCCCTGTGTGATTCTCTGATTCTCTCTGTGTCCCTGTGTGTATCTGTGATTCTGTCTCTGTGTGTCCCTGTGTGTATCTGTGATTCTCTCTGTGTCCCTGTGTATATCGATGATTCTCTCTGTGTCCCTGTGTGTATCTGTGATTCTCTCTCTGTGTGTCCCTGGATGTATCTGTGACTCGCTCTCTGTGTCCCTCTGTGTATCTCTGATTGTCTCTGTGTGTCCCTGTGTGTATCTGTGATTCTCTCGCTGTGTGTTCCTGTATGTATCTGTGATTCTCTCTCTGTGTCCCTGTGTGTGTCCGTGATTCTCTCTGTGTGTTCCTGTGTGTGTCTCTGATTCTCTCTCTGTGTTCCTGTGTCTTTCTGTGATTCTCCCTGTGTTCCTGTGTGTTTCTGTGATTTTCTCTGTGTTCCTGTGTGTTTCTGTGATTCTCTCTCTGTGTGTCCCTGTGTGTACCTGTTATTCTCTCTGTGTGTCCCTGTGTGTATCTGTGATTCTCTCTCTGTGTGTTCCTGTGTGTATCTGTGATTCTCTCTCTGTGTGTTCCTGTGTGTATCTGTGATTCTCTCTCTGTGTCCCTGTGTGTATCTGTGATTCTCTCTCTGTGTCCCTGTGTGTATCTGTGATTCACTCTCTGTGTCCCTGTGTGTATCTGTGATTCTCTCTCTGTGTCCCTGTGTATATCTGTAATTCTTTCTGTGTCCCTGTGTGTATCTGTGATTCTCTCTCTGTTTTCCAGTGTGTATCTGTGATTCTCTCTCTGTGTCCCTGTGTGTATCTGTGATTCTCTCTCTGTGTCCCTGTGTGTATCTGTGATTCTCTCTCTGTGTTCCTGTGTGTATCTATGATTCTCTCTCTGTGTTCCTGTGTGTTTCTGTGATTCTCTCTGTGTCCTTGTGTGTATCTGTGATTCTCTCTCTGCGTGTCCCTGGGTGTATCTGTGACTCGCTCTCTGTGTCCCTGTGTGTATCTGTGATTCTCTCTCTTTGTCCCTGTGTGTATCTGTGATTCTCTCTCTGTGTGTCCCTGTGTGTATCTGTGATTCACTCTCTGCGTTCCTGTGTGTATCTGTGATTCTCCCTGTGTGTCCCTATGTGTATCTCTGATTCTCTCTCTGTGTTCCTGTGTGTATCTGTGATTCTCTCTCTGTGTCCCTGTGTGTGTCTCTGATTCTCTCTGTGTGTTCCTGTGTGTATCTTTGATTCTCTCTGTGCCCCTGTGTGTATCTGTGATTCTCTCTCTGTGCCCCTGTGTGTGTCTCTGATTCTCTCTCTGTGTCCCTGTGTGTTTCTCTGATTCTCTCTCTGTGTTCCTGTGCGTATCTGTGATTCTCTCTCTGTGTCCCTGTGTGTATCTGTGATTCTCTCTCTGTGTGTTTCTGTGTGTATCTGTGATTCTCTCTCTGTGTCCCGGTGTGTATTTGTGATTCTCTCTCTGTTTGTTCCTGTGTGTATCTGTGATTCTCTCTCTGGGTCCCTGTGTATATCTGTGATTCTCTCTCTGTGTGTTCCTGTGTGTATCTGTGAATCTCTCTCTGTGTCCCTGTGTGTATCTGTTATTCTCTCTCTTTGTGTTCCTGTGTGTATCTGTGATTCTCTCTCTGTGTGTTCCTGTGTGTATCTGTGAATCTCTCTCTGTGTCCCTGTGTGTATCTGTTATTCTCTCTCTTTGTGTTCTTGTGTGTATCTGTGATTCTCTCTCTGTGTGTTCCTGTGTGTATCTGTGATTCTCTCTCTGTGTCCCTGTTTGTTTCTGTGATCTTCTCTGTGTTCCTGTGTCTATCTGTGATTCTCTCTCTGGGTCCCTGTGTGTATCTGTGATTCTCTCTCTGTGTGTTCCTGTGTGTATCTGTGAATCTCTCTCTGTGTCCCTGTGTGTATCTGTTATTCTCTCATTTTGTGTTCTTGTGTGTATCTGTGATTCTCTCTCTGTGTGTACCTGGGTGTATCTATGATTCTCTCTCTGTGTGTCCCTGTGTGTATCTGTGATGCTCTCTGTGTGTCCCTGTGTATCTGTGATTCTCTCTGTGTCCCTGTGTGTATCTGTGATTCTCTCTGTGTCCCTGTGTGTATCTGTGATTCTCTCTGTGTCCCCGTGTGAATCTGTGATTCACTCTGTGTCCCTGTGTTTATCTGTGATTCTCTATCTGTGTTCCAGTGTGTATCTGTGATTCTCTCTCTGTGTCCCTGTGTGTATCTGTGATTCTCTCTCTGTGTCCCTGTGTGTATCTGTGATTTTCTCTCTGTGTCCCTGTGTGTATCTGTTATTCTCTCTCTTTGTGTTCTTGTGTGTATCTGTGATTCTCTCTCTGTGTGTTCCTGTGTGTATCTGTGATTCTCTCTCTGTGTCCCTGTTTGTTTCTGTGATCTTCTCTGTGTTCCTGTGTCTATCTGTGATTCTCTCTCTGTGTCCCTGTGTGTATCTGTGATTCTCTCTCTGTGTCCCTGTGTGTATCTGTGATTCTCTCTCTGTGTCCCTGTGTGTATCTGTTATTCTCTCTCTTTGTGTTCCTGTGTGTATCTGTGATTCTCTCTCTGTGTGTTCCTGTGTGTATCTGTGAATCTCTCTCTGTGTCCCTGTGTGTATCTGTTATTCTCTCATTTTGTGTTCTTGTGTGTATCTGTGATTCTCTCTCTGTGTGTACCTGGGTGTATCTATGATTCTCTCTCTGTGTGTCCCTGTGTGTATCTGTGATGCTCTCTGTGTGTCCCTGTGTATCTGTGATTCTCTCTGTGTCCCTGTGTGTATCTGTGATTCTCTCTGTGTCCCTGTGTGTATCTGTGATTCTCTCTGTGTCCCCGTGTGAATCTGTGATTCACTCTGTGTCCCTGTGTTTATCTGTGATTCTCTATCTGTGTTCCAGTGTGTATCTGTGATTCTCACTCTGTGTCCCTGTGTGTATCTGTGATTCTCTCTCTGTGTCCCTGTGTGTATCTGTGATTTTCTCTCTGTGTCCCTGTGTGTATCTGTGATTCTCTCTCTGTGTTCCTGTGTGTATCTGTGATTCTCTCTCTGTGTTCCTGTGTGTTTCTGTGATTCTCTCTGTGTCCCCGTGTGAATCTGTGATTCACTCTGTGTCCCTGTGTTTATCTGTGATTCTCTATCTGTGTTCCAGTGTGTATCTGTGATTCTCTCTCTGTGTCCCTGTGTGTTTCTGTGATTCTCTCTGTGTCCTTGTGTGTATCTGTGATTCTCTCTCTGTGTCCCTGTGTATGTCTGTGATTCTCTCTCTGTGTCCCTGTGTGTATCTGTGATTCTCTCTCTGTGTCCCTGTGTGTTTCTGTGATTCTCTCTGTGTCGTTGTGTGTATCTGTGATTCTCTCTCTGTGTCCCTGTGTGTATCTGTGATTCTCTCTCTGTGTCCCTGTGTGTATCTGTGATTCACTCTCTGTGTCCCTGTGTGTATCTGTGATTCTCTCTCTGTGTCCCTGTGTATATCTGTGATTCTTTCTGTGTCCCTGTGTGTATCTGTGATTCTCTCTCTGTGTGTCCCTGGGTGTATCTATCACTCTCTCTCTGTGTGTCCCTGTGTGTATCTGTGATGCTCTCTGTGTGTCCCTGTGTGTATCTGTGATTCTCTCTGTGTCCCTGTGTGTATCTGTGATTCTCTCTGTGTCCCTGTGTGAATCTGCGATTCACTCTGTGTCCCTGTGTGTATCTGTGATCCTCTCTCTGTGTCCCTGTGTATATCTGTGATTCTCTCTGTGTCCCTGTGTGTATCTGTGATTCTCTCTCTGTGAGTCCCTGTGTGTATCTATGATTCTCTCTCTGTGTTCCTGTGTTATTCTGTGATTCTCTCTCTGTGTGTCCCTGGGTGTATCTGTGCCTCGCTCTCTGTGTCCCTCTGTGTATCTCTGATTCTCTCTCTGTGTGTCCTTGTGTATATCTGTGATTCTCTCCCTGTGTCCCTGTGTGATTCTGTGCTTCTCTCTGTGTGTCCCTGTGTGTATCTGTGATTCTCACTCTGTGTCCCTGTGTATATCTGAGATTCTCTCTCTGTGTCCCTGTGTGATTCTCTGATTCTCTCTGTGTCCCTGTGTGTATCTGTGATTCTGTCTCTGTGTGTCCCTGTGTGTATCTGTGATTCTCTCTGTGTCCCTGTGTATATCGATGATTCTCTCTGTGTCCCTGTGTGTATCTGTGATTCTCTCTCTGTGTGTCCCTGGATGTATCTGTGACTCGCTCTCTGTGTCCCTCTGTGTATCTCTGATTGTCTCTGTGTGTCCCTGTGTGTATCTGTGATTCTCTCGCTGTGTGTTCCTGTATGTATCTGTGATTCTCTCTCTGTGTCCCTGTGTGTGTCCGTGATTCTCTCTGTGTGTTCCTGTGTGTGTCTCTGATTCTCTCTCTGTGTTCCTGTGTCTTTCTGTGATTCTCCCTGTGTTCCTGTGTGTTTCTGTGATTTTCTCTGTGTTCCTGTGTGTTTCTGTGATTCTCTCTCTGTGTGTCCCTGTGTGTACCTGTTATTCTCTCTGTGTGTCCCTGTGTGTATCTGTGATTCTCTCTCTGTGTGTTCCTGTGTGTATCTGTGATTCTCTCTCTGTGTGTTCCTGTGTGTATCTGTGATTCTCTCTCTGTGTCCCTGTGTGTATCTGTGATTCTCTCTCTGTGTCCCTGTGTGTATCTGTGATTCACTCTCTGTGTCCCTGTGTGTATCTGTGATTCTCTCTCTGTGTCCCTGTGTATATCTGTAATTCTTTCTGTGTCCCTCTGTGTATCTGTGATTCTCTCTCTGTTTTCCAGTGTGTATCTGTGATTCTCTCTCTGTGTCCCTGTGTGTATCTGTGATTCTCTCTCTGTGTCCCTGTGTGTATCTGTGATTCTCTCTCTGTGTTCCTGTGTGTATCTATGATTCTCTCTTTGTGTTCCTGTGTGTTTCTGTGATTCTCTCTGTGTCCTTGTGTGTATCTGTGATTCTCTCTCTGCGTGTCCCTGGGTGTATCTGTGACTCGCTCTCGGTGTCCCTGTGTGTATCTGTGATTCTCTCTCTTTGTCCCTGTGTGTATCTGTGATTCTCTCTCTGTGTGTCCCTGTGTGTATCTGTGATTCACTCTCTGCGTTCCTGTGTGTATCTGTGATTCTCCCTGTGTGTCCCTATGTGTATCTCTGATTCTCTCTCTGTGTTCCTGTGTGTATCTGTGATTCTCTCTCTGTGTCCCTGTGTGTGTCTCTGAGTCTCTCTGTGTGTTCCTGTGTGTATCTTTGATTCTCTCTGTGCCCCTGTGTGTATCTGTGATTCTCTCTCTGTGCCCCTGTGTGTGTCTCTGATTCTCTCTCTGTGTCCCTGTGTGTTTCTCTGATCCTCTCTCTGTGTTCCTGTGCGTATCTGTGATTCTCTCTCTGTGTCCCTGTGTGTATCTGTGATTCTCTCTCTGTGTGTTTCTGTGTGTATCTGTGATTCTCTCTCTGTGTCCCGGTGTGTATTTGTGATTCTCTCTCTGTTTGTTCCTGTGTGTATCTGTGATTCTCTCTCTGGGTCCCTGTGTATATCTGTGATTCTCTCTCTGTGTGTTCCTGTGTGTATCTGTGAATCTCTCTCTGTGTCCCTGTGTGTATCTGTTATTCTCTCTCTTTGTGTTCCTGTGTGTATCTGTGATTCTCTCTCTGTGTGTTCCTGTGTGTATCTGTGAATCTCTCTCTGTGTCCCTGTGTGTATCTGTTATTCTCTCTCTTTGTGTTCTTGTGTGTATCTGTGATTCTCTCTCTGTGTGTTCCTGTGTGTATCTGTGATTCTCTCTCTGTGTCCCTGTGTGTTTCTGTGATCTTCTCTGTGTTCCTGTGTCTATCTGTGATTCTCTCTCTGGGTCCCTGTGTGTATCTGTGATTCTCTCTCTGTGTGTTCCTGTGTGTATCTGTGAATCTCTCTCTGTGTCCCTGTGTGTATCTGTTATTCTCTCATTTTGTGTTCTTGTGTGTATCTGTGATTCTCTCTCTGTGTGTACCTGGGTGTATCTATGATTCTCTCTCTGTGTGTCCCTGTGTGTATCTGTGATGCTCTCTGTGTGTCCCTGTGTATCTGTGATTCTCTCTGTGTCCCTGTGTGTATCTGTGATTCTCTCTGTGTCCCTGTGTGTATCTGTGATTCTCTCTGTGTCCCTGTGTGAATCTGTGATTCACTCTGTGTCCCTGTGTTTATCTGTGATTCTCTATCTGTGTTCCAGTGTGTATCTGTGATTCTCTCTCTGTGTCCCTGTGTGTATCTGTGATTCTCTCTCTGTGTCCCTGTGTGTATCTGTGATTCTCTCTCTGTGTCCCTGTGTGTATCTGTTATTCTCTCTCTTTGTGTTCCTGTGTGTATCTGTGATTCTCTCTCTGTGTGTCCCTGTGTGTATCTGTGATTCTCTCTGTGTCCCTGTGTGTATCTGTGATTCTCTCTGTGTCCCTGTGTGAATCTGCGATTCACTCTGTGTCCCTGTGTGTATCTGTGATCCTCTCTCTGTGTCCCTGTGTATATCTGTGATTCTCTCTGTGTCCCTGTGTGTATCTGTGATTCTCTCTCTGTGATTCCCTGTGTGTATCTATGATTCTCTCTCTGTGTTCCTGTGTTATTCTGTGATTCTCTCTGTGTCCCTGTGTGTATCTGTGATTCTCTCTCTGTGTGTCCCTGGGTGTATCTGTGACTCGCTCTCTGTGTCCCTCTGTGTATCTCTGATTCTCTCTCTGTGTGTCCTTGTGTATATCTGTGATTCTCTCCCTGTGTCCCTGTGTGATTCTGTGCTTCTCTCTGTGTGTCCCTGTGTGTATCTGTGATTCTCACTCTGTGTCCCTGTGTATATCTGAGATTCTCTCTCTGTGTCCCTGTGTGATTCTCTGATTCTCTCTGTGTCCCTGTGTGATTCTCTGATTCTCTCTGTGTCCCTGTGTGTATCTGTGATTCTGTCTCTGTGTGTCCCTGTGTGTATCTGTGATTCTCTCTGTGTCCCTGTGTATATCGATGATTCTCTCTGTGTCCCTGTGTGTATCTGTGATGCTCTCTCTGTGTGTCCCTGGATGTATCTGTGACTCGCTCTCTGTGTCCCTCTGTGTATCTCTGATTGTCTCTGTGTGTCCCTGTGTGTATCTGTGATTCTCTCGCTGTGTGTTCCTGTATGTATCTGTGATTCTCTCTCTGTGTCCCTGTGTGTGTCCGTGATTCTCTCTGTGTGTTCCTGTGTGTGTCTCTGATTCTCTCTCTGTGTTCCTGTGTCTTTCTGTGATTCTCCCTGTGTTCCTGTGTGTTTCTGTGATTTTCTCTGTGTTCCTGTGTGTTTCTGTGATTCTCTCTCTGTGTGTCCCTGTGTGTACCTGTTATTCTCTCTGTGTGTCCCTGTGTGTATCTGTGATTCTCTCTCTGTGTGTTCCTGTGTGTATCTGTGATTCTCTCTCTGTGTGTTCCTGTGTGTATCTGTGATTCTCTCTCTGTGTCCCTGTGTGTATCTGTGATTCTCTCTCTGTGTCCCTGTGTGTATCTGTGATTCTCTCTCTGTGTCCCTGTGTATATCTGTAATTCTTTCTGTGTCCCTCTGTGTATCTGTGATTCTCTCTCTGTTTTCCAGTGTGTATCTGTGATTCTCTCTCTGTGTCCCTGTGTGTATCTGTGATTCTCTCTCTGTGTCCCTGTGTGTATCTGTGATTCTCTCTCTGTGTTCCTGTGTGTATCTATGATTCTCTCTCTGTGTTCCTGTGTGTTTCTGTGATTCTCTCTGTGTCCTTGTGTGTATCTGTGATTCTCTCTCTGCGTGTCCCTGGGTGTATCTGTGACTCGCTCTCTGTGTCCCTGTGTGTATCTGTGATTCTCTCTCTTTGTCCCTGTGTGTATCTGTGATTCTCTCTCTGTGTGTCCCTGTGTGTATCTGTGATTCACTCTCTGCGTTCCTGTGTGTATCTGTGATTCTCCCTGTGTGTCCCTATGTGTATCTCTGATTCTCTCTCTGTGTTCCTGTGTGTATCTGTGATTCTCTCTCTGTGTCCCTGTGTGTGTCTCTGATTCTCTCTGTGTGTTCCTGTGTGTATCTTTGATTCTCTCTGTGCCCCTGTGTGTATCTGTGATTCTCTCTCTGTGCCCCTGTGTGTGTCTCTGATTCTCTCTCTGTGTCCCTGTGTGTTTCTCTGATTCTCTCTCTGTGTTCCTGTGCGTATCTGTGATTCTCTCTCTGTGTCCCTGTGTGTATCTGTGATTCTCTCTCTGTGTGTTTCTGTGTGTATCTGTGATTCTCTCTCTGTGTCCCGGTGTGTATTTGTGATTCTCTCTCTGTTTGTTCCTGTGTGTATCTGTGATTCTCTCTCTGGGTCCCTGTGTATATCTGTGATTCTCTCTCTGTGTGTTCCTGTGTGTATCTGTGAATCTCTCTCTGTGTCCCTGTGTGTATCTGTTATTCTCTCTCTTTGTGTTCCTGTGTGTATCTGTGATTCTCTCTCTGTGTGTTCCTGTGTGTATCTGTGAATCTCTCTCTGTGTCCCTGTGTGTATCTGTTATTCTCTCTCTTTGTGTTCTTGTGTGTATCTGTGATTCTCTCTCTGTGTGTTCCTGTGTGTATCTGTGATTCTCTCTCTGTGTCCCTGTTTGTTTCTGTGATCTTCTCTGTGTTCCTGTGTCTATCTGTGATTCTCTCTCTGGGTCCCTGTGTGTATCTGTGATTCTCTCTCTGTGTGTTCCTGTGTGTATCTGTGAATCTCTCTCTGTGTCCCTGTGTGTATCTGTTATTCTCTCATTTTGTGTTCTTGTGTGTATCTGTGATTCTCTCTCTGTGTGTACCTGGGTGTATCTATAATTCTCTCTCTGTGTGTCCCTGTGTGTATCTGTGATGCTCTCTGTGTGTCCCTGTGTATCTGTGATTCTCTCTGTGTCCCTGTGTGTATCTGTGATTCTCTCTGTGTCCCTGTGTGTATCTGTGATTCTCTCTGTGTCCCTGTGTGAATCTGTGATTCACTCTGTGTCCCTGTGTTTATCTGTGATTCTCTATCTGTGTTCCAGTGTGTATCTGTGATTCTCTCTCTGTGTCCCTGTGTGTATCTGTGATTCTCTCTCTGTGTCCCTGTGTGTATCTGTGATTCTCTCTCTGTGTCCCTGTGTGTATCTGTTATTCTCTCTCTTTGTGTTCCTGTGTGTATCTGTGATTCTCTCTCTGTGTGTTCCTGTGTGTATCTGTGAATCTCTCTCTGTGTCCCTGTGTGTATCTGTTATTCTCTCATTTTGTGTTCTTGTGTGTATCTGTGATTCTCTCTCTGTGTGTACCTGGGTGTATCTATGATTGGCTCTCTGTGTGTCCCTGTGTGTATCTGTGATGCTCTCTGTGTGTCCCTGTGTATCTGTGATTCTCTCTGTGTCCCTGTGTGTATCTGTGATTCTCTCTGTGTCCCTGTGTGTATCTGTGATTCTCTCTGTGTCCCCGTGTGAATCTGTGATTCACTCTGTGTCCCTGTGTTTATCTGTGATTCTCTATCTGTGTTCCAGTGTGTATCTGTGATTCTCTCTCTGTGTCCCTGTGTGTATCTGTGATTCTCTCTCTGTGTCCCTGTGTGTATCTGTGATTCTCTCTCTGTGTCCCTGTGTGTATCGGTGATTCTCTCTCTGTGTTCCTGTGTGTATCTGTGATTCTCTCTCTGTGTTCCTGTGTGTTTCTGTGATTCTCTCTGTGTCCCCGTGTGAATCTGTGATTCACTCTGTGTCCCTGTGTTTATCTGTGATTCTCTATCTGTGTTCCAGTGTGTATCTGTGATTCTCTCTCTGTGTCCCTGTGTGTTTCTGTGATTCTCTCTGTGTCCTTGTGTGTATCTGTGATTCTCTCTCTGTGTCCCTGTGTATGTCTGTGATTCTCTCTCTGTGTCCCTGTGTGTATCTGTGATTCTCTCTCTGTGTCCCTGTGTGTTTCTGTGATTCTCTCTGTGTCGTTGTGTGTATCTGTGATTCTCTGTCTGTGTCCCTGTGTGTATCTGTGATTCTCTCTCCGTGTCCCTGTGTGTATCTGTGATTCACTCTCTGTGTCCCTGTGTGTATCTGTGATTCTCTCTCTGTGTCCCTGTGTATATCTGTGATTCTTTCTGTGTCCCTGTGTGTATCTGTGATTCTCTCTCTGTGTGTCCCTGGGTGTATCTATCACTCTCTCTCTGTGTGTCCCTGTGTGTATCTGTGATGCTCTCTGTGTGTCCCTGTGTGTATCTGTGATTCTCTCTGTGTCCCTGTGTGTATCTGTGATTCTCTCTCTGTGTGTTCCTGTGTGTATCTGTGAATCTCTCTCTGTGTCCCTGTGTGTATCTGTTATTCTCTCTCTTTGTGTTCCTGTGTGTATCTGTGATTCTCTCTCTGTGTGTTCCTGTGTGTATCTGTGATTCTCTCTCTGTGTCCCGGTGTGTATTTGTGATTCTCTCTCTGTTTGTTCCTGTGTGTATCTGTGATTCTCTCTCTGGGTCCCTGTGTATATCTGTGATTCTCTCTCTGTGTGTTCCTGTGTGTATCTGTGAATCTCTCTCTGTGTCCCTGTGTGTATCTGTTATTCTCTCTCTTTGTGTTCCTGTGTGTATCTGTGATTCTCTCTCTGTGTGTTCCTGTGTGTATCTGTGAATCTCTCTCTGTGTCCCTGTGTGTATCTGTTATTCTCTCTCTTTGTGTTCTTGTGTGTATCTGTGATTCTCTCTCTGTGTGTTGCTGTGTGTATCTGTGATTCTCTCTCTGTGTCCCTGTTTGTTTCTGTGATCTTCTCTGTGTTCCTGTGTCTATCTGTGATTCTCTCTCTGGGTCCCTGTGTGTATCTGTGATTCTCTCTCTGTGTGTTCCTGTGTGTATCTGTGAATCTCTCTCTGTGTCCCTGTGTGTATCTGTTATTCTCTCATTTTGTGTTCTTGTGTGTATCTGTGATTCTCTCTCTGTGTGTACCTGGGTGTATCTATGATTCTCTCTCTGTTTGTCCCTGTGTGTATCTGTGATGCTCTCTGTGTGTCCCTGTGTATCTGTGATTCTCTCTGTGTCCCTGTGTGTATCTGTGATTCTCTCTGTGTCCCTGTGTGTATCTGTGATTCTCTCTGTGTCCCTGTGTGAATCTGTGATTCACTCTGTGTCACTGTGTTTATCTGTGATTCTCTATCTGTGTTCCAGTGTGTATCTGTGATTCTCTCTCTGTGTCCCTGTGTGTATCTGTGATTCTCTCTCTGTGTCCCTGTGTGTATCTGTGATTCTCTCTCTGTGTCCCTGTGTGTATCTGTTATTCTCTCTCTTTGTGTTCCTGTGTGTATCTGTGATTCTCTCTCTGTGTGTTCCTGTGTGTATCTGTGAATCTCTCTCTGTGTCCCTGTGTGTATCTGTTATTCTCTCATTTTGTGTTCTTGTGTGTATCTGTGATTCTCTCTCTGTGTGTACCTGGGTGTATCTATGATTCTCTCTCTGTGTGTCCCTGTGTGTATCTGTGATGCTCTCTGTGTGTCCCTGTGTATCTGTGATTCTCTCTGTGTCCCTGTGTGTATCTGTGATTCTCTCTGTGTCCCTGTGTGTATCTGTGATTCTCTCTGTGTCCCCGTGTGAATCTGTGATTCACTCTGTGTCCCTGTGTTTATCTGTGATTCTCTATCTGTGTTCCAGTGTGTATCTGTGATTCTCTCTCTGTGTCCCTGTGTGTATCTGTGATTCTCTCTCTGTGTCCCTGTGTGTATCTGTGATTCTCTCTCTGTGTCCCTGTGTGTATCTGTGATTCTCTCTCTGTGTTCCTGTGTGTATCTGTGATTCTCTCTCTGTGTTCCTGTGTGTTTCTGTGATTCTCTCTGTGTCCCCGTGTGAATCTGTGATTCACTCTGTGTCCCTGTGTTTATCTGTGATTCTCTATCTGTGTTCCAGTGTGTATCTGTGATTCTCTCTCTGTGTCCCTGTGTGTTTCTGTGATTCTCTCTGTGTCCTTGTGTGTATCTGTGATTCTCTCTCTGTGTCCCTGTGTATGTCTGTGATTCTCTCTCTGTGTCCCTGTGTGTATCTGTGATTCTCTCTCTGTGTCCCTGTGTGTTTCTGTGATTCTCTCTGTGTCGTTGTGTGTATCTGTGATTCTCTCTCTGTGTCCCTGTGTGTATCTGTGATTCTCTCTCTGTGTCCCTGTGTGTATCTGTGATTCACTCTCTGTGTCCCTGTGTGTATCTGTGATTCTCTCTCTGTGTCCCTGTGTATATCTGTGATTCTTTCTGTGTCCCTGTGTGTATCTGTGATTCTCTCTCTGTGTGTCCCTGGGTGTATCTATCACTCTCTCTCTGTGTGTCCCTGTGTGTATCTGTGATGCTCTCTGTGTGTCCCTGTGTGTATCTGTGATTCTCTCTGTGTCCCTGTGTGTATCTGTGATTCTCTCTGTGTCCCTGTGTGAATCTGCGATTCACTCTGTGTCCCTGTGTGTATCTGTGATCCTCTCTCTGTGTCCCTGTGTATATCTGTGATTCTCTCTGTGTCCCTGTGTGTATCTGTGATTCTCTCTCTGTGAGTCCCTGTGTGTATCTATGATTCTCTCTCTGTGTTCCTGTGTTATTCTGTGATTCTCTCTGTGTCCCTGTGTGTATCTGTGATTCTCTCTCTGTGTGTCCCTGGGTGTATCTGTGCCTCGCACTCTGTGTCCCTCTGTGTATCTCTGATTCTCTCTCTGTGTGTCCTTGTGTATATCTGTGATTCTCTCCCTGTGTCCCTGTGTGATTCTGTGCTTCTCTCTGTGTGTCCCTGTGTGTATCTGTCATTCTCACTCTGTGTCCCTG
Organism: Mustelus asterias; assembly: GCF_964213995.1. NCBI lineage: Eukaryota > Metazoa > Chordata > Chondrichthyes > Carcharhiniformes > Triakidae > Mustelus > Mustelus asterias. The sequence continues at coordinate 194,680 of NW_027590129.1, forward strand.
TGTATATCTGAGATTCTCTCTCTGTGTCCCTGTGTGATTCTCTGATTCTCTCTGTGTCCCTGTGTGTATCTGTGATTCTGTCTCTGTGTGTCCCTGTGTGTATCTGTGATTCTCTCTGTGTCCCTGTGTATATCGATGATTCTCTCTGTGTCCCTGTGTGTATCTGTGATTCTCTCTCTGTGTGTCCCTGGATGTATCTGTGACTCGCTCTCTGTGTCCCTCTGTGTATCTCTGATTGTCTCTGTGTGTCCCTGTGTGTATCTGAGATTCTCTCGCTGTGTGTTCCTGTATGTATCTGTGATTCTCTCTCTGTGTCCCTGTGTGTGTCCGTGATTCTCTCTGTGTGTTCCTGTGTGTGTCTCTGATTCTCTCTCTGTGTTCCTGTGTCTTTCTGTGATTCTCCCTGTGTTCCTGTGTGTTTCTGTGATTTTCTCTGTGTTCCTGTGTGTTTCTGTGATTCTCTCTCTGTGTGTCCCTGTGTGTACCTGTTATTCTCTCTGTGTGTCCCTGTGTGTATCTGTGATTCTCTCTCTGTGTGTTCCTGTGTGTATCTGTGATTCTCTCTCTGTGTGTTCCTGTGTGTATCTGTGATTCTCTCTCTGTGTCCCTGTGTGTATCTGTGATTCTCTCTCTGTGTCCCTGTGTGTATCTGTGATTCACTCTCTGTGTCCCTGTGTGTATCTGTGATTCTCTCTCTGTGTCCCTGTGTATATCTGTAATTCTTTCTGTGTCCCTCTGTGTATCTGTGATTCTCTCTCTGTTTTCCAGTGTGTATCTGTGATTCTCTCTCTGTGTCCCTGTGTGTATCTGTGATTCTCTCTCTGTGTCCCTGTGTGTATCTGTGATTCTCTCTCTGTGTTCCTGTGTGTATCCATGATTCTCTCTCTGTGTTCCTGTGTGTTTCTGTGATTCTCTCTGTGTCCTTGTGTGTATCTGTGATTCTCTCTCTGCGTGTCCCTGGGTGTATCTGTGACTCGCTCTCTGTGTCCCTGTGTGTATCTGTGATTCTCTCTCTTTGTCCCTGTGTGTATCTGTGATTCTCTCTCTCTGTGTCCCTGTGTGTATCTGTGATTCACTCTCTGCGTTCCTGTGTGTATCTGTGATTCTCCCTGTGTGTCCCTATGTGTATCTCTGATTCTCTCTCTGTGTTCCTGTGTGTATCTGTGATTCTCTCTCTGTGTCCCTGTGTGTGTCTCTGATTCTCTCTGTGTGTTCCTGTGTGTATCTTTGATTCTCTCTGTGCCCCTGTGTGTATCTGTGATTCTCTCTCTGTGCCCCTGTGTGTGTCTCTGATTCTCTCTCTGTGTCCCTGTGTGTTTCTCTGATTCTCTCTCTGTGTTCCTGTGCGTATCTGTGATTCTCTCTCTGTGTCCCTGTGTGTATCTGTGATTCTCTCTCTGTGTGTTTCTGTGTGTATCTGTGATTCTCTCTCTGTGTCCCGGTGTGTATTTGTGATTCTCTCTCTGTTTGTTCCTGTGTGTATCTGTGATTCTCTCTCTGGGTCCCTGTGTATATCTGTGATTCTCTCTCTGTGTGTTCCTGTGTGTATCTGTGAATCTCTCTCTGTGTCCCTGTGTGTATCTGTTATTCTCTCTCTTTGTGTTCCTGTGTGTATCTGTGATTCTCTCTCTGTGTGTTCCTGTGTGTATCTGTGAATCTCTCTCTGTGTCCCTGTGTGTATCTGTTATTCTCTCTCTTTGTGTTCTTGTGTGTATCTGTGATTCTCTCTCTGTGTGTTCCTGTGTGTATCTGTGATTCTCTCTCTGTGTCCCTGTGTGTTTCTGTGATCTTCTCTGTGTTCCTGTGTCTATCTGTGATTCGCTCTCTGGGTCCCTGTGTGTATCTGTGATTCTCTCTCTGTGTGTTCCTGTGTGTATCTGTGAATCTCTCTCTGTGTCCCTGTGTGTATCTGTTATTCTCTCATTTTGTGTTCTTGTGTGTATCTGTGATTCTCTCTCTGTGTGTACTTGGGTGTATCTATGATTCTCTCTCTGTGTGTCCCTGTGTGTATCTGTGATGCTCTCTGTGTGTCCCTGTGTATCTGTGATTCTCTCTGTGTCCCTGTGTGTATCTGTGATTCTCTCTGTGTCCCTGTGTGTATCTGTGATTCTCTCTGTGTCCCTGTGTGAATCTGTGATTCACTCTGTGTCCCTGTGTTTATCTGTGATTCTCTATCTGTGTTCCAGTGTGTATCTGTGATTCTCTCTCTGTGTCCCTGTGTGTATCTGTGATTCTCTCTCTGTGTCCCTGTGTGTATCTGTGATTCTCTCTCTGTGTCCCTGTGTATATCTGTTATTCTCTCTCTTTGTGTTCCTGTGTGTATCTGTGATTCTCTCTCTGTGTGTTCCTGTGTGTATCTGTGAATCTCTCTCTGTGTCCCTGTGTGTATGTGTTATTCTCTCATTTTGTGTTCTTGTGTGTATCTGTGATTCTCTCTCTGTGTGTACCTGTGTGTATCTATGATTCTCTCTCTGTGTGTCCCTGTGTGTATCTGTGATGCTCTCTGTGTGTCCCTGTGTATCTGTGATTCTCTCTGTGTCCCTGTGTGTATCTGTGATTCTCTCTGTGTCCCTGTGTGTATCTGTGATTCTCTCTGTGTCCCCGTGTGAATCTGTGATTCACTCTGTGTCCCTGTGTTTATCTGTGATTCTCTATCTGTGTTCCAGTGTGTATCTGTGATTCTCTCTCTGTGTCCCTGTGTGTATCTGTGATTCTCTCTCTGTGTCCCTGTGTGTATCTGTGATTCTCTCTCTGTGTCCCTGTGTGTATCTGTGATTCTCTCTCTGTGTTCCTGTGTGTTTCTGTGATTCTCTCTGTGTCCTTGTGTGTATCTGTGATTCTCTCTCCGTGTCCCTGTGTGTATCTGTGATTCTCTCTCTGTGTCCTTTGTATGTCTGTGATTCTCTTTCGGTGTCCCTGTGTTTATCTGTGATTCTCTCTCTGTGTCCCTGTGTATATCTGTGATTCTCTCTGTGTCCCTGTGTGTATCTGTGATTCTCTCTCTGTGTGTTCCTGTGTGTATCTGTGAATCTCTCTCTGTGTCCCTGTGTGTATCTGTGATTCTCTCTCTGTGTCCCTGTGTGTATCTGTGATTCTCTCTCTGTGTCCCTGTGTATATCTGTGATTCTCTCTGTGTCCCTGTGTGTATCTGTGATTCTCTCTCTGTGTGTCCCTGGGTGTATCTATGATTCTCGCTCTGTGTGTCCCTGTGTGTATCTGTGATGCTCTCTGTGTGTCCCTGGGTGTATCTGTGACTCGCTCTCTGTGTCCCTGTGTGTATCTCTGATTCTCTCTCTGTGTCCCTGTGTGTATCTGTGATTCTCTCTCTGTGTTCCTGTGTGTATCTATGATTCTCTCTCTGTGTTCCTGTGTGTTTCTGTGATTCTCTCTGTGTCCTTGTGTGTATCTGTGATTCTCTCTCCGTGGCCCTGTGTGTATCTGTGATTCTCTCTCTGTGTCCTGTGTATGTCTGTGATTCTCTCTCTGTGTCCCTGTGTGTATCTGTGATTCTCTCACTGTGTCCTGTGTATGTCTGTGATTCTCTCTCTGTGTCCCTGTGTGTATCTGTGATTCTCTCTCTGTGTCCCTGTGTATATCTGTGATTCTCTCTGTGTCCCTGTGTGTATCTGTGATTCTCTCTCTGTGTCCCTGTGTATATCTGTGATTCTCTCTGTGACCCTGTGTGAATCTGTGATTCTCTCTCTGTGTGTCCCTGTGTGTATCTGTGATTCTCTCTCTGTGTCCCTGTGTGATTCTGTGATTCTCTCTCTGTGTCCCTGTGTATATCTGTGATTCTCTCTGTGTCCCTGTGTGTATCTGTGATTCTCTCTCTGTGTCCCTGTGTATATCTGTGATTCTCTCTGTGACCCTGTGTGAATCTGTGATTCTCTCTCTGTGTGTCCCTGTGTGTATCTGTGATTCTCTCTCTGTGTCCCTGTGTGATTCTGTGATTCACTCTGTGTCCCTGTGTGTATCTCTGATTCTCTCTCTGTGTGTCCCTGGGTGTATCTGTGACTCGCTCTCTGTGTCCCTGTGTGTATCTGTGATTCTCTCTCTGTGTCCCTGTGTGTATCTGTGATTCTCTCTCTGTGTGTCCCTGTGTGTATCTGTGATTCACTCTCTGCGTTCCTGTGTGTATCTGTGATTCTCCCTGTGTGTCCCTATGTGTATCTCTGATTCTCTCTCTGTGTTCCTGTGTGTATCTGTGATTCTCTCCCTGTGTCCCTGTGTGTGTCTCTGATTCTCTCTGTGTGTTCCTGTGTGTATCTTTGATTCTCTCTGTGCCCCTGTGTGTATCTGTGATTCTCTCTCTGTGTCCCTGTGTGTTTCTGTGATTCTCTCTGTGTTCCTGTGTGTTTCTGTGATTTTCTCTGTGTTCCTGTGTGTATCTGTGATTCTCTCTCTGTGTGTCCCTGTGTGTATCTCTGATTCTCTCTCAGTGTTCCTGTGCGTATCTTTGATTCTCTCTCTGTGTCCCTGTGTGTATCTGTGATTCTCTCTCTGTGTGTTTCTGTGTGTATCTGTGATTCTCTCTCTGTGTCCCTGTGTGTATTTGCGATTCTCTCTCTCTGTGTTCCTGTGTATATCTGTGATTCTCTCTCTGTGTCCCTGTGTGTTTCTGTGATTTTCTCTGTGTTCCTGTGTGTATCTGTGATTCTCTCTCTGGGTCCCTTTGTGTATCTGTGATTCTCTCTCTGTGTGTTCCTGTGTGTATCTGTGAATCTCTCTCTGTGTCCCTGTGTGTATCTGTTATTCTCTCATTTTGTGTTCTTGTGTGTATCTGTGATTCTCTCTCTGTGTGTACCTGGGTGTATCTATGATTCTCTCTCTGTGTGTCCCTGTGTGTATCTGTGATGCTCTCTGTGTGTCCCTGTGTATCTGTGATTCTCTCTGTGTCCCTGTGTGTATCTGTGATTCTCTCTGTGTCCCTGTGTGTATCTGTGATTCTCTCTGTGTCCCTGTGTGAATCTGTGATTCACTCTGTGTCCCTGTGTTTATCTGTGATTCTCTATCTGTGTTCCAGTGTGTATCTGTGATTCTCTCTCTGTGTCCCTGTGTGTATCTGTGAATCTCTCTCTGTGTCCCTGTGTGTATCTGTTATTCTCTCATTTTGTGTTCTTGTGTGTATCTGTGATTCTCTCTCTGTGTGTACCTGGGTGTATCTATGATTCTCTCTCTGTGTGTCCCTGTGTGTATCTGTGATTCTCTCTCTCTGTGTCCCTGTGTGTATCTGTGATTCACTCTCTGCGTTCCTGTGTGTATCTGTGATTCTCCCTGTGTGTCCCTATGTGTATCTCTGATTCTCTCTCTGTGTTCCTGTGTGTATCTGTGATTCTCTCTCTGTGTCCCTGTGTGTGTCTCTGATTCTCTCTGTGTGTTCCTGTGTGTATCTTTGATTCTCTCTGTGCCCCTGTGTGTATCTGTGATTCTCTCTCTGTGCCCCTGTGTGTGTCTCTGATTCTCTCTCTGTGTCCCTGTGTGTTTCTCTGATTCTCTCTCTGTGTTCCTGTGCGTATCTGTGATTCTCTCTCTGTGTCCCTGTGTGTATCTGTGATTCTCTCTCTGTGTGTTTCTGTGTGTATCTGTGATTCTCTCTCTGTGTCCCGGTGTGTATTTGTGATTCTCTCTCTGTTTGTTCCTGTGTGTATCTGTGATTCTCTCTCTGGGTCCCTGTGTATATCTGTGATTCTCTCTCTGTGTGTTCCTGTGTGTATCTGTGAATCTCTCTCTGTGTCCCTGTGTGTATCTGTTATTCTCTCTCTTTGTGTTCCTGTGTGTATCTGTGATTCTCTCTCTGTGTGTTCCTGTGTGTATCTGTGAATCTCTCTCTGTGTCCCTGTGTGTATCTGTTATTCTCTCTCTTTGTGTTCTTGTGTGTATCTGTGATTCTCTCTCTGTGTGTTCCTGTGTGTATCTGTGATTCTCTCTCTGTGTCCCTGTTTGTTTCTGTGATCTTCTCTGTGTTCCTGTGTCTATCTGTGATTCTCTCTCTGGGTCCCTGTGTGTATCTGTGATTCTCTCTCTGTGTGTTCCTGTGTGTATCTGTGAATCTCTCTCTGTGTCCCTGTGTGTATCTGTTATTCTCTCATTTTGTGTTCTTGTGTGTATCTGTGATTCTCTCTCTGTGTGTACCTGGGTGTATCTATGATTCTCTCTCTGTGTGTCCCTGTGTGTATCTGTGATGCTCTCTGTGTGTCCCTGTGTATCTGTGATTCTCTCTGTGTCCCTGTGTGTATCTGTGATTCTCTCTGTGTCCCTGTGTGTATCTGTGATTCTCTCTGTGTCCCTGTGTGAATCTGTGATTCACTCTGTGTCCCTGTGTTTATCTGTGATTCTCTATCTGTGTTCCAGTGTGTATCTGTGATTCTCTCTCTGTGTCCCTGTGTGTATCTGTGATTCTCTCTCTGTGTCCCTGTGTGTATCTGTGATTCTCTCTCTGTGTCCCTGTGTGTATCTGTTATTCTCTCTCTTTGTGTTCCTGTGTGTATCTGTGATTCTCTCTCTGTGTGTTCCTGTGTGTATCTGTGAATCTCTCTCTGTGTCCCTGAGTGTATCTGTTATTCTCTCATTTTGTGTTCTTGTGTGTATCTGTGATTCTCTCTCTGTGTGTACCTGGGTGTATCTATGATTCTCTCTCTGTGTGTCCCTGTGTGTATCTGTGATGCTCTCTGTGTGTCCCTGTGTATCTGTGATTCTCTCTGTGTCCCTGTGTGTATCTGTGATTCTCTCTGTGTCCCTGTGTGAATCTGTGATTCACTCTGTGTCCCTGTGTTTATCTGTGATTCTCTATCTGTGTTCCAGTGTGTATCTGTGATTCTCTCTCTGTGTCCCTGTGTGTATCTGTGATTCTCTCTCTGTGTCCCTGTGTGTATCTGTGATTCTCTCTCTGTGTCCCTGTGTGTATCTGTGATTCTCTCTCTGTGTGTTTCTGTGTGTATCTGTGATTCTCTCTCTGTGTCCCTGTGTGTATTTGCGATTCTCTCTCTCTGTGTTCCTGTGTATATCTGTGATTCTCTCTCTGTGTCCCTGTGTGTTTCTGTGATTTTCTCTGTGTTCCTGTGTGTATCTGTGATTCTCTCTCTGGGTCCCTTTGTGTATCTGTGATTCTCTCTCTGTGTGTTCCTGTGTGTATCTGTGAATCTCTCTCTGTGTCCCTGTGTGTATCTGTTATTCTCTCATTTTGTGTTCTTGTGTGTATCTGTGATTCTCTCTCTGTGTGTACCTGGGTGTATCTATGATTCTCTCTCTGTGTGTCCCTGTGTGTATCTGTGATGCTCTCTGTGTGTCCCTGTGTATCTGTGATTCTCTCTGTGTCCCTGTGTGTATCTGTGATTCTCTCTGTGTCCCTGTGTGTATCTGTGATTCTCTCTGTGTCCCTGTGTGAATCTGTGATTCACTCTGTGTCCCTGTGTTTATCTGTGATTCTCTATCTGTGTTCCAGTGTGTATCTGTGATTCTCTCTCTGTGTCCCTGTGTGTATCTGTGAATCTCTCTCTGTGTCCCTGTGTGTATCTGTTATTCTCTCATTTTGTGTTCTTGTGTGTATCTGTGATTCTCTCTCTGTGTGTACCTGGGTGTATCTATGATTCTCTCTCTGTGTGTCCCTGTGTGTATCTGTGATTCTCTCTCTCTGTGTCCCTGTGTGTATCTGTGATTCACTCTCTGCGTTCCTGTGTGTATCTGTGATTCTCCCTGTGTGTCCCTATGTGTATCTCTGATTCTCTCTCTGTGTTCCTGTGTGTATCTGTGATTCTCTCTCTGTGTCCCTGTGTGTGTCTCTGATTCTCTCTGTGTGTTCCTGTGTGTATCTTTGATTCTCTCTGTGCCCCTGTGTGTATCTGTGATTCTCTCTCTGTGCCCCTGTGTGTGTCTCTGATTCTCTCTCTGTGTCCCTGTGTGTTTCTCTGATTCTCTCTCTGTGTTCCTGTGCGTATCTGTGATTCTCTCTCTGTGTCCCTGTGTGTATCTGTGATTCTCTCTCTGTGTGTTTCTGTGTGTATCTGTGATTCTCTCTCTGTGTCCCGGTGTGTATTTGTGATTCTCTCTCTTTTTGTTCCTGTGTGTATCTGTGATTCTCTCTCTGGGTCCCTGTGTATATCTGTGATTCTCTCTCTGTGTGTTCCTGTGTGTATCTGTGAATCTCTCTCTGTGTCCCTGTGTGTATCTGTTATTCTCTCTCTTTGTGTTCCTGTGTGTATCTGTGATTCTCTCTGTGTGTGTTCCTGTGTGTATCTGTGAATCTCTCTCTGTGTCCCTGTGTGTATCTGTTATTCTCTCTCTTTGTGTTCTTGTGTGTATCTGTGATTCTCTCTCTGTGTGTTCCTGTGTGTATCTGTGATTCTCTCTCTGTGTCCCTGTTTGTTTCTGTGATCTTCTCTGTGTTCCTGTGTCTATCTGTGATTCTCTCTCTGGGTCCCTGTGTGTATCTGTGATTCTCTCTCTGTGTGTTCCTGTGTGTATCTGTGAATCTCTCTCTGTGTCCCTGTGTGTATCTGTTATTCTCTCATTTTGTGTTCTTGTGTGTATCTGTGATTCTCTCTCTGTGTGTACCTGGGTGTATCTATGATTCTCTCTCTGTGTGTCCCTGTGTGTATCTGTGATGCTCTCTGTGTGTCCCTGTGTATCTGTGATTCTCTCTGTGTCCCTGTGTGTATCTGTGATTCTCTCTGTGTCCCTGTGTGTATCTGTGATTCTCTCTGTGTCCCTGTGTGAATCTGTGATTCACTCTGTGTCCCTGTGTTTATCTGTGATTCTCTATCTGTGTTCCAGTGTGTATCTGTGATTCTCTCTCTGTGTCCCTGTGTGTATCTGTGATTCTCTCTCTGTGTCCCTGTGTGTATCTGTGATTCTCTCTCTGTGTCCCTGTGTGTATCTGTTATTCTCTCTCTTTGTGTTCCTGTGTGTATCTGTGATTCTCTCTCTGTGTGTTCCTGTGTGTATCTGTGAATCTCTCTCTGTGTCCCTGTGTGTATCTGTTATTCTCTCATTTTGTGTTCTTGTGTGTATCTGTGATTCTCTCTCTGTGTGTACCTGGGTGTATCTATGATTCTCTCTCTGTGTGTCCCTGTGTGTATCTGTGATGCTCTCTGTGTGTCCCTGTGTATCTGTGATTCTCTCTGTGTCCCTGTGTGTATCTGTGATTCTCTCTGTGTCCCTGTGTGTATCTGTGATTCTCTCTGTGTCCCCGTGTGAATCTGTGATTCACTCTGTGTCCCTGTGTTTATCTGTGATTCTCTATCTGTGTTCCAGTGTGTATCTGTGATTCTCTCTCTGTGTCCCTGTGTGTATCTGTGATTCTCTCTCTGTGTCCCTGTGTGTATCTGTGATTCTCTCTCTGTGTCCCTGTGTGTATCGGTGATTCTCTCTCTGTGTTCCTGTGTGTATCTGTGATTCTCTCTCTGTGTTCCTGTGTGTTTCTGTGATTCTCTCTGTGTCCCCGTGTGAATCTGTGATTCACTCTGTGTCCCTGTGTTTATCTGTGATTCTCTATCTGTGTTCCAGTGTGTATCTGTGATTCTCTCTCTGTGTCCCTGTGTGTTTCTGTGATTCTCTCTGTGTCCTTGTGTGTATCTGTGATTCTCTCTCTGTGTCCCTGTGTATGTCTGTGATTCTCTCTCTGTGTCCCTGTGTGTATCTGTGATTCTCTCTCTGTGTCCCTGTGTGTTTCTGTGATTCTCTCTGTGTCGTTGTGTGTATCTGTGATTCTCTGTCTGTGTCCCTGTGTGTATCTGTGATTCTCTCTCTGTGTCCCTGTGTGTATCTGTGATTCACTCTCTGTGTCCCTGTGTGTATCTGTGATTCTCTCTCTGTGTCCCTGTGTATATCTGTGATTCTTTCTGTGTCCCTGTGTGTATCTGTGATTCTCTCTCTGTGTGTCCCTGGGTGTATCTATCACTCTCTCTCTGTGTGTCCCTGTGTGTATCTGTGATGCTCTCTGTGTGTCCCTGTGTGTATCTGTGATTCTCTCTGTGTCCCTGTGTGTATCTGTGATTCTCTCTCTGTGTGTTCCTGTGTGTATCTGTGAATCTCTCTCTGTGTCCCTGTGTGTATCTGTTATTCTCTCTCTTTGTGTTCCTGTGTGTATCTGTGATTCTCTCTCTGTGTGTTCCTGTGCGTATCTGTGATTCTCTCTCTGTGTCCCGGTGTGTATTTGTGATTCTCTCTCTGTTTGTTCCTGTGTGTATCTGTGATTCTCTCTCTGGGTCCCTGTGTATATCTGTGATTCTCTCTCTGTGTGTTCCTGTGTGTATCTGTGAATCTCTCTCTGTGTCCCTGTGTGTATCTGTTATTCTCTCTCTTTGTGTTCCTGTGTGTATCTGTGATTCTCTCTCTGTGTGTTCCTGTGTGTATCTGTGAATCTCTCTCTGTGTCCCTGTGTGTATCTGTTATTCTCTCTCTTTGTGTTCTTGTGTGTATCTGTGATTCTCTCTCTGTGTGTTCCTGTGTGTATCTGTGATTCTCTCTCTGTGTCCCTGTTTGTTTCTGTGATCTTCTCTGTGTTCCTGTGTCTATCTGTGATTCTCTCTCTGGGTCCCTGTGTGTATCTGTGATTCTCTCTCTGTGTGTTCCTGTGTGTATCTGTGAATCTCTCTCTGTGTCCCTGTGTGTATCTGTTATTCTCTCATTTTGTGTTCTTGTGTGTATCTGTGATTCTCTCTCTGTGTGTACCTGGGTGTATCTATGATTCTCTCTCTGTTTGTCCCTGTGTGTATCTGTGATGCTCTCTGTGTGTCCCTGTGTATCTGTGATTCTCTCTGTGTCCCTGTGTGTATCTGTGATTCTCTCTGTGTCCCTGTGTGTATCTGTGATTCTCTCTGTGTCCCTGTGTGAATCTGTGATTCACTCTGTGTCCCTGTGTTTATCTGTGATTCTCTATCTGTGTTCCAGTGTGTATCTGTGATTCTCTCTCTGTGTCCCTGTGTGTATCTGTGATTCTCTCTCTGTGTCCCTGTGTGTATCTGTGATTCTCTCTCTGTGTCCCTGTGTGTATCTGTTATTCTCTCTCTTTGTGTTCCTGTGTGTATCTGTGATTCTCTCTCTGTGTGTTCCTGTGTGTATCTGTGAATCTCTCTCTGTGTCCCTGTGTGTATCTGTTATTCTCTCATTTTGTGTTCTTGTGTGTATCTGTGATTCTCTCTCTGTGTGTACCTGGGTGTATCTATGATTCTCTCTCTGTGTGTCCCTGTGTGTATCTGTGATGCTCTCTGTGTGTCCCTGTGTATCTGTGATTCTCTCTGTGTCCCTGTGTGTATCTGTGATTCTCTCTGTGTCCCTGTGTGTATCTGTGATTCTCTCTGTGTCCCCGTGTGAATCTGTGATTCACTCTGTGTCCCTGTGTTTATCTGTGATTCTCTATCTGTGTTCCAGTGTGTATCTGTGATTCTCTCTCTGTGTCCCTGTGTGTATCTGTGATTCTCTCTCTGTGTCCCTGTGTGTATCTGTGATTCTCTCTCTGTGTCCCTGTGTGTATCTGTGATTCTCTCTCTGTGTTCCTGTGTGTATCTGTGATTCTCTCTCTGTGTTCCTGTGTGTTTCTGTGATTCTCTCTGTTTCCCCGTGTGAATCTGTGATTCACTCTGTGTCCCTGTGTTTATCTGTGATTCTCTATCTGTGTTCCAGTGTGTATCTGTGATTCTCTCTCTGTGTCCCTGTGTGTTTCTGTGATTCTCTCTGTGTCCTTGTGTGTATCTGTGATTCTCTCTCTGTGTCCCTGTGTATGTCTGTGATTCTCTCTCTGTGTCCCTGTGTGTATCTGTGATTCTCTCTCTGTGTCCCTGTGTGTTTCTGTGATTCTCTCTGTGTCGTTGTGTGTATCTGTGATTCTCTCTCTGTGTCCCTGTGTGTATCTGTGATTCTCTCTCTGTGTCCCTGTGTGTATCTGTGATTCACTCTCTGTGTCCCTGTGTGTATCTGTGATTCTCTCTCTGTGTCCCTGTGTATATCTGTGATTCTTTCTGTGTCCCTGTGTGTATCTGTGATTCTCTCTCTGTGTGTCCCTGGGTGTATCTATCACTCTCTCTCTGTGTGTCCCTGTGTGTATCTGTGATGCTCTCTGTGTGTCCCTGTGTGTATCTGTGATTCTCTCTGTGTCCCTGTGTGTATCTGTGATTCTCTCTGTGTCCCTGTGTGAATCTGCGATTCACTCTGTGTCCCTGTGTGTATCTGTGATCCTCTCTCTGTGTCCCTGTGTATATCTGTGATTCTCTCTGTGTCCCTGTGTGTATCTGTGATTCTCTCTCTGTGAGTCCCTGTGTGTATCTATGATTCTCTCTCTGTGTTCCTGTGTTATTCTGTGATTCTCTCTGTGTCCCTGTGTGTATCTGTGATTCTCTCTCTGTGTGTCCCTGGGTGTATCTGTGCCTCGCTCTCTGTGTCCCTCTGTGTATCTCTGATTCTCTCTCTGTGTGTCCTTGTGTATATCTGTGATTCTCTCCCTGTGTCCCTGTGTGATTCTGTGCTTCTCTCTGTGTGTCCCTGTGTGTATCTGTCATTCTCACTCTGTGTCCCTGTGTATATCTGAGATTCTCTCTCTGTGTCCCTGTGTGATTCTCTGATTCTCTCTGTGTCCCTGTGTGTATCTGTGATTCTGTCTCTGTGTGTCCCTGTGTGTATCTGTGATTCTCTCTGTGTCCCTGTGTATATCGATGATTCTCTCTGTGTCCCTGTGTGTATCTGTGATTCTCTCTCTGTGTGTCCCTGGATGTATCTGTGACTCGCTCTCTGTGTCCCTCTGTGTATCTCTGATTGTCTCTGTGTGTCCCTGTGTGTATCTGAGATTCTCTCGCTGTGTGTTCCTGTATGTATCTGTGATTCTCTCTCTGTGTCCCTGTGTGTGTCCGTGATTCTCTCTGTGTGTTCCTGTGTGTGTCTCTGATTCTCTCTCTGTGTTCCTGTGTCTTTCTGTGATTCTCCCTGTGTTCCTGTGTGTTTCTGTGATTTTCTCTGTGTTCCTGTGTGTTTCTGTGATTCTCTCTCTGTGTGTCCCTGTGTGTACCTGTTATTCTCTCTGTGTGTCCCTGTGTGTATCTGTGATTCTCTCTCTGTGTGTTCCTGTGTGTATCTGTGATTCTCTCTCTGTGTGTTCCTGTGTGTATCTGTGATTCTCTCTCTGTGTCCCTGTGTGTATCTGTGATTCTCTCTCTGTGTCCCTGTGTGTATCTGTGATTCACTCTCTGTGTCCCTGTGTGTATCTGTGATTCTCTCTCTGTGTCCCTGTGTATATCTGTAATTCTTTCTGTGTCCCTCTGTGTATCTGTGATTCTCTCTCTGTTTTCCAGTGTGTATCTGTGATTCTCTCTCTGTGTCCCTGTGTGTATCTGTGATTCTCTCTCTGTGTCCCTGTGTGTATCTGTGATTCTCTCTCTGTGTTCCTGTGTGTATCCATGATTCTCTCTCTGTGTTCCTGTGTGTTTCTGTGATTCTCTCTGTGTCCTTGTGTGTATCTGTGATTCTCTCTCTGCGTGTCCCTGGGTGTATCTGTGACTCGCTCTCTGTGTCCCTGTGTGTATCTGTGATTCTCTCTCTTTGTCCCTGTGTGTATCTGTGATTCTCTCTCTCTGTGTCCCTGTGTGTATCTGTGATTCACTCTCTGCGTTCCTGTGTGTATCTGTGATTCTCCCTGTGTGTCCCTATGTGTATCTCTGATTCTCTCTCTGTGTTCCTGTGTGTATCTGTGATTCTCTCTCTGTGTCCCTGTGTGTGTCTCTGATTCTCTCTGTGTGTTCCTGTGTGTATCTTTGATTCTCTCTGTGCCCCTGTGTGTATCTGTGATTCTCTCTCTGTGCCCCTGTGTGTGTCTCTGATTCTCTCTCTGTGTCCCTGTGTGTTTCTCTGATTCTCTCTCTGTGTTCCTGTGCGTATCTGTGATTCTCTCTCTGTGTCCCTGTGTGTATCTGTGATTCTCTCTCTGTGTGTTTCTGTGTGTATCTGTGATTCTCTCTCTGTGTCCCGGTGTGTATTTGTGATTCTCTCTCTGTTTGTTCCTGTGTGTATCTGTGATTCTCTCTCTGGGTCCCTGTGTATATCTGTGATTCTCTCTCTGTGTGTTCCTGTGTGTATCTGTGAATCTCTCTCTGTGTCCCTGTGTGTATCTGTTATTCTCTCTCTTTGTGTTCCTGTGTGTATCTGTGATTCTCTCTCTGTGTGTTCCTGTGTGTATCTGTGAATCTCTCTCTGTGTCCCTGTGTGTATCTGTTATTCTCTCTCTTTGTGTTCTTGTGTGTATCTGTGATTCTCTCTCTGTGTGTTCCTGTGTGTATCTGTGATTCTCTCTCTGTGTCCCTGTGTGTTTCTGTGATCTTCTCTGTGTTCCTGTGTCTATCTGTGATTCTCTCTCTGGGTCCCTGTGTGTATCTGTGATTCTCTCTCTGTGTGTTCCTGTGTGTATCTGTGAATCTCTCTCTGTGTCCCTGTGTGTATCTGTTATTCTCTCATTTTGTGTTCTTGTGTGTATCTGTGATTCTCTCTCTGTGTGTACCTGGGTGTATCTATGATTCTCTCTCTGTGTGTCCCTGTGTGTATCTGTGATGCTCTCTGTGTGTCCCTGTGTATCTGTGATTCTCTCTGTGTCCCTGTGTGTATCTGTGATTCTCTCTGTGTCCCTGTGTGTATCTGTGATTCTCTCTGTGTCCCTGTGTGAATCTGTGATTCACTCTGTGTCCCTGTGTTTATCTGTGATTCTCTATCTGTGTTCCAGTGTGTATCTGTGATTCTCTCTCTGTGTCCCTGTGTGTATCTGTGATTCTCTCTCTGTGTCCCTGTGTGTATCTGTGATTCTCTCTCTGTGTCCCTGTGTGTATCTGTTATTCTCTCTCTTTGTGTTCCTGTGTGTATCTGTGATTCTCTCTCTGTGTGTTCCTGTGTGTATCTGTGAATCTCTCTCTGTGTCCCTGTGTGTATGTGTTATTCTCTCATTTTGTGTTCTTGTGTGTATCTGTGATTCTCTCTCTGTGTGTACCTGTGTGTATCTATGATTCTCTCTCTGTGTGTCCCTGTGTGTATCTGTGATGCTCTCTGTGTGTCCCTGTGTATCTGTGATTCTCTCTGTGTCCCTGTGTGTATCTGTGATTCTCTCTGTGTCCCTGTGTGTATCTGTGATTCTCTCTGTGTCCCCTTGTGAATCTGTGATTCACTCTGTGTCCCTGTGTTTATCTGTGATTCTCTATCTGTGTTCCAGTGTGTATCTGTGATTCTCTCTCTGTGTCCCTGTGTGTATCTGTGATTCTCTCTCTGTGTCCCTGTGTGTATCTGTGATTCTCTCTCTGTGTCCCTGTGTGTATCTGTGATTCTCTCTCTGTGTCCCTGTGTGTATCTGTGATTCTCTCTCTGTGTTCCTGTGTGTTTCTGTGATTCTCTCTGTGTCCTTGTGTGTATCTGTGATTCTCTCTCCGTGTCCCTGTGTGTATCTGTGATTCTCTCTCTGTGTCCTTTGTATGTCTGTGATTCTCTTTCGGTGTCCCTGTGTTTATCTGTGATTCTCTCTCTGTGTCCCTGTGTATATCTGTGATTCTCTCTGTGTCCCTGTGTGTATCTGTGATTCTCTCTCTGTGTGTTCCTGTGTGTATCTGTGAATCTCTCTCTGTGTCCCTGTGTGTATCTGTGATTCTCTCTCTGTGTCCCTGTGTGTATCTGTGATTCTCTCTCTGTGTCCCTGTGTATATCTGTGATTCTCTCTGTGTCCCTGTGTGTATCTGTGATTCTCTCTCTGTGTGTCCCTGGGTGTATCTATGATTCTCGCTCTGTGTGTCCCTGTGTGTATCTGTGATGCTCTCTGTGTGTCCCTGGGTGTATCTGTGACTCGCTCTCTGTGTCCCTGTGTGTATCTCTGATTCTCTCTCTGTGTCCCTGTGTGTATCTGTGATTCTCTCTCTGTGTTCCTGTGTGTATCTATGATTCTCTCTCTGTGTTCCTGTGTGTTTCTGTGATTCTCTCTGTGTCCTTGTGTGTATCTGTGATTCTCTCTCCGTGGCCCTGTGTGTATCTGTGATTCTCTCTCTGTGTCCTGTGTATGTCTGTGATTCTCTCTCTGTGTCCCTGTGTGTATCTGTGATTCTCTCACTGTGTCCTGTGTATGTCTGTGATTCTCTCTCTGTGTCCCTGTGTGTATCTGTGATTCTCTCTCTGTGTCCCTGTGTATATCTGTGATTCTCTCTGTGTCCCTGTGTGTATCTGTGATTCTCTCTCTGTGTCCCTGTGTATATCTGTGATTCTCTCTGTGTCCTTGTGTGTATCTGTGATTCTCTCTGTGTCCCTGTGTGTATCTGTGATTCTCTCTGTGTCCCTGTGTGTATCTGTGATTCTCTCTGTGTCCCTGTGTGTATCTGTGATTCTCTCTGTGTCCCCGTGTGAATCTGTGATTCACTCTGTGTCCCTGTGTTTATCTGTGATTCTCTATCTGTGTTCCAGTGTGTATCTGTGATTCTCTCTCTGTGTCCCTGTGTGTATCTGTGATTCTCTCTCTGTGTCCCTGTGTGTATCTGTGATTCTCTCTCTGTGTCCCTGTGTGTATCGGTGATTCTCTCTCTGTGTTCCTGTGTGTATCTGTGATTCTCTCTCTGTGTTCCTGTGTGTTTCTGTGATTCTCTCTGTGTCCCCGTGTGAATCTGTGATTCACTCTGTGTCCCTGTGTTTATCTGTGATTCTCTATCTGTGTTCCAGTGTGTATCTGTGATTCTCTCTCTGTGTCCCTGTGTGTTTCTGTGATTCTCTCTGTGTCCTTGTGTGTATCTGTGATTCTCTCTCTGTGTCCCTGTGTATGTCTGTGATTCTCTCTCTGTGTCCCTGTGTGTATCTGTGATTCTCTCTCTGTGTCCCTGTGTGTTTCTGTGATTCTCTCTGTGTCGTTGTGTGTATCTGTGATTCTCTGTCTGTGTCCCTGTGTGTATCTGTGATTCTCTCTCTGTGTCCCTGTGTGTATCTGTGATTCACTCTCTGTGTCCCTGTGTGTATCTGTGATTCTCTCTCTGTGTCCCTGTGTATATCTGTGATTCTTTCTGTGTCCCTGTGTGTATCTGTGATTCTCTCTCTGTGTGTCCCTGGGTGTATCTATCACTCTCTCTCTGTGTGTCCCTGTGTGTATCTGTGATGCTCTCTGTGTGTCCCTGTGTGTATCTGTGATTCTCTCTGTGTCCCTCTGTGTATCTGTGATTCTCTCTCTGTGTGTTCCTGTGTGTATCTGTGAATCTCTCTCTGTGTCCCTGTGTGTATCTGTTATTCTCTCTCTTTGTGTTCCTGTGTGTATCTGTGATTCTCTCTCTGTGTGTTCCTGTGCGTATCTGTGATTCTCTCTCTGTGTCCCGGTGTGTATTTGTGATTCTCTCTCTGTTTGTTCCTGTGTGTATCTGTGATTCTCTCTCTGGGTCCCTGTGTATATCTGTGATTCTCTCTCTGTGTGTTCCTGTGTGTATCTGTGAATCTCTCTCTGTGTCCCTGTGTGTATCTGTTATTCTCTCTCTTTGTGTTCCTGTGTGTATCTGTGATTCTCTCTCTGTGTGTTCCTGTGTGTATCTGTGAATCTCTCTCTGTGTCCCTGTGTGTATCTGTTATTCTCTCTCTTTGTGTTCTTGTGTGTATCTGTGATTCTCTCTCTGTGTGTTCCTGTGTGTATCTGTGATTCTCTCTCTGTGTCCCTGTTTGTTTCTGTGATCTTCTCTGTGTTCCTGTGTCTATCTGTGATTCTCTCTCTGGGTCCCTGTGTGTATCTGTGATTCTCTCTCTGTGTGTTCCTGTGTGTATCTGTGAATCTCTCTCTGTGTCCCTGTGTGTATCTGTTATTCTCTCATTTTGTGTTCTTGTGTGTATCTGTGATTCTCTCTCTGTGTGTACCTGGGTGTATCTATGATTCTCTCTCTGTTTGTCCCTGTGTGTATCTGTGATGCTCTCTGTGTGTCCCTGTGTATCTGTGATTCTCTCTGTGTCCCTGTGTGTATCTGTGATTCTCTCTGTGTCCCTGTGTGTATCTGTGATTCTCTCTGTGTCCCTGTGTGAATCTGTGATTCACTCTGTGTCCCTGTGTTTATCTGTGATTCTCTATCTGTGTTCCAGTGTGTATCTGTGATTCTCTCTCTGTGTCCCTGTGTGTATCTGTGATTCTCTCTCTGTGTCCCTGTGTGTATCTGTGATTCTCTCTCTGTGTCCCTGTGTGTATCTGTTATTCTCTCTCTTTGTGTTCCTGTGTGTATCTGTGATTCTCTCTCTGTGTGTTCCTGTGTGTATCTGTGAATCTCTCTCTGTGTCCCTGTGTGTATCTGTTATTCTCTCATTTTGTGTTCTTGTGTGTATCTGTGATTCTCTCTCTGTGTGTACCTGGGTGTATCTATGATTCTCTCTCTGTGTGTCCCTGTGTGTATCTGTGATGCTCTCTGTGTGTCCCTGTGTATCTGTGATTCTCTCTGTGTCCCTGTGTGTATCTGTGATTCTCTCTGTGTCCCTGTGTGTATCTGTGATTCTCTCTGTGTCCCCGTGTGAATCTGTGATTCACTCTGTGTCCCTGTGTTTATCTGTGATTCTCTATCTGTGTTCCAGTGTGTATCTGTGATTCTCTCTCTGTGTCCCTGTGTGTATCTGTGATTCTCTCTCTGTGTCCCTGTGTGTATCTGTGATTCTCTCTCTGTGTCCCTGTGTGTATCTGTGATTCTCTCTCTGTGTTCCTGTGTGTATCTGTGATTCTCTCTCTGTGTTCCTGTGTGTTTCTGTGATTCTCTCTGTTTCCCCGTGTGAATCTGTGATTCACTCTGTGTCCCTGTGTTTATCTGTGATTCTCTATCTGTGTTCCAGTGTGTATCTGTGATTCTCTCTCTGTGTCCCTGTGTGTTTCTGTGATTCTCTCTGTGTCCTTGTGTGTATCTGTGATTCTCTCTCTGTGTCCCTGTGTATGTCTGTGATTCTCTCTGTGTGTCCCTGTGTGTATCTGTGATTCTCTCTCTGTGTCCCTGTGTGTTTCTGTGATTCTCTCTGTGTCGTTGTGTGTATCTGTGATTCTCTCTCTGTGTCCCTGTGTGTATCTGTGATTCTCTCTCTGTGTCCCTGTGTGTATCTGTGATTCACTCTCTGTGTCCCTGTGTGTATCTGTGATTCTCTCTCTGTGTCCCTGTGTATATCTGTGATTCTTTCTGTGTCCCTGTGTGTATCTGTGATTCTCTCTCTGTGTGTCCCTGGGTGTATCTATCACTCTCTCTCTGTGTGTCCCTGTGTGTATCTGTGATGCTCTCTGTGTGTCCCTGTGTGTATCTGTGATTCTCTCTGTGTCCCTGTGTGTATCTGTGATTCTCTCTGTGTCCCTGTGTGAATCTGCGATTCACTCTGTGTCCCTGTGTGTATCTGTGATCCTCTCTCTGTGTCCCTGTGTATATCTGTGATTCTCTCTGTGTCCCTGTGTGTATCTGTGATTCTCTCACTGTGAGTCCCTGTGTGTATCTATGATTCTCTCTCTGTGTTCCTGTGTTATTCTGTGATTCTCTCTGTGTCCCTGTGTGTATCTGTGATTCTCTCTCTGTGTGTCCCTGGGTGTATCTGTGCCTCGCTCTCTGTGTCCCTCTGTGTATCTCTGATTCTCTCTCTGTGTGTCCTTGTGTATATCTGTGATTCTCTCCCTGTGTCCCTGTGTGATTCTGTGCTTCTCTCTGTGTGTCCCTGTGTGTATCTGTCATTCTCACTCTGTGTCCCTGTGTATATCTGAGATTCTCTCTCTGTGTCCCTGTGTGATTCTCTGATTCTCTCTGTGTCCCTGTGTGTATCTGTGATTCTGTCTCTGTGTGTCCCTGTGTGTATCTGTGATTCTCTCTGTGTCCCTGTGTATATCGATGATTCTCTCTGTGTCCCTGTGTGTATCTGTGATTCTCTCTCTGTGTGTCCCTGGATGTATCTGTGACTCGCTCTCTGTGTCCCTCTGTGTATCTCTGATTGTCTCTGTGTGTCCCTGTGTGTATCTGAGATTCTCTCGCTGTGTGTTCCTGTATGTATCTGTGATTCTCTCTCTGTGTCCCTGTGTGTGTCCGTGATTCTCTCTGTGTGTTCCTGTGTGTGTCTCTGATTCTCTCTCTGTGTTCCTGTGTCTTTCTGTGATTCTCCCTGTGTTCCTGTGTGTTTCTGTGATTTTCTCTGTGTTCCTGTGTGTTTCTGTGATTCTCTCTCTGTGTGTCCCTGTGTGTACCTGTTATTCTCTCTGTGTGTCCCTGTGTGTATCTGTGATTCTCTCTCTGTGTGTTCCTGTGTGTATCTGTGATTCTCTCTCTGTGTGTTCCTGTGTGTATCTGTGATTCTCTCTCTGTGTCCCTGTGTGTATCTGTGATTCTCTCTCTGTGTCCCTGTGTGTATCTGTGATTCACTCTCTGTGTCCCTGTGTGTATCTGTGATTCTCTCTCTGTGTCCCTGTGTATATCTGTAATTCTTTCTGTGTCCCTCTGTGTATCTGTGATTCTCTCTCTGTTTTCCAGTGTGTATCTGTGATTCTCTCTCTGTGTCCCTGTGTGTATCTGTGATTCTCTCTCTGTGTCCCTGTGTGTATCTGTGATTCTCTCTCTGTGTTCCTGTGTGTATCCATGATTCTCTCTCTGTGTTCCTGTGTGTTTCTGTGATTCTCTCTGTGTCCTTGTGTGTATCTGTGATTCTCTCTCTGCGTGTCCCTGGGTGTATCTGTGACTCGCTCTCTGTGTCCCTGTGTGTATCTGTGATTCTCTCTCTTTGTCCCTGTGTGTATCTGTGATTCTCTCTCTCTGTGTCCCTGTGTGTATCTGTGATTCACTCTCTGCGTTCCTGTGTGTATCTGTGATTCTCCCTGTGTGTCCCTATGTGTATCTCTGATTCTCTCTCTGTGTTCCTGTGTGTATCTGTGATTCTCTCTCTGTGTCCCTGTGTGTGTCTCTGATTCTCTCTGTGTGTTCCTGTGTGTATCTTTGATTCTCTCTGTGCCCCTGTGTGTATCTGTGATTCTCTCTCTGTGCCCCTGTGTGTGTCTCTGATTCTCTCTCTGTGTCCCTGTGTGTTTCTCTGATTCTCTCTCTGTGTTCCTGTGCGTATCTGTGATTCTCTCTCTGTGTCCCTGTGTGTATCTGTGATTCTCTCTCTGTGTGTTTCTGTGTGTATCTGTGATTCTCTCTCTGTGTCCCGGTGTGTATTTGTGATTCTCTCTCTGTTTGTTCCTGTGTGTATCTGTGATTCTCTCTCTGGGTCCCTGTGTATATCTGTGATTCTCTCTCTGTGTGTTCCTGTGTGTATCTGTGAATCTCTCTCTGTGTCCCTGTGTGTATCTGTTATTCTCTCTCTTTGTGTTCCTGTGTGTATCTGTGATTCTCTCTCTGTGTGTTCCTGTGTGTATCTGTGAATCTCTCTCTGTGTCCCTGTGTGTATCTGTTATTCTCTCTCTTTGTGTTCTTGTGTGTATCTGTGATTCTCTCTCTGTGTGTTCCTGTGTGTATCTGTGATTCTCTCTCTGTGTCCCTGTGTGTTTCTGTGATCTTCTCTGTGTTCCTGTGTCTATCTGTGATTCTCTCTCTGGGTCCCTGTGTGTATCTGTGATTCTCTCTCTGTGTGTTCCTGTGTGTATCTGTGAATCTCTCTCTGTGTCCCTGTGTGTATCTGTTATTCTCTCATTTTGTGTTCTTGTGTGTATCTGTGATTCTCTCTCTGTGTGTACCTGGGTGTATCTATGATTCTCTCTCTGTGTGTCCCTGTGTGTATCTGTGATGCTCTCTGTGTGTCCCTGTGTATCTGTGATTCTCTCTGTGTCCCTGTGTGTATCTGTGATTCTCTCTGTGTCCCTGTGTGTATCTGTGATTCTCTCTGTGTCCCTGTGTGAATCTGTGATTCACTCTGTGTCCCTGTGTTTATCTGTGATTCTCTATCTGTGTTCCAGTGTGTATCTGTGATTCTCTCTCTGTGTCCCTGTGTGTATCTGTGATTCTCTCTCTGTGTCCCTGTGTGTATCTGTGATTCTCTCTCTGTGTCCCTGTGTGTATCTGTTATTCTCTCTCTTTGTGTTCCTGTGTGTATCTGTGATTCTCTCTCTGTGTGTTCCTGTGTGTATCTGTGAATCTCTCTCTGTGTCCCTGTGTGTATGTGTTATTCTCTCATTTTGTGTTCTTGTGTGTATCTGTGATTCTCTCTCTGTGTGTACCTGTGTGTATCTATGATTCTCTCTCTGTGTGTCCCTGTGTGTATCTGTGATGCTCTCTGTGTGTCCCTGTGTATCTGTGATTCTCTCTGTGTCCCTGTGTGTATCTGTGATTCTCTCTGTGTCCCTGTGTGTATCTGTGATTCTCTCTGTGTCCCCTTGTGAATCTGTGATTCACTCTGTGTCCCTGTGTTTATCTGTGATTCTCTATCTGTGTTCCAGTGTGTATCTGTGATTCTCTCTCTGTGTCCCTGTGTGTATCTGTGATTCTCTCTCTGTGTCCCTGTGTGTATCTGTGATTCTCTCTCTGTGTCCCTGTGTGTATCTGTGATTCTCTCTCTGTGTTCCTGTGTGTTTCTGTGATTCTCTCTGTGTCCTTGTGTGTATCTGTGATTCTCTCTCCGTGTCCCTGTGTGTATCTGTGATTCTCTCTCTGTGTCCTTTGTATGTCTGTGATTCTCTTTCGGTGTCCCTGTGTTTATCTGTGATTCTCTCTCTGTGTCCCTGTGTATATCTGTGATTCTCTCTGTGTCCCTGTGTGTATCTGTGATTCTCTCTCTGTGTGTTCCTGTGTGTATCTGTGAATCTCTCTCTGTGTCCCTGTGTGTATCTGTGATTCTCTCTCTGTGTCCCTGTGTGTATCTGTGATTCTCTCTCTGTGTCCCTGTGTATATCTGTGATTCTCTCTGTGTCCCTGTGTGTATCTGTGATTCTCTCTCTGTGTGTCCCTGGGTGTATCTATGATTCTCGCTCTGTGTGTCCCTGTGTGTATCTGTGATGCTCTCTGTGTGTCCCTGGGTGTATCTGTGACTCGCTCTCTGTGTCCCTGTGTGTATCTCTGATTCTCTCTCTGTGTCCCTGTGTGTATCTGTGATTCTCTCTCTGTGTTCCTGTGTGTATCTATGATTCTCTCTCTGTGTTCCTGTGTGTTTCTGTGATTCTCTCTGTGTCCTTGTGTGTATCTGTGATTCTCTCTCCGTGGCCCTGTGTGTATCTGTGATTCTCTCTCTGTGTCCTGTGTATGTCTGTGATTCTCTCTCTGTGTCCCTGTGTGTATCTGTGATTCTCTCACTGTGTCCTGTGTATGTCTGTGATTCTCTCTCTGTGTCCCTGTGTGTATCTGTGATTCTCTCTCTGTGTCCCTGTGTATATCTGTGATTCTCTCTGTGTCCCTGTGTATATCTGTGATTCTCTCTGTGACCCTGTGTGAATCTGTGATTCTCTCTCTGTGTGTCCCTGTGTGTATCTGTGATTCTCTCTCTGTGTCCCTGTGTGATTCTGTGATTCTCTCTCTGTGTCCCTGTGTATATCTGTGATTCTCTCTGTGTCCCTGTGTGTATCTGTGATTCTCTCTCTGTGTCCCTGTGTATATCTGTGATTCTCTCTGTGACCCTGTGTGAATCTGTGATTCTCTCTCTGTGTGTCCCTGTGTGTATCTGTGATTCTCTCTCTGTGTCCCTGTGTGATTCTGTGATTCTCTCTGTGTCCCTGTGTGTATCTCTGATTCTCTCTCTGTGTGTCCCTGGGTGTATCTGTGACTCGCTCTCTGTGTCCCTGTGTGTATCTGTGATTCTCTCTCTGTGTCCCTGTGTGTATCTGTGATTCTCTCTCTGTGTGTCCCTGTGTGTATCTGTGATTCACTCTCTGCGTTCCTGTGTGTATCTGTGATTCTCCCTGTGTGTCCCTATGTGTATCTCTGATTCTCCCTCTGTGTTCCTGTGTGTATCTGTGATTCTCTCCCTGTGTCCCTGTGTGTGTCTCTGATTCTCTCTGTGTGTTCCTGTGTGTATCTTTGATTCTCTCTGTGCCCCTGTGTGTATCTGTGATTCTCTCTCTGTGTCCCTGTGTGTTTCTGTGATTCTCTCTGTGTTCCTGTGTGTTTCTGTGATTTTCTCTGTGTTCCTGTGTGTATCTGTGATTCTCTCTCTGTGTGTCCCTGTGTGTATCTCTGATTCTCTCTCAGTGTTCCTGTGCGTATCTTTGATTCTCTCTCTGTGTCCCTGTGTGTATCTGTGATTCTCTCTCTGTGTGTTTCTGTGTGTATCTGTGATTCTCTCTCTGTGTCCCTGTGTGTATTTGCGATTCTCTCTCTCTGTGTTCCTGTGTATATCTGTGATTCTCTCTCTGTGTCCCTGTGTGTTTCTGTGATTTTCTCTGTGTTCCTGTGTGTATCTGTAATTCTCTCTCTGGGTCCCTTTGTGTATCTGTGATTCTCTCTCTGTGTGTTCCTGTGTGTATCTGTGAATCTCTCTCTGTGTCCCTGTGTGTATCTGTTATTCTCTCATTTTGTGTTCTTGTGTGTATCTGTGATTCTCTCTCTGTGTGTACCTGGGTGTATCTATGATTCTCTCTCTGTGTGTCCCTGTGTGTATCTGTGATGCTCTCTGTGTGTCCCTGTGTATCTGTGATTCTCTCTGTGTCCCTGTGTGTATCTGTGATTCTCTCTGTGTCCCTGTGTGTATCTGTGATTCTCTCTGTGTCCCTGTGTGAATCTGTGATTCACTCTGTGTCCCTGTGTTTATCTGTGATTCTCTATCTGTGTTCCAGTGTGTATCTGTGATTCTCTCTCTGTGTCCCTGTGTGTATCTGTGAATCTCTCTCTGTGTCCCTGTGTGTATCTGTTATTCTCTCATTTTGTGTTCTTGTGTGTATCTGTGATTCTCTCTCTGTGTGTACCTGGGTGTATCTATGATTCTCTCTCTGTGTGTCCCTGTGTGTATCTGTGATGCTCTCTGTGTGTCCCTGTGTATCTGTGATTCTCTCTGTGTCCCTGTGTGTATCTGTGATTCTCTCTGTGTCCCTGTGTGTATCTGTGATTCTCTCTGTGTCCCTGTGTGAATCTGCGATTCACTCTGTGTCCCTGTGTGTATCTGTGATCCTCTCTCTGTGTCCCTGTGTATATCTGTGATTCTCTCTGTGTCCCTGTGTGTATCTGTGATTCTCTCTCTGTGAGTCCCTGTGTGTATCTATGATTCTCTCTCTGTGTTCCTGTGTTATTCTGTGATTCTCTCTGTGTCCCTGTGTGTATCTGTGATTCTCTCTCTGTGTGTCCCTGGGTGTATCTGTGACTCGCTCTCTGTGTCCCTCTGTGTATCTCTGATTCTCTCTCTGTGTGTCCTTGTGTATATCTGTGATTCTCTCCCTGTGTCCCTGTGTGATTCTGTGCTTCTCTCTGTGTGTCCCTGTGTGTATCTGTGATTCTCACTCTGTGTCCCTGTGTATATCTGAGATTCTCTCTGTGTCCCTGTGTGTATCTGTGATTCTCTCTCTGTGTGTCCCTGGATGTATCTGTGACTCGCTCTCTGTGTCCCTCTGTGTATCTCTTATTGTCTCTGTGTGTCCCTGTGTGTATCTGTGATTCTCTCGCTGTGTGTTCCTGTATGTATCTGTGATTCTCTCTCTGTGTCCCTGTGTGTGTCCGTGATTCTCTCTGTGTGTTCCTGTGTGTGTCTCTGATTCTCTCTCTGTGTTCCTGTGTCTTTCTGTGATTCTCCCTGTGTTCCTGTGTGTTTCTGTGATTTTCTCTGTGTTCCTGTGTGTTTCTGTGATTCTCTCTCTGTGTGTCCCTGTGTGTACCTGTTATTCTCTCTGTGTGTCCCTGTGTGTATCTGTGATTCTCTCTCTGTGTGTTCCTGTGTGTATCTGTGATTCTCTCTCTGTGTGTTCCTGTGTGTATCTGTGATTCTCTCTCTGTGTCCCTGTGTGTATCTGTGATTCTCTCTCTGTGTCCCTGTGTGTATCTGTGATTCACTCTCTGTGTCCCTGTGTGTATCTGTGATTCTCTCTCTGTGTCCCTGTGTATATCTGTAATTCTTTCTGTGTCCCTGTGTGTATCTGTGATTCTCTCTCTGTTTTCCAGTGTGTATCTGTGATTCTCTCTCTGTGTCCCTGTGTGTATCTGTGATTCTCTCTCTGTGTCCCTGTGTGTATCTGTGATTCTCTCTCTGTGTTCCTGTGTGTATCTATGATTCTCTCTCTGTGTTCCTGTGTGTTTCTGTGATTCTCTCTGTGTCCTTGTGTGTATCTGTGATTCTCTCTCTGCGTGTCCCTGGGTGTATCTGTGACTCGCTCTCTGTGTCCCTGTGTGTATCTGTGATTCTCTCTCTTTGTCCCTGTGTGTATCTGTGATTCTCTCTCTGTGTGTCCCTGTGTGTATCTGTGATTCACTCTCTGCGTTCCTGTGTGTATCTGTGACTCTCCCTGTGTGTCCCTATGTGTATCTCTGATTCTCTCTCTGTGTTCCTGTGTGTATCTGTGATTCTCTCTCTGTGTCCCTGTGTGTGTCTCTGATTCTCTCTGTGTGTTCCTGTGTGTATCTTTGATTCTCTCTGTGCCCCTGTGTGTATCTGTGATTCTCTCTCTGTGCCCCTGTGTGTGTCTCTGATTCTCTCTCTGTGTCCCTGTGTGTTTCTCTGATTCTCTCTCTGTGTTCCTGTGCGTATCTGTGATTCTCTCTCTGTGTCCCTGTGTGTATCTGTGATTCTCTCTCTGTGTGTTTCTGTGTGTATCTGTGATTCTCTCTCTGTGTCCCGGTGTGTATTTGTGATTCTCTCTCTGTTTGTTCCTGTGTGTATCTGTGATTCTCTCTCTGGGTCCCTGTGTATATCTGTGATTCTCTCTCTGTGTGTTCCTGTGTGTATCTGTGAATCTCTCTCTGTGTCCCTGTGTGTATCTGTTATTCTCTCTCTTTGTGTTCCTGTGTGTATCTGTGATTCTCTCTCTGTGTGTTCCTGTGTGTATCTGTGAATCTCTCTCTGTGTCCCTGTGTGTATCTGTTATTCTCTCTCTTTGTGTTCTTGTGTGTATCTGTGATTCTCTCTCTGTGTGTTCCTGTGTGTATCTGTGATTCTCTCTCTGTGTCCCTGTGTGTTTCTGTGATCTTCTCTGTGTTCCTGTGTCTATCTGTGATTCTCTCTCTGGGTCCCTGTGTGTATCTGTGATTCTCTCTCTGTGTGTTCCTGTGTGTATCTGTGAATCTCTCTCTGTGTCCCTGTGTGTATCTGTTATTCTCTCATTTTGTGTTCTTGTGTGTATCTGTGATTCTCTCTCTGTGTGTACCTGGGTGTATCTATGATTCTCTCTCTGTGTGTCCCTGTGTGTATCTGTGATGCTCTCTGTGTGTCCCTGTGTATCTGTGATTCTCTCTGTGTCCCTGTGTGTATCTGTGATTCTCTCTGTGTCCCTGTGTGTATCTGTGATTCTCTCTGTGTTCCTGTGTGAATCTGTGATTCACTCTGTGTCCCTGTGTTTATCTGTGATTCTCTATCTGTGTTCCAGTGTGTATCTGTGATTCTCTCTCTGTGTCCCTGTGTGTATCTGTGATTCTCTCTCTGTGTCCCTGTGTGTATCTGTGATTCTCTCTCTGTGTCCCTGTGTGTATCTGTTATTCTCTCTCTTTGTGTTCCTGTGTGTATCTGTGATTCTCTCTCTGTGTGTTCCTGTGTGTATCTGTGAATCTCTCTCTGTGTCCCTGTGTGTATCTGTTATTCTCTCATTTTGTGTTCTTGTGTGTATCTGTGATTCTCTCTCTGTGTGTACCTGGGTGTATCTATGATTCTCTCTCTGTGTGTCCCTGTGTGTATCTGTGATGCTCTCTGTGTGTCCCTGTGTATCTGTGATTCTCTCTGTGTCCCTGTGTGTATCTGTGATTCTCTCTGTGTCCCTGTGTGTATCTGTGATTCTCTCTGTGTCCCCGTGTGAATCTGTGATTCACTCTGTGTCCCTGTGTTTATCTGTGATTCTCTATCTGTGTTCCAGTGTGTATCTGTGATTCTCTCTCTGTGTCCCTGTGTGTATCTGTGATTCTCTCTCTGTGTCCCTGTGTGTATCTGTGATTCTCTCTCTGTGTCCCTGTGTGTATCTGTGATTCTCTCTCTGTGTTCCTGTGTGTATCTGTGATTCTCTCTCTGTGTTCCTGTGTGTTTCTGTGATTCTCTCTGTGTCCTTGTGTGTATCTGTGATTCTCTCTCCGTGTCCCTGTGTGTATCTGTGATTCTCTCTCTGTGTCCTTTGTATGTCTGTGATTCTCTTTCGGTGTCCCTGTGTGTATCTGTGATTCTCTCTCTGTGTCCCTGTGTATATCTGTGATTCTCTCTGTGTCCCTGTGTGTATCTGTGATTGTCTCTCTGTGTGTTCCTGTGTGTATCTGTGAATCTCTCTCTGTGTCCCTGTGTGTATCTGTGATTCTCTCTCTGTGTCCCTGTGTGTATCTGTGATTCTCTCTCTGTGTCCCTGTGTATATCTGTGATTCTCTCTGTGTCCCTGTGTGTATCTGTGATTCTCTCTCTGTGTGTCCCTGGGTGTATCTATGATTCTCGCTCTGTGTGTCCCTGTGTGTATCTGTGATGCTCTCTGTGTGTCCCTGTGTGTATCTGTGATTCTCTCTGTGTCCCTGTGTGTATCTGTGATTCTCTCTGTGTCCCTGTGTGAATCTGCGATTCACTCTGTGTCCCTGTGTTTATCTGTGATTCTCTATCTGTTTTCCAGTGTGTATCTGTGATTCTCTCTCTGTGTCCCTGTGTGTATCTGTGATTCTCTCTCTGTGTGTCCCTGGGTGTATCTGTGACTCGCTCTCTGTGTCCCTGTGTGTATCTCTGATTCTCTCTCTGTGTCCCTGTGTGTATCTGTGATTCTCTCTCTGTGTTCCTGTGTGTATCTATGATTCTCTCTCTGTGTTCCTGTTTGTTTCTGTGATTCTCTCTGTGTCCTTCTGTGTATCTGTGATTCTCTCTCCGTGGCCCTGTGTGTATCTGTGATTCTCTCTCTGTGTCCTGTGTATGTCTGTGATTCTCTCTCTGTGTCCCTGTGTGTATCTGTGATTCTCTCTCTGTGTCCTGTGTATGTCTGTGATTCTCTCTCTGTGTCCCTGTGTGTATCTGTGATTCTCTCTCTGTGTCCCTGTGTATATCTGTGATTCTCTCTGTGTCCCTGTGTGTATCTGTGATTCTCTCTCTGTGTCCCTGTGTATATCTGTGATTCTCTCTGTGACCCTGTGTGAATCTGTGATTCTCTCTCTGTGTGTCCCTGTGTGTATCTGTGATTCTCTCTCTGTGTCCCTGTGTGATTCTGTGATTCTCTCTCTGTGTCCCTGTGTATATCTGTGATTCTCTCTCTGTGTCCCTGTGTGTATCTGTGATTCTCTCTCTGTGTCCCTGTGTATATCTGTGATTCTCTCTGTGACCCTGTGTGAATCTGTGATTCTCTCTCTGTGTGTCCCTGTGTGTATCTGTGATTCTCTCTCTGTGTCCCTGTGTGATTCTGTGATTCTCTCTGTGTCCCTGTGTGTATCTCTGATTCTCTCTCTGTGTGTCCCTGGGTGTATCTGTGACTCGCTCTCTGTGTCCCTGTGTGTATCTGTGATTCTCTCTCTGTGTCCCTGTGTGTATCTGTGATTCTCTCTCTGTGTGTCCCTGTGTGTATCTGTGATTCACTCTCTGCGTTCCTGTGTGTATCTGTGATTCTCCCTGTGTGTCCCTATGTGTATCTCTGATTCTCTCTCTGTGTTCCTGTGTGTATCTGTGATTCTCTCCCTGTGTCCCTGTGTGTGTCGCTGATTCTCTCTGTGTGTTCCTGTGTGTATCTTTGATTCTCTCTGTGCCCCTGTGTGTATCTGTGATTCTCTCTCTGTGTCCCTGTGTGTTTCTGTGATTCTCTCTGTGTTCCTGTGTGTTTCTGTGATTTTCTCTGTGTTCCTGTGTGTATCTGTGATTCTCTCTCTGTGTGTCCCTGTGTGTATCTCTGATTCTCTCTCAGTGTTCCTGTGCGTATCTTTGATTCTCTCTCTGTGTCCCTGTGAGTATCTGTGATTCTCTCTCTGTGTGTTTCTGTGTGTATCTGTGATTCTCTCTCTGTGACCCTGTGTGTATTTGCGATTCTCTCTCTCTGTGTTCCTGTGTATATCTGTGATTCTCTCTCTGTGTCCCTGTGTGTTTCTGTGATTTTCTCTGTGTTCCTGTGTGTATCTGTGATTCTCTCTCTGGGTCCCTTTGTGTATCTGTGATTCTCTCTCTGTGTGTTCCTGTGTGTATCTGTGAATCTCTCTCTGTGTCCCTGTGTGTATCTGTTATTCTCTCATTTTGTGTTCTTGTGTGTATCTGTGATTCTCTCTCTGTGTGTACCTGGGTGTATCTATGATTCTCTCTCTGTGTGTCCCTGTGTGTATCTGTGATGCTCTCTGTGTGTCCCTGTGTATCTGTGATTCTCTCTGTGTCCCTGTGTGTATCTGTGATTCTCTCTGTGTCCCTGTGTGTATCTGTGATTCTCTGTGTGTCCCTGTGTGAATCTGTGATTCACTCTGTGTCCCTGTGTTTATCTGTGATTCTCTATCTGTGTTCCAGTGTGTATCTGTGATTCTCTCTCTGTGTCCCTGTGTGTATCTGTGAATCTCTCTCTGTGTCCCTGTGTGTATCTGTTATTCTCTCATTTTGTGTTCTTGTGTGTATCTGTGATTCTCTCTCTGTGTGTACCTGGGTGTATCTATGATTCTCTCTCTGTGTGTCCCTGTGTGTATCTGTGATGCTCTCTGTGTGTCCCTGTGTATCTGTGATTCTCTCTGTGTCCCTGTGTGTATCTGTGATTCTCTCTCTGTGTTCCTGTGTGTATCTATGATTCTCTCTCTGTGTTCCTGTGTGTTTCTGTGATTCTCTCTGTGTCCTTGTGTGTATCTGTGATTCTCTCTCCGTGTCCCTGTGTGTATCTGTGATTCTCTCTCTGTGTCCTTTGTATGTCTGTGATTCTCTTTCGGTGTCCCTGTGTGTATCTGTGATTCTCTCTCTGTGTCCCTGTGTATATCTGTGATTCTCTCTGTGTCCCTGTGTGTATCTGTGATTCTCTCTCTGTGTGTACCTGGGTGTATCTATGATTCTCTCTCTGTGTGTCCCTGTGTGTATCTGTGATGCTCTCTGTGTGTCCCTGTGTATATCTGTGATTCTCTCTGTGTCCCTGTGTGTATCTATGATTCTCTCTGTGTCCCTGTGTGAATCTGTGATTCACTCTGTGTCCTTGTGTGTATCTGTGATTCTCTCTGTGTCCCTGTGTGTATCTGTGATTCTCTCTGTGTCCCTGTGTGAATCTGTGATTCACTCTGTGTCCCTGTGTTTATCTGTGATTCTCTATCTGTGTTCCAGTGTGTATCTGTGATTCTCTCTCTGTGTCCCTGTGTGTATCTGTGATTCTCTCTCTGTGTCCCTGTGTGTATCTGTGATTCTCTCTCTGTGTCCCTGTGTGTATCTGTTATTCTCTCTCTTTGTGTTCCTGTGTGTATCTGTGATTCTCTCTCTGTGTGTTCCTGTGTGTATCTGTGAATCTCTCTCTGTGTCCCTGTGTGTATCTGTTATTCTCTCATTTTGTGTTCTTGTGTGTATCTGTGATTCTCTCTCTGTGTGTACCTGGGTGTATCTATGATTCTCTCTCTGTGTGTCCCTGTGTGTATCTGTGATGCTCTCTGTGTGTCCCTGTGTATCTGTGATTCTCTCTGTGTCCCTGTGTGTATCTGTGATTCTCTCTGTGTCCCTGTGTGTATCTGTGATTCTCTCTGTGTCCCCGTGTGAATCTGTGATTCACTCTGTGTCCCTGTGTTTATCTGTGATTCTCTATCTGTGTTCCAGTGTGTATCTGTGATTCTCTCTCTGTGTCCCTGTGTGTATCTGTGATTCTCTCTCTGTGTCCCTGTGTGTATCTGTGATTCTCTCTCTGTGTCCCTGTGTGTATCTGTGATTCTCTCTCTGTGTTCCTGTGTGTATCTGTGATTCTCTCTCTGTGTTCCTGTGTGTTTCTGTGATTCTCTCTGTGTCCTTGTGTGTATCTGTGATTCTCTCTCCGTGTCCCTGTGTGTATCTGTGATTCTCTCTCTGTGTCCTTTGTATGTCTGTGATTCTCTTTCGGTGTCCCTGTGTGTATCTGTGATTCTCTCTCTGTGTCCCTGTGTATATCTGTGATTCTCTCTGTGTCCCTGTGTGTATCTGTGATTGTCTCTCTGTGTGTTCCTGTGTGTATCTGTGAATCTCTCTCTGTGTCCCTGTGTGTATCTGTGATTCTCTCTCTGTGTCCCTGTGTGTATCTGTGATTCTCTCTCTGTGTCCCTGTGTATATCTGTGATTCTCTCTGTGTCCCTGTGTGTATCTGTGATTCTCTCTCTGTGTGTCCCTGGGTGTATCTATGATTCTCGCTCTGTGTGTCCCTGTGTGTATCTGTGATGCTCTCTGTGTGTCCCTGTGTGTATCTGTGATTCTCTCTGTGTCCCTGTGTGTATCTGTGATTCTCTCTGTGTCCCTGTGTGAATCTGCGATTCACTCTGTGTCCCTGTGTTTATCTGTGATTCTCTATCTGTTTTCCAGTGTGTATCTGTGATTCTCTCTCTGTGTCCCTGTGTGTATCTGTGATTCTCTCTCTGTGTGTCCCTGGGTGTATCTGTGACTCGCTCTCTGTGTCCCTGTGTGTATCTCTGATTCTCTCTCTGTGTCCCTGTGTGTATCTGTGATTCTCTCTCTGTGTTCCTGTGTGTATCTATGATTCTCTCTCTGTGTTCCTGTTTGTTTCTGTGATTCTCTCTGTGTCCTTCTGTGTATCTGTGATTCTCTCTCCGTGGCCCTGTGTGTATCTGTGATTCTCTCTCTGTGTCCTGTGTATGTCTGTGATTCTCTCTCTGTGTCCCTGTGTGTATCTGTGATTCTCTCTCTGTGTCCTGTGTATGTCTGTGATTCTCTCTCTGTGTCCCTGTGTGTATCTGTGATTCTCTCTCTGTGTCCCTGTGTATATCTGTGATTCTCTCTGTGTCCCTGTGTGTATCTGTGATTCTCTCTCTGTGTCCCTGTGTATATCTGTGATTCTCTCTGTGACCCTGTGTGAATCTGTGATTCTCTCTCTGTGTGTCCCTGTGTGTATCTGTGATTCTCTCTCTGTGTCCCTGTGTGATTCTGTGATTCTCTCTCTGTGTCCCTGTGTATATCTGTGATTCTCTCTCTGTGTCCCTGTGTGTATCTGTGATTCTCTCTCTGTGTCCCTGTGTATATCTGTGATTCTCTCTGTGACCCTGTGTGAATCTGTGATTCTCTCTCTGTGTGTCCCTGTGTGTATCTGTGATTCTCTCTCTGTGTCCCTGTGTGATTCTGTGATTCTCTCTGTGTCCCTGTGTGTATCTCTGATTCTCTCTCTGTGTGTCCCTGGGTGTATCTGTGACTCGCTCTCTGTGTCCCTGTGTGTATCTGTGATTCTCTCTCTGTGTCCCTGTGTGTATCTGTGATTCTCTCTCTGTGTGTCCCTGTGTGTATCTGTGATTCACTCTCTGCGTTCCTGTGTGTATCTGTGATTCTCCCTGTGTGTCCCTATGTGTATCTCTGATTCTCTCTCTGTGTTCCTGTGTGTATCTGTGATTCTCTCCCTGTGTCCCTGTGTGTGTCGCTGATTCTCTCTGTGTGTTCCTGTGTGTATCTTTGATTCTCTCTGTGCCCCTGTGTGTATCTGTGATTCTCTCTCTGTGTCCCTGTGTGTTTCTGTGATTCTCTCTGTGTTCCTGTGTGTTTCTGTGATTTTCTCTGTGTTCCTGTGTGTATCTGTGATTCTCTCTCTGTGTGTCCCTGTGTGTATCTCTGATTCTCTCTCAGTGTTCCTGTGCGTATCTTTGATTCTCTCTCTGTGTCCCTGTGAGTATCTGTGATTCTCTCTCTGTGTGTTTCTGTGTGTATCTGTGATTCTCTCTCTGTGACCCTGTGTGTATTTGCGATTCTCTCTCTCTGTGTTCCTGTGTATATCTGTGATTCTCTCTCTGTGTCCCTGTGTGTTTCTGTGATTTTCTCTGTGTTCCTGTGTGTATCTGTGATTCTCTCTCTGGGTCCCTTTGTGTATCTGTGATTCTCTCTCTGTGTGTTCCTGTGTGTATCTGTGAATCTCTCTCTGTGTCCCTGTGTGTATCTGTTATTCTCTCATTTTGTGTTCTTGTGTGTATCTGTGATTCTCTCTCTGTGTGTACCTGGGTGTATCTATGATTCTCTCTCTGTGTGTCCCTGTGTGTATCTGTGATGCTCTCTGTGTGTCCCTGTGTATCTGTGATTCTCTCTGTGTCCCTGTGTGTATCTGTGATTCTCTCTGTGTCCCTGTGTGTATCTGTGATTCTCTGTGTGTCCCTGTGTGAATCTGTGATTCACTCTGTGTCCCTGTGTTTATCTGTGATTCTCTATCTGTGTTCCAGTGTGTATCTGTGATTCTCTCTCTGTGTCCCTGTGTGTATCTGTGAATCTCTCTCTGTGTCCCTGTGTGTATCTGTTATTCTCTCATTTTGTGTTCTTGTGTGTATCTGTGATTCTCTCTCTGTGTGTACCTGGGTGTATCTATGATTCTCTCTCTGTGTGTCCCTGTGTGTATCTGTGATGCTCTCTGTGTGTCCCTGTGTATCTGTGATTCTCTCTGTGTCCCTGTGTGTATCTGTGATTCTCTCTCTGTGTTCCTGTGTGTATCTATGATTCTCTCTCTGTGTTCCTGTGTGTTTCTGTGATTCTCTCTGTGTCCTTGTGTGTATCTGTGATTCTCTCTCCGTGTCCCTGTGTGTATCTGTGATTCTCTCTCTGTGTCCTTTGTATGTCTGTGATTCTCTTTCGGTGTCCCTGTGTGTATCTGTGATTCTCTCTCTGTGTCCCTGTGTATATCTGTGATTCTCTCTGTGTCCCTGTGTGTATCTGTGATTCTCTCTCTGTGTGTACCTGGGTGTATCTATGATTCTCTCTCTGTGTGTCCCTGTGTGTATCTGTGATGCTCTCTGTGTGTCCCTGTGTATATCTGTGATTCTCTCTGTGTCCCTGTGTGTATCTATGATTCTCTCTGTGTCCCTGTGTGAATCTGTGATTCACTCTGTGTCCTTGTGTGTATCTGTGATTCTCTCTGTGTCCCTGTGTGTATCTGTGATTCTCTCTGTGTCCCTGTGTGAATCTGTGATTCACTCTGTGTCCCTGTGTTTATCTGTGATTCTCTATCTGTGTTCCAGTGTGTATCTGTGATTCTCTCTCTGTGTCCCTGTGTGTATCTGTGATTCTCTCTCTGTGTCCCTGTGTGTATCTGTGATTCTCTCTCTGTGTCCCTGTGTGTATCTGTTATTCTCTCTCTTTGTGTTCCTGTGTGTATCTGTGATTCTCTCTCTGTGTGTTCCTGTGTGTATCTGTGAATCTCTCTCTGTGTCCCTGTGTGTATCTGTTATTCTCTCATTTTGTGTTCTTGTGTGTATCTGTGATTCTCTCTCTGTGTGTACCTGGGTGTATCTATGATTCTCTCTCTGTGTGTCCCTGTGTGTATCTGTGATGCTCTCTGTGTGTCCCTGTGTATCTGTGATTCTCTCTGTGTCCCTGTGTGTATCTGTGATTCTCTCTGTGTCCCTGTGTGTATCTGTGATTCTCTCTGTGTCCCCGTGTGAATCTGTGATTCACTCTGTGTCCCTGTGTTTATCTGTGATTCTCTATCTGTGTTCCAGTGTGTATCTGTGATTCTCTCTCTGTGTCCCTGTGTGTATCTGTGATTCTCTCTCTGTGTCCCTGTGTGTATCTGTGATTCTCTCTCTGTGTCCCTGTGTGTATCTGTGATTCTCTCTCTGTGTTCCTGTGTGTATCTGTGATTCTCTCTCTGTGTTCCTGTGTGTTTCTGTGATTCTCTCTGTGTCCTTGTGTGTATCTGTGATTCTCTCTCCGTGTCCCTGTGTGTATCTGTGATTCTCTCTCTGTGTCCTTTGTATGTCTGTGATTCTCTTTCGGTGTCCCTGTGTGTATCTGTGATTCTCTCTCTGTGTCCCTGTGTATATCTGTGATTCTCTCTGTGTCCCTGTGTGTATCTGTGATTGTCTCTCTGTGTGTTCCTGTGTGTATCTGTGAATCTCTCTCTGTGTCCCTGTGTGTATCTGTGATTCTCTCTCTGTGTCCCTGTGTGTATCTGTGATTCTCTCTCTGTGTCCCTGTGTATATCTGTGATTCTCTCTGTGTCCCTGTGTGTATCTGTGATTCTCTCTCTGTGTGTCCCTGGGTGTATCTATGATTCTCGCTCTGTGTGTCCCTGTGTGTATCTGTGATGCTCTCTGTGTGTCCCTGTGTGTATCTGTGATTCTCTCTGTGTCCCTGTGTGTATCTGTGATTCTCTCTGTGTCCCTGTGTGAATCTGCGATTCACTCTGTGTCCCTGTGTTTATCTGTGATTCTCTATCTGTTTTCCAGTGTGTATCTGTGATTCTCTCTCTGTGTCCCTGTGTGTATCTGTGATTCTCTCTCTGTGTGTCCCTGGGTGTATCTGTGACTCGCTCTCTGTGTCCCTGTGTGTATCTCTGATTCTCTCTCTGTGTCCCTGTGTGTATCTGTGATTCTCTCTCTGTGTTCCTGTGTGTATCTATGATTCTCTCTCTGTGTTCCTGTGTGTTTCTGTGATTCTCTCTGTGTCCTTGTGTGTATCTGTGATTCTCTCTCCGTGGCCCTGTGTGTATCTGTGATTCTCTCTCTGTGTCCTGTGTATGTCTGTGATTCTCTCTCTGTGTCCCTGTGTGTATCTGTGATTCTCTCTGTGTTCCTGTGTGAATCTGTGATTCACTCTGTGTCCCTGTGTTTATCTGTGATTCTCTATCTGTGTTCCAGTGTGTATCTGTGATTCTCTCTCTGTGTCCCTGTGTGTATCTGTGATTCTCTCTCTGTGTCCCTGTGTGTATCTGTGATTCTCTCTCTGTGTCCCTGTGTGTATCTGTTATTCTCTCTCTTTGTGTTCCTGTGTGTATCTGTGATTCTCTCTCTGTGTGTTCCTGTGTGTATCTGTGAATCTCTCTCTGTGTCCCTGTGTGTATCTGTTATTCTCTCATTTTGTGTTCTTGTGTGTATCTGTGATTCTCTCTCTGTGTGTACCTGGGTGTATCTATGATTCTCTCTCTGTGTGTCCCTGTGTGTATCTGTGATGCTCCCTGTGTGTCCCTGTGTATCTGTGATTCTCTCTGTGTCCCTGTGTGTATCTGTGATTCTCTCTGTGTCCCTGTGTGTATCTGTGATTCTCTCTGTGTCCCCGTGTGAATCTGTGATTCACTCTGTGTCCCTGTGTTTATCTGTGATTCTCTATCTGTGTTCCAGTGTGTATCTGTGATTCTCTCTCTGTGTCCCTGTGTGTATCTGTGATTCTCTCTCTGTGTCCCTGTGTGTATCTGTGATTCTCTCTCTGTGTCCCTGTGTGTATCTGTGATTCTCTCTCTGTGTTCCTGTGTGTATCTGTGATTCTCTCTCTGTGTTCCTGTGTGTTTCTGTGATTCTCTCTGTGTCCTTGTGTGTATCTGTGATTCTCTCTCCGTGTCCCTGTGTGTATCTGTGATTCTCTCTCTGTGTCCTTTGTATGTCTGTGATTCTCTTTCGGTGTCCCTGTGTGTATCTGTGATTCTCTCTCTGTGTCCCTGTGTATATCTGTGATTCTCTCTGTGTCCCTGTGTGTATCTGTGATTGTCTCTCTGTGTGTTCCTGTGTGTATCTGTGAATCTCTCTCTGTGTCCCTGTGTGTATCTGTGATTCTCTCTCTGTGTCCCTGTGTGTATCTGTGATTCTCTCTCTGTGTCCCTGTGTATATCTGTGATTCTCTCTGTGTCCCTGTGTGTATCTGTGATTCTCTCTCTGTGTGTCCCTGGGTGTATCTATGATTCTCGCTCTGTGTGTCCCTGTGTGTATCTGTGATGCTCTCTGTGTGTCCCTGTGTGTATCTGTGATTCTCTCTGTGTCCCTGTGTGTATCTGTGATTCTCTCTGTGTCCCTGTGTGAATCTGCGATTCACTCTGTGTCCCTGTGTTTATCTGTGATTCTCTATCTGTTTTCCAGTGTGTATCTGTGATTCTCTCTCTGTGTCCCTGTGTGTATCTGTGATTCTCTCTCTGTGTGTCCCTGGGTGTATCTGTGACTCGCTCTCTGTGTCCCTGTGTGTATCTCTGATTCTCTCTCTGTGTCCCTGTGTGTATCTGTGATTCTCTCTCTGTGTTCCTGTGTGTATCTATGATTCTCTCTCTGTGTTCCTGTTTGTTTCTGTGATTCTCTCTGTGTCCTTCTGTGTATCTGTGATTCTCTCTCCGTGGCCCTGTGTGTATCTGTGATTCTCTCTCTGTGTCCTGTGTATGTCTGTGATTCTCTCTCTGTGTCCCTGTGTGTATCTGTGATTCTCTCTCTGTGTCCTGTGTATGTCTGTGATTCTCTCTCTGTGTCCCTGTGTGTATCTGTGATTCTCTCTCTGTGTCCCTGTGTATATCTGTGATTCTCTCTGTGTCCCTGTGTGTATCTGTGATTCTCTCTCTGTGTCCCTGTGTATATCTGTGATTCTCTCTGTGACCCTGTGTGAATCTGTGATTCTCTCTCTGTGTGTCCCTGTGTGTATCTGTGATTCTCTCTCTGTGTCCCTGTGTGATTCTGTGATTCTCTCTCTGTGTCCCTGTGTATATCTGTGATTCTCTCTGTGTCCCTGTGTGTATCTGTGATTCTCTCTCTGTGTCCCTGTGTATATCTGTGATTCTCTCTGTGACCCTGTGTGAATCTGTGATTCTCTCTCTGTGTGTCCCTGTGTGTATCTGTGATTCTCTCTCTGTGTCCCTGTGTGATTCTGTGATTCTCTCTGTGTCCCTGTGTGTATCTCTGATTCTCTCTCTGTGTGTCCCTGGGTGTATCTGTGACTCGCTCTCTGTGTCCCTGTGTGTATCTGTGATTCTCTCTCTGTGTCCCTGTGTGTATCTGTGATTCTCTCTCTGTGTGTCCCTGTGTGTATCTGTGATTCACTCTCTGCGTTCCTGTGTGTATCTGTGATTCTCCCTGTGTGTCCCTATGTGTATCTCTGATTCTCTCTCTGTGTTCCTGTGTGTATCTGTGATTCTCTCCCTGTGTCCCTGTGTGTGTCGCTGATTCTCTCTGTGTGTTCCTGTGTGTATCTTTGATTCTCTCTGTGCCCCTGTGTGTATCTGTGATTCTCTCTCTGTGTCCCTGTGTGTTTCTGTGATTCTCTCTGTGTTCCTGTGTGTTTCTGTGATTTTCTCTGTGTTCCTGTGTTTATCTGTGATTCTCTCTCTGTGTGTCCCTGTGTGTATCTCTGATTCTCTCTCAGTGTTCCTGTGCGTATCTTTGATTCTCTCTCTGTGTCCCTGTGAGTATCTGTGATTCTCTCTCTGTGTGTTTCTGTGTGTATCTGTGATTCTCTCTCTGTGACCCTGTGTGTATTTGCGATTCTCTCTCTCTGTGTTCCTGTGTATATCTGTGATTCTCTCTCTGTGTCCCTGTGTGTTTCTGTGATTTTCTCTGTGTTCCTGTGTGTATCTGTGATTCTCTCTCTGGGTCCCTTTGTGTATCTGTGATTCTCTCTCTGTGTGTTCCTGTGTGTATCTGTGAATCTCTCTCTGTGTCCCTGTGTGTATCTGTTATTCTCTCATTTTGTGTTCTTGTGTGTATCTGTGATTCTCTCTCTGTGTGTACCTGGGTGTATCTATGATTCTCTCTCTGTGTGTCCCTGTGTGTATCTGTGATGCTCTCTGTGTGTCCCTGTGTATCTGTGATTCTCTCTGTGTCCCTGTGTGTATCTGTGATTCTCTCTGTGTCCCTGTGTGTATCTGTGATTCTCTGTGTGTCCCTGTGTGAATCTGTGATTCACTCTGTGTCCCTGTGTTTATCTGTGATTCTCTATCTGTGTTCCAGTGTGTATCTGTGATTCTCTCTCTGTGTCCCTGTGTGTATCTGTGAATCTCTCTCTGTGTCCCTGTGTGTATCTGTTATTCTCTCATTTTGTGTTCTTGTGTGTATCTGTGATTCTCTCTCTGTGTGTACCTGGGTGTATCTATGATTCTCTCTCTGTGTGTCCCTGTGTGTATCTGTGATGCTCTCTGTGTGTCCCTGTGTATCTGTGATTCTCTCTGTGTCCCTGTGTGTATCTGTGATTCTCTCTCTGTGTTCCTGTGTGTATCTATGATTCTCTCTCTGTGTTCCTGTGTGTTTCTGTGATTCTCTCTGTGTCCTTGTGTGTATCTGTGATTCTCTCTCCGTGTCCCTGTGTGTATCTGTGATTCTCTCTCTGTGTCCTTTGTATGTCTGTGATTCTCTTTCGGTGTCCCTGTGTGTATCTGTGATTCTCTCTCTGTGTCCCTGTGTATATCTGTGATTCTCTCTGTGTCCCTGTGTGTATCTGTGATTCTCTCTCTGTGTGTACCTGGGTGTATCTATGATTCTCTCTCTGTGTGTCCCTGTGTGTATCTGTGATGCTCTCTGTGTGTCCCTGTGTATATCTGTGATTCACTCTGTGTCCCTGTGTGTATCTATGATTCTCTCTGTGTCCCTGTGTGAATCTGTGATTCACTCTGTGTCCTTGTGTGTATCTGTGATTCTCTCTGTGTCCCTGTGTGTATCTGTGATTCTCTCTGTGTCCCTGTGTGAATCTGTGATTCACTCTGTGTCCCTGTGTTTATCTGTGATTCTCTATCTGTGTTCCAGTGTGTATCTGTGATTCTCTCTCTGTGTCCCTGTGTGTATCTGTGATTCTCTCTCTGTGTCCCTGTGTGTATCTGTGATTCTCTCTCTGTGTCCCTGTGTGTATCTGTTATTCTCTCTCTTTGTGTTCCTGTGTGTATCTGTGATTCTCTCTCTGTGTGTTCCTGTGTGTATCTGTGAATCTCTCTCTGTGTCCCTGTGTGTATCTGTTATTCTCTCATTTTGTGTTCTTGTGTGTATCTGTGATTCTCTCTCTGTGTGTACCTGGGTGTATCTATGATTCTCTCTCTGTGTGTCCCTGTGTGTATCTGTGATGCTCTCTGTGTGTCCCTGTGTATCTGTGATTCTCTCTGTGTCCCTGTGTGTATCTGTGATTCTCTCTGTGTCCCTGTGTGTATCTGTGATTCTCTCTGTGTCCCCGTGTGAATCTGTGATTCACTCTGTGTCCCTGTGTTTATCTGTGATTCTCTATCTGTGTTCCAGTGTGTATCTGTGATTCTCTCTCTGTGTCCCTGTGTGTATCTGTGATTCTCTCTCTGTGTCCCTGTGTGTATCTGTGATTCTCTCTCTGTGTCCCTGTGTGTATCTGTGATTCTCTCTCTGTGTTCCTGTGTGTATCTGTGATTCTCTCTCTGTGTTCCTGTGTGTTTCTGTGATTCTCTCTGTGTCCTTGTGTGTATCTGTGATTCTCTCTCCGTGTCCCTGTGTGTATCTGTGATTCTCTCTCTGTGTCCTTTGTATGTCTGTGATTCTCTTTCGGTGTCCCTGTGTGTATCTGTGATTCTCTCTCTGTGTCCCTGTGTATATCTGTGATTCTCTCTGTGTCCCTGTGTGTATCTGTGATTGTCTCTCTGTGTGTTCCTGTGTGTATCTGTGAATCTCTCTCTGTGTCCCTGTGTGTATCTGTGATTCTCTCTCTGTGTCCCTGTGTGTATCTGTGATTCTCTCTCTGTGTCCCTGTGTATATCTGTGATTCTCTCTGTGTCCCTGTGTGTATCTGTGATTCTCTCTCTGTGTGTCCCTGGGTGTATCTATGATTCTCGCTCTGTGTGTCCCTGTGTGTATCTGTGATGCTCTCTGTGTGTCCCTGTGTGTATCTGTGATTCTCTCTGTGTCCCTGTGTGTATCTGTGATTCTCTCTGTGTCCCTGTGTGAATCTGCGATTCACTCTGTGTCCCTGTGTTTATCTGTGATTCTCTATCTGTTTTCCAGTGTGTATCTGTGATTCTCTCTCTGTGTCCCTGTGTGTATCTGTGATTCTCTCTCTGTGTGTCCCTGGGTGTATCTGTGACTCGCTCTCTGTGTCCCTGTGTGTATCTCTGATTCTCTCTCTGTGTCCCTGTGTGTATCTGTGATTCTCTCTCTGTGTTCCTGTGTGTATCTATGATTCTCTCTCTGTGTTCCTGTGTGTTTCTGTGATTCTCTCTGTGTCCTTGTGTGTATCTGTGATTCTCTCTCCGTGGCCCTGTGTGTATCTGTGATTCTCTCTCTGTGTCCTGTGTATGTCTGTGATTCTCTCTCTGTGTCCCTGTGTGTATCTGTGATTCTCTCTCTGTGTCCTGTGTATGTCTGTGATTCTCTCTCTGTGTCCCTGTGTGTATCTGTGATTCTCTCTCTGTGTCCCTGTGTATATCTGTGATTCTCTCTGTGTCCCTGTGTGTATCTGTGATTCTCTCTCTGTGTCCCTGTGTATATCTGTGATTCTCTCTGTGACCCTGTGTGAATCTGTGATTCTCTCTCTGTGTGTCCCTGTGTGTATCTGTGATTCTCTCTCTGTGTCCCTGTGTGATTCTGTGATTCTCTCTCTGTGTCCCTGTGTATATCTGTGATTCTCTCTGTGTCCCTGTGTGTATCTGTGATTCTCTCTCTGTGTCCCTGTGTATATCTGTGATTCTCTCTGTGACCCTGTGTGAATCTGT
Organism: Mustelus asterias; assembly: GCF_964213995.1. Taxonomy (NCBI): domain Eukaryota; kingdom Metazoa; phylum Chordata; class Chondrichthyes; order Carcharhiniformes; family Triakidae; genus Mustelus; species Mustelus asterias. Next base: position 237,143 of record NW_027590129.1, read on the forward strand.
GATTCTCTCTCTGTGTGTCCCTGTGTGTATCTGTGATTCTCTCTCTGTGTCCCTGTGTGATTCTGTGATTCTCTCTGTGTCCCTGTGTGTATCTCTGATTCTCTCTCTGTGTGTCCCTGGGTGTATCTGTGACTCGCTCTCTGTGTCCCTGTGTGTATCTGTGATTCTCTCTCTGTGTCCCTGTGTGTATCTGTGATTCTCTCTCTGTGTGTCCCTGTGTGTATCAGTGATTCACTCTCTGCGTTCCTGTGTGTATCTGTGATTCTCCCTGTGTGTCCCTATGTGTATCTCTGATTCTCTCTCTGTGTTCCTGTGTGTATCTGTGATTCTCTCCCTGTGTCCCTGTGTGTGTCGCTGATTCTCTCTGTGTGTTCCTGTGTGTATCTTTGATTCTCTCTGTGCCCCTGTGTGTTTCTGTGATTCTCTCTCTGTGTCCCTGTGTGTTTCTGTGATTCTCTCTGTGTTCCTGTGTGTTTCTGTGATTTTCTCTGTGTTCCTGTGTGTATCTGTGATTCTCTCTCTGTGTGTCCCTGTGTGTATCTCTGATTCTCTCTCAGTGTTCCTGTGCGTATCTTTGATTCTCTCTCTGTGTCCCTGTGAGTATCTGTGATTCTCTCTCTGTGTGTTTCTGTGTGTATCTGTGATTCTCTCTCTGTGACCCTGTGTGTATTTGCGATTCTCTCTCTCTGTGTTCCTGTGTATATCTGTGATTCTCTCTCTGTGTCCCTGTGTGTTTCTGTGATTTTCTCTGTGTTCCTGTGTGTATCTGTGATTCTCTCTCTGGGTCCCTTTGTGTATCTGTGATTCTCTCTCTCTGTGTTCCTGTGTGTATCTGTGAATCTCTCTCTGTGTCCCTGTGTGTATCTGTTATTCTCTCATTTTGTGTTCTTGTGTGTATCTGTGATTCTCTCTCTGTGTGTACCTGGGTGTATCTATGATTCTCTCTCTGTGTGTCCCTGTGTGTATCTGTGATGCTCTCTTTGTGTCCCTGTGTATCTGTGATTCTCTCTGTGTCCCTGTGTGTATCTGTGATTCTCTCTGTGTCCCTGTGTGTATCTGTGATTCTCTGTGTGTCCCTGTGTGAATCTGTGATTCACTCTGTGTCCCTGTGTTTATCTGTGATTCTCTCTCTGGGTCCCCGTGTATATCTGTGATTCTCTCTCTGTGTGTTCCTGTGTGTATCTGTGAATCTCTCTCTGTGTCCCTGTGTGTATCTGTTATTCTCTCTCTTTGTGTTCCTGTGTGTATCTGTGATTCTCTCTCTGTGTGTTCCTGTGTGTATCTGTGAATCTCTCTCTGTGTCCCTGTGTGTATCTGTTATTCTCTCTCTTTGTGTTCTTGTGTGTATCTGTGATTCTCTCTCTGTGTGTTCCTGTGTGTATCTGTGATTCTCTCTCTGTGTCCCTGTGTGTTTCTGTGATCTTCTCTGTGTTCCTGTGTCTATCTGTGATTCTCTCTCTGGGTCCCTGTGTGTATCTGTGATTCTCTCTCTGTGTGTTCCTGTGTGTATCTGTGAATCTCTCTCTGTGTCCCTCTGTGTATCTGTTATTCTCTCATTTTGTGTTCTTGTGTGTATCTGTGATTCTCTCTCTGTGTGTACCTGGGTGTATCTATGATTCTCTCTCTGTGTGTCCCTGTGTGTATCTGTGATGCTCTCTGTGTGTCCCTGTGTATCTGTGATTCTCTCTGTGTCCCTGTGTGTATCTGTGATTCTCTCTGTGTCCATGTGTGTATCTGTGATTCTCTCTGTGTTCCTGTGTGAATCTGTGATTCACTCTGTGTCCCTGTGTTTATCTGTGATTCTCTATCTGTGTTCCAGTGTGTATCTGTGATTCTCTCTCTGTGTCCCTGTGTGTATCTGTGATTCTCTCTCTGTGTCCCTGTGTGTATCTGTGATTCTCTCTCTGTGTCCCTGTGTGTATCTGTTATTCTCTCTCTTTGTGTTCCTGTGTGTATCTGTGATTCTCTCTCTGTGTGTTCCTGTGTGTATCTGTGAATCTCTCTCTGTGTCCCTGTGTGTATCTGTTATTCTCTCATTTTGTGTTCTTGTGTGTATCTGTGATTCTCTCTCTGTGTGTACCTGGGTGTATCTATGATTCTCTCTCTGTGTGTCCCTGTGTGTATCTGTGATGCTCTCTGTGTGTCCCTGTGTATCTGTGATTCTCTCTGTGTCCCTGTGTGTATCTGTGACTCTCTCTGTGTCCCTGTGTGTATCTGTGATTCTCTCTGTGTCCCCGTGTGAATCTGTGATTCACTCTGTGTCCCTGTGTTTATCTGTGATTCTCTATATGTGTTCCAGTGTGTATCTGTGATTCTCTCTCTGTGTCCCTGTGTGTATCTGTGATTCTCTCTCTGTGTCCCTGTGTGTATCTGTGATTCTCTCTCTGTGTCCCTGTGTGTATCTGTGATTCTCTCTCTGTGTTCCTGTGTGTATCTGTGATTCTCTCTCTGTGTTCCTGTGTGTTTCTGTGATTCTCTCTTTGTCCTTGTGTGTATCTGTGATTCTCTCTCCGTGTCCCTGTGTGTATCTGTGATTCTCTCTCTGTGTCCTTTGTATGTCTGTGATTCTCTTTCGGTGTCCCTGTGTGTATCTGTGATTCTCTCTCTGTGTCCCTGTGTATATTTGTGATTCTCTCTGTGTCCCTGTGTGTATCTGTGATTGTCTCTCTGTGTGTTCCTGTGTGTATCTGTGAATCTCTCTCTGTGTCCCTGTGTGTATCTGTGATTCTCTCTCTGTGTCCCTGTGTGTATCTGTGATTCTCTCTCTGTGTCCCTGTGTATATCTGTGATTCTCTCTGTGTCCCTGTGTGTATCTGTGATTCTCTCTCTGTGTGTCCCTGGGTGTATCTATGATTCTCGCTCTGTGTGTCCCTGTGTGTATCTGTGATGCTCTCTGTGTGTCCCTGTGTGTATCTGTGATTCTCTCTGTGTCCCTGTGTGTATCTGTGATTCTCTCTGTGTCCCTGTGTGAATCTGCGATTCACTCTGTGTCCCTGTGTTTATCTGTGATTCTCTATCTGTTTTCCAGTGTGTATCTGTGATTCTCTCTCTGTGTCCCTGTGTGTATCTGTGATTCTCTCTCTGTGTGTCCCTGGGTGTATCTGTGACTCGCTCTCTGTGTCCCTGTGTGTATCTCTGATTCTCTCTCTGTGTCCCTGTGTGTATCTGTGATTCTCTCTCTGTGTTCCTGTGTGTATCTATGATTCTCTCTCTGTGTTCCTGTTTGTTTCTGTGATTCTCTCTGTGTCCTTCTGTGTATCTGTGATTCTCTCTCCGTGGCCCTGTGTGTATCTGTGATTCTCTCTCTGTGTCCTGTGTATGTCTGTGATTCTCTCTCTGTGTCCCTGTGTGTATCTGTGATTCTCTCTCTGTGTCCTGTGTATGTCTGTGATTCTCTCTCTGTGTCCCTGTGTGTATCTGTGATTCTCTCTCTGTGTCCCTGTGTATATCTGTGATTCTCTCTGTGTCCCTGTGTGTATCTGTGATTCTCTCTCTGTGTCCCTGTGTATATCTGTGATTCTCTCTGTGACCCTGTGTGAATCTGTGATTCTCTCTCTGTGTGTCCCTGTGTGTATCTGTGATTCTCTCTCTGTGTCCCTGTGTGATTCTGTGATTCTCTCTCTGTGTCCCTGTGTATATCTGTGATTCTCTCTGTGTCCCTGTGTGTATCTGTGATTCTCTCTCTGTGTCCCTGTGTATATCTGTGATTCTCTCTGTGACCCTGTGTGAATCTGTGATTCTCTCTCTGTGTGTCCCTGTGTGTATCTGTGATTCTCTCTCTGTGTCCCTGTGTGATTCTGTGATTCTCTCTGTGTCCCTGTGTGTATCTCTGATTCTCTCTCTGTGTGTCCCTGGGTGTATCTGTGACTCGCTCTCTGTGTCCCTGTGTGTATCTGTGATTCTCTCTCTGTGTCCCTGTGTGTATCTGTGATTCTCTCTCTGTGTGTCCCTGTGTGTATCTGTGATTCACTCTCTGCGTTCCTGTGTGTATCTGTGATTCTCCCTGTGTGTCCCTATGTGTATCTCTGATTCTCTCTCTGTGTTCCTGTGTGTATCTGTGATTCTCTCCCTGTGTCCCTGTGTGTGTCGCTGATTCTCTCTGTGTGTTCCTGTGTGTATCTTTGATTCTCTCTGTGCCCCTGTGTGTATCTGTGATTCTCTCTCTGTGTCCCTGTGTGTTTCTGTGATTCTCTCTGTGTTCCTGTGTGTTTCTGTGATTTTCTCTGTGTTCCTGTGTGTATCTGTGATTCTCTCTCTGTGTGTCCCTGTGTGTATCTCTGATTCTCTCTCAGTGTTCCTGTGCGTATCTTTGATTCTCTCTCTGTGTCCCTGTGAGTATCTGTGATTCTCTCTCTGTGTGTTTCTGTGTGTATCTGTGATTCTCTCTCTGTGACCCTGTGTGTATTTGCGATTCTCTCTCTCTGTGTTCCTGTGTATATCTGTGATTCTCTCTCTGTGTCCCTGTGTGTTTCTGTGATTTTCTCTGTGTTCCTGTGTGTATCTGTGATTCTCTCTCTGGGTCCCTTTGTGTATCTGTGATTCTCTCTCTGTGTGTTCCTGTGTGTATCTGTGAATCTCTCTCTGTGTCCCTGTGTGTATCTGTTATTCTCTCATTTTGTGTTCTTGTGTGTATCTGTGATTCTCTCTCTGTGTGTACCTGGGTGTATCTATGATTCTCTCTGTGTGTCCCTGTGTGTATCTGTGATGCTCTCTGTGTGTCCCTGTGTATCTGTGATTCTCTCTGTGTCCCTGTGTGTATCTGTGATTCTCTCTGTGTCCCTGTGTGTATCTGTGATTCTCTGTGTGTCCCTGTGTGAATCTGTGATTCACTCTGTGTCCCTGTGTTTATCTGTGATTCTCTATCTGTGTTCCAGTGTGTATCTGTGATTCTCTCTCTGTGTCCCTGTGTGTATCTGTGAATCTCTCTCTGTGTCCCTGTGTGTATCTGTTATTCTCTCATTTTGTGTTCTTGTGTGTATCTGTGATTCTCTCTCTGTGTGTACCTGGGTGTATCTATGATTCTCTCTCTGTGTGTCCCTGTGTGTATCTGTGATGCTCTCTGTGTGTCCCTGTGTATCTGTGATTCTCTCTGTGTCCCTGTGTGTATCTGTGATTCTCTCTCTGTGTTCCTGTGTGTATCTATGATTCTCTCTCTGTGTTCCTGTGTGTTTCTGTGATTCTCTCTGTGTCCTTGTGTGTATCTGTGATTCTCTCTCCGTGTCCCTGTGTGTATCTGTGATTCTCTCTCTGTGTCCTTTGTATGTCTGTGATTCTCTTTCGGTGTCCCTGTGTGTATCTGTGATTCTCTCTCTGTGTCCCTGTGTATATCTGTGATTCTCTCTGTGTCCCTGTGTGTATCTGTGATTCTCTCTCTGTGTGTACCTGGGTGTATCTATGATTCTCTCTCTGTGTGTCCCTGTGTGTATCTGTGATGCTCTCTGTGTGTCCCTGTGTATATCTGTGATTCTCTCTGTGTCCCTGTGTGTATCTATGATTCTCTCTGTGTCCCTGTGTGAATCTGTGATTCACTCTGTGTCCTTGTGTGTATCTGTGATTCTCTCTCCGTGGCCCTGTGTGTATCTGTGATTCTCTCTCTGTGTCCTGTGTATGTCTGTGATTCTCTCTCTGTGTCCCTGTGTGTATCTGTGATTCTCTCTCTGTGTCCTGCGTATGTCTGTGATTCTCTCTCTGTGTCCCTGTGTGTATCTGTGATTCTCTCTCTGTGTCCCTGTGTATATCTGTGATTCTCTCTGTGTCCCTGTGTGTATCTGTGATTCTCTCTCTGTGTCCCTGTGTATATCTGTGATTCTCTCTGTGACCCTGTGTGAATCTGTGATTCTCTCTCTGTGTGTCCCTGTGTGTATCTGTGATTCTCTCTCTGTGTCCCTGTGTGATTCTGTGATTCTCTCTGTGTCCCTGTGTGTATCTCTGATTCTCTCTCTGTGTGTCCCTGGGTGTATCTGTGACTCGCTCTCTGTGTCCCTGTGTGTGTCTCTGATTCTCTCTGTGTGTTCCTGTGTGTATCTTTGATTCTCTCTGTGCCCCTGTGTGTATCTGTGATTCTCTCTCTGTGCCCCTGTGTGTGTCTCTGATTCTCTCTCTGTGTCCCTGTGTGTTTCTGTGATTCTCTCTGTGTTCCTGTGTGTTTCTGTGATTTTCTCTGTGTTCCTGTGTGTATCTGTGATTCTCTCTCTGTGTGTCCCTGTGTGTATCTCTGATTCTCTCTCAGTGTTCCTGTGCGTATCTGTGATTCTCTCTCTGTGTCCCTGTGTGTATCTGTGATTCTCTCTCTGTGTGTTTCTGTGTGTATCTGTGATTCTCTCTCTGTGTCCCTGTGTGTCTCTGTGATTCTCTCTCTGGGTCCCTGTGTGTATCTGTGATTCTCTCTCTGTGTGTTCCTGTGTGTATCTGTGAATCTCTCTCTGTGTCCCTGTGTGTATCTGTTATTCTCTCTCTTTGTGTTCCTGTGTGGATCTGTGATTCTCTCTCTGTGTGTTCCTGTGTGTATCTGTGAAACTCTCTCTGTGTCCCTGTGTGTATCTGTTATTCTCTCTCTTTGTGTTCTTGTGTGTATCTGTGATTCTCTCTCTGTGTGTCCCTGTGTGTATCTCTGATTCTCTCTCTGTGTGTCCCTGGGTGTATCTGTGACTCGCTCTCTGTGTCCCTGTGTGTATCTGTGATTCTCTCTCTGTGTCCCTGTGTGTATCTGTGATTCTCTCTCTGTGTGTCCCTGTGTCTATCTGTGATTCACTCTCTGCGTTCCTGTGTGTATCTGTGATTCTCCCTGTGTGTCCCTATGTGTATCTCTGATTCTCTCTCTGTGTTCCTGTGTGTATCTGTGATTCTCTCTCTGTGTCCCTGTGTGTGTCTCTGATTCTCGCTGTGTGTTCCTGTGTGTATCTTTGATTCTCTCTGTGCCCCTGTGTGTATCTGTGATTCTCTCTCTGTGTGTCCCTGGGTGTATCTATGATTCTCGCTCTGTGTGTCCCTGTGTGTATCTGTGATGCTCTCTGTGTGTCCCTGTGTGTATCTGTGATTCTCTCTGTGTCCCTGTGTGTATCTGTGATTCTCTATGTGTCCCTGTGTGAATCTGCGATTCACTCTGTGTCCCTGTGTTTATCTGTGATTCTCTATCTGTTTTCCAGTGTGTATCTGTGATTCTCTCTCTGTGTCCCTGTGTGTATCTGTGATTCTCTCTCTGTGTGTCCCTGGGTGTATCTGTGACTCGCTCTCTGTGTCCCTGTGTGTATCTCTGATTCTCTCTCTGTGTCCCTGTGTGTATCTGTGATTCTCTCTCTGTGTTCCTGTGTGTATCTATGATTCTCTCTCTGTGTTCCTGTTTGTTTCTGTGATTCTCTCTGTGTCCTTCTGTGTATCTGTGATTCTCTCTCCGTGGCCCTGTGTGTATCTGTGATTCTCTCTCTGTGTCCTGTGTATGTCTGTGATTCTCTCTCTGTGTCCCTGTGTGTATCTGTGATTCTCTCTCTGTGTCCTGTGTATGTCTGTGATTCTCTCTCTGTGTCCCTGTGTGTATCTGTGATTCTCTCTCTGTGTCCCTGTGTATATCTGTGATTCTCTCTGTGTCCCTGTGTGTATCTGTGATTCTCTCTCTGTGTCCCTGTGTATATCTGTGATTCTCTCTGTGACCCTGTGTGAATCTGTGATTCTCTCTCTGTGTGTCCCTGTGTGTATCTGTGATTCTCTCTCTGTGTCCCTGTGTGATTCTGTGATTCTCTCTCTGTGTCCCTGTGTATATCTGTGATTCTCTCTGTGTCCCTGTGTGTATCTGTGATTCTCTCTCTGTGTCCCTGTGTATATCTGTGATTCTCTCTGTGACCCTGTGTGAATCTGTGATTCTCTCTCTGTGTGTCCCTGTGTGTATCTGTGATTCTCTCTCTGTGTCCCTGTGTGATTCTGTGATTCTCTCTGTGTCCCTGTGTGTATCTCTGATTCTCTCTCTGTGTGTCCCTGGGTGTATCTGTGACTCGCTCTCTGTGTCCCTGTGTGTATCTGTGATTCTCTCTCTGTGTCCCTGTGTGTATCTGTGATTCTCTCTCTGTGTGTCCCTGTGTGTATCTGTGATTCACTCTCTGCGTTCCTGTGTGTATCTGTGATTCTCCCTGTGTGTCCCTATGTGTATCTCTGATTCTCTCTCTGTGTTCCTGTGTGTATCTGTGATTCTCTCCCTGTGTCCCTGTGTGTGTCGCTGATTCTCTCTGTGTGTTCCTGTGTGTATCTTTGATTCTCTCTGTGCCCCTGTGTGTATCTGTGATTCTCTCTCTGTGTCCCTGTGTGTTTCTGTGATTCTCTCTGTGTTCCTGTGTGTTTCTGTGATTTTCTCTGTGTTCCTGTGTGTATCTGTGATTCTCTCTCTGTGTGTCCCTGTGTGTATCTCTGATTCTCTCTCAGTGTTCCTGTGCGTATCTTTGATTCTCTCTCTGTGTCCCTGTGAGTATCTGTGATTCTCTCTCTGTGTGTTTCTGTGTGTATCTGTGATTCTCTCTCTGTGACCCTGTGTGTATTTGCGATTCTCTCTCTCTGTGTTCCTGTGTATATCTGTGATTCTCTCTCTGTGTCCCTGTGTGTTTCTGTGATTTTCTCTGTGTTCCTGTGTGTATCTGTGATTCTCTCTCTGGGTCCCTTTGTGTATCTGTGATTCTCTCTCTGTGTGTTCCTGTGTGTATCTGTGAATCTCTCTCTGTGTCCCTGTGTGTATCTGTTATTCTCTCATTTTGTGTTCTTGTGTGTATCTGTGATTCTCTCTCTGTGTGTACCTGGGTGTATCTATGATTCTCTCTGTGTGTCCCTGTGTGTATCTGTGATGCTCTCTGTGTGTCCCTGTGTATCTGTGATTCTCTCTGTGTCCCTGTGTGTATCTGTGATTCTCTCTGTGTCCCTGTGTGTATCTGTGATTCTCTGTGTGTCCCTGTGTGAATCTGTGATTCACTCTGTGTCCCTGTGTTTATCTGTGATTCTCTATCTGTGTTCCAGTGTGTATCTGTGATTCTCTCTCTGTGTCCCTGTGTGTATCTGTGAATCTCTCTCTGTGTCCCTGTGTGTATCTGTTATTCTCTCATTTTGTGTTCTTGTGTGTATCTGTGATTCTCTCTCTGTGTGTACCTGGGTGTATCTATGATTCTCTCTCTGTGTGTCCCTGTGTGTATCTGTGATGCTCTCTGTGTGTCCCTGTGTATCTGTGATTCTCTCTGTGTCCCTGTGTGTATCTGTGATTCTCTCTCTGTGTTCCTGTGTGTATCTATGATTCTCTCTCTGTGTTCCTGTGTGTTTCTGTGATTCTCTCTGTGTCCTTGTGTGTATCTGTGATTCTCTCTCCGTGTCCCTGTGTGTATCTGTGATTCTCTCTCTGTGTCCTTTGTATGTCTGTGATTCTCTTTCGGTGTCCCTGTGTGTATCTGTGATTCTCTCTCTGTGTCCCTGTGTATATCTGTGATTCTCTCTGTGTCCCTGTGTGTATCTGTGATTCTCTCTCTGTGTGTACCTGGGTGTATCTATGATTCTCTCTCTGTGTGTCCCTGTGTGTATCTGTGATGCTCTCTGTGTGTCCCTGTGTATATCTGTGATTCTCTCTGTGTCCCTGTGTGTATCTATGATTCTCTCTGTGTCCCTGTGTGAATCTGTGATTCACTCTGTGTCCTTGTGTGTATCTGTGATTCTCTCTCCGTGGCCCTGTGTGTATCTGTGATTCTCTCTCTGTGTCCTGTGTATGTCTGTGATTCTCTCTCTGTGTCCCTGTGTGTATCTGTGATTCTCTCTCTGTGTCCTGCGTATGTCTGTGATTCTCTCTCTGTGTCCCTGTGTGTATCTGTGATTCTCTCTCTGTGTCCCTGTGTATATCTGTGATTCTCTCTGTGTCCCTGTGTGTATCTGTGATTCTCTCTCTGTGTCCCTGTGTATATCTGTGATTCTCTCTGTGACCCTGTGTGAATCTGTGATTCTCTCTCTGTGTGTCCCTGTGTGTATCTGTGATTCTCTCTCTGTGTCCCTGTGTGATTCTGTGATTCTCTCTGTGTCCCTGTGTGTATCTCTGATTCTCTCTCTGTGTGTCCCTGGGTGTATCTGTGACTCGCTCTCTGTGTCCCTGTGTGTGTCTCTGATTCTCTCTGTGTGTTCCTGTGTGTATCTTTGATTCTCTCTGTGCCCCTGTGTGTATCTGTGATTCTCTCTCTGTGCCCCTGTGTGTGTCTCTGATTCTCTCTCTGTGTCCCTGTGTGTTTCTGTGATTCTCTCTGTGTTCCTGTGTGTTTCTGTGATTTTCTCTGTGTTCCTGTGTGTATCTGTGATTCTCTCTCTGTGTGTCCCTGTGTGTATCTCTGATTCTCTCTCAGTGTTCCTGTGCGTATCTGTGATTCTCTCTCTGTGTCCCTGTGTGTATCTGTGATTCTCTCTCTGTGTGTTTCTGTGTGTATCTGTGATTCTCTCTCTGTGTCCCTGTGTGTCTCTGTGATTCTCTCTCTGGGTCCCTGTGTGTATCTGTGATTCTCTCTCTGTGTGTTCCTGTGTGTATCTGTGAATCTCTCTCTGTGTCCCTGTGTGTATCTGTTATTCTCTCTCTTTGTGTTCCTGTGTGGATCTGTGATTCTCTCTCTGTGTGTTCCTGTGTGTATCTGTGAAACTCTCTCTGTGTCCCTGTGTGTATCTGTTATTCTCTCTCTTTGTGTTCTTGTGTGTATCTGTGATTCTCTCTCTGTGTGTCCCTGTGTGTATCTCTGATTCTCTCTCTGTGTGTCCCTGGGTGTATCTGTGACTCGCTCTCTGTGTCCCTGTGTGTATCTGTGATTCTCTCTCTGTGTCCCTGTGTGTATCTGTGATTCTCTCTCTGTGTGTCCCTGTGTCTATCTGTGATTCACTCTCTGCGTTCCTGTGTGTATCTGTGATTCTCCCTGTGTGTCCCTATGTGTATCTCTGATTCTCTCTCTGTGTTCCTGTGTGTATCTGTGATTCTCTCTCTGTGTCCCTGTGTGTGTCTCTGATTCTCGCTGTGTGTTCCTGTGTGTATCTTTGATTCTCTCTGTGCCCCTGTGTGTATCTGTGATTCTCTCTCTGTGTCCCTGTGTGTTTCTGTGATTCTCTCTGTGTTCCTGTGTGTATCTGTGATTCTCTCTCTGTGTGTCCCTGTGTGTATCTCTGATTCTCTCTCAGTGTTCCTGTGCGTATCTTTGATTCTCTCTCTGTGTCCCTGTGTGTATCTGTGATTCTCTCTCTGTGTGTTTCTGTGTGTATCTGTGATTCTCTCTCTGTGTCCCTGTGTGTATTTGCGATTCTCTCTCTCTGTGTTCCTGTGTATATCTGTGATTCTCTCTCTGTGTCCCTGTGTGTTTCTGTGATTTTCTCTGTGTTCCTGTGTGTATCTGTGATTCTCTCTCTGGGTCCCTTTGTGTATCTGTGATTCTCTCTCTGTGTGTTCCTGTGTGTATCTGTGATGCTCTCTGTGTGTCTCTGTGTATCTGTGATTCTCTCTGTGTCCCTGTGTGTATCTGTGATTCTCTCTGTGTCCCTGTGTGTATCTGTGATTCTCTCTGTGTCCCTGTGTGAATCTGTGATTCACTCTGTGTCCCTGTGTTTATCTGTGATTCTCTATCTGTGTTCCAGTGTGTATCTGTGATTCTCTCTCTGTGTCCCTGTGTGTATCTGTGAATCTCTCTCTGTGTCCCTGTGTGTATCTGTTATTCTCTCATTTTGTGTTCTTGTGTGTATCTGTGATTCTCTCTCCGTGTCCCTGTGTGTATCTGTGATTCTCTCTCTGTGTCCTTTGTATGTCTGTGATTCTCTTTCGGTGTCCCTGTGTGTATCTGTGATTCTCTCTCTGTGTCCCTGTGTGTATCTGTTATTCTCTCATTTTGTGTTCTTGTGTGTATCTGTGATTCTCTCTCTGTGTGTACCTGGGTGTATCTATGATTCTCTCTCTGTGTGTCCCTGTGTGTATCTGTGACGCTCTCTGTGTGTCCCTGTGTATCTGTGATTCTCTCTGTGTCCCTGTGTGTATCTGTGATTCTCTCTGTGTCCCTGTGTGTATCTGTGATTCTCTCTGTGTCCCTGTGTGAATCTGTGATTCACTCTGTGTCCCTGTGTTTATCTGTGATTCTCTATCTGTGTTCCAGTGTGTATCTGTGATTCTCTCTCTGTGTCCCTGTGTGTATCTGTGATTCTCTCTCTGTGTCCCTGTGTGTATCTGTGATTCTCTCTCTGTGTCCCTGTGTGTATCTGTTATTCTCTCTCTTTATGTTCCTGTGTGTATCTGTGATTCTCTCTCTGTGTGTTCCTGTGTGTATCTGTGAATCTCTCTCTGTGTCCCTGTGTGTATCTGTTATTCTCTCATTTTGTGTTCTTGTGTGTATCTGTGATTCTCTCTCTGTGTGTACCTGGGTGTATCTATGATTCTCTCTCTGTGTGTCCCTGTGTGTATCTGTGATGCTCTCTGTGTGTCCCTTTGTATCTGTGATTCTCTCTGTGTCCCTGTGTGTATCTGTGATTCTCTCTGTGTCCCTGTGTGTATCTGTGATTCTCTCTGTGTCCCTGTGTGAATCCGTGATTCACTCTGTGTCCCTGTGTTTATCTGTGATTCTCTATCTGTGTTCCAGTGTGTATCTGTGATTCTCTCTCTGTGTCCCTGTGTGTATCTATGATTCTCTCTCTGTGTTCCTGTGTGTTTCTGTGATTCTCTCTGTGTCCTTGTGTGTATCTGTGATTCTCTCTCCGTGTCCCTGTGTGTATCTGTGATTCTCTCTCTGTGTCCTTTGTATGTGTGTGATTCTCTTTCGGTGTCCCTGTGTGTTTCTGTGATTCTCTCTCTGTGTCCCTGTGTATATCTGTGATTCTCTCTCTGTCCCTGTGTGTATCTGTGATTCTCTCTCTGTGTCCCTGCGTATATCTGTGATTCTCTCTGTGTCCCTGTGTGAATCTGTGATTCACTCTGTGTCCCTGTGTTTATCTGTGATTCTCTCTCTGTGTTCCAGTGTGTATCTGTGATTCTCTCTCTGTGTCCCTGTGTGTATCTGTGATTCTCTCTCTGTGTCCCTGTGTGTATCTGTGATTCTCTCTGTGTCCCTGTGTGAATCTGTGATTCACTCTGTGTCCCCGTGTTTATCTGTGATTCTCTATCTGTGTTCCAGTGTGTATCTGTGATTCTCTCTCTGTGTCCCTGTGTGTATCTGTGATTCTCTCTCTGTGTCCCTGTGTGTATCTGTGATTCTCTCTGTGTCCCTGTGTGAATCTGTGATTCACTCTGTGTCCCTGTGTTTATCTGTGATTCTCTATCTGTGTTCCAGTGTGTATCTGTGATTCTCTCTCCGTGTCCCTGTGTGTATCTGTGATTCTCTCTCTGTGTCCTGTGTATGTCTGTGATTCTCTCTCTATGTCCCTGTGTGTATCTGTGATTCTCCCTCTGTGTCCCTGTGTATATCTGTGATTCTCTCTGTGTCCCTGTGTGTATCTGTGATTCTCTCACTGTGTCCCTGTGTATATCTGTGATTCTCTCTGTGTCCCTGTGTGTATCTGTGATTCTCTCTCTGTGTGTCCCTGTGTGTATCTGTGATTCTCTCTCTGTGTCCCTGTGTGATTCTGTGATTCTCTCTGTGTCCCTGTGTGTATCTGTGATTCTCTCTCTGTGTGTCCCAGGGTGTATCTGTGACACGCTCTCTGTGTCCCTGTGTGTATCTGTGATTCTCTCTCTGTGTCCCTGTGTGTATCTGTGATTCTCTCTCGGTGTGTCCCTGTGTGTATCTATGATTCTCTATCTGTGTGTCCCTGTGTGTATATGTGATGCTCTCACTGTGTCCCTGTGTGTATCTGTGATTCTCTCTGTGTCCCTGTGTGTATCTGTGATTCTCTCTGTGTCCCTGTGTGTATCTGTGATTCTCTCTCCGTGTTCCTGTGTGTATCTGTGATTCTCTCTCTGTGTCCCTGTGTATATCTGTGATTCTCTCTGTGTCCTTGTGTGTATCTGTGATTCTCTCTCCGTGGCCCTGTGTGTATCTGTGATTCTCTCTCTGTGTCCTGTGTATGTCTGTGATTCTCTCTCTGTGTCCCTGTGTGTATCTGTGATTCTCTCTCTGTGTCCCTGTGTATATCTGTGATTCTCTCTGTGTCCCTGTGTGTATCTGTGATTCTCTCTCTGTGTCCCTGTGTATATCTGTGATTCTCTCTCTGTGTCCCTGTGTGTATCTGTGATTCTCTCTCTGTGTCCCTGTGTATATCTGTGATTCTCTCTGTGTCCCTGTGTGTATCTGTGATTCTCTCTCTGTGTCCCTGTGTGTATCTGTGATTCTCTCTCTGTGTCCCTGTGTATATCTGTGATTCTCTCTGTGACCCTGTGTGAATCTGTGATTCTCTCTCTGTGTGTCCCTGTGTGTATCTGTGATTCTCTCTCTGTGTCCCTGTGTGATTCTGTGATTCTCTCTGTGTCCCTGTGTGTATCTCTGATTCTCTCTCTGTGTGTCCCTGGGTGTATCTGTGACTCGCTCTCTGTGTCCCTGTGTGTATCTGTGATTCACTCTCTGCGTTCCTGTGTGTATCTGTGATTCTCCCTGTGTGTCCCTATGTGTATCTCTGATTCTCTCTCTGTGTTCCTGTGTGTATCTGTGATTCTCTCTCTGTGTCCCTGTGTGTGTCTCTGATTCTCTCTGTGTGTTCCTGTGTGTATCTTTGATTCTCTCTGTGCCCCTGTGTGTATTTGTGATCCTCTCTCTGTGCCCCTGTGTGTGTCTCTGATTCTCTCTCTGTGTCCCTGTGTGTTTCTGTGATTCTCTCTGTGTTCCTGTGTGTTTCTGTGATTTTCTCTGTGTTCCTGTGTGTATCTGTGATTCTCTCTCTCTGTGTCCCTGTGTGTATCTCTGATTCTCTCTCAGTGTTCCTGTGCGTATCTGTGATTCTCTCTCTGTGTCCCTGTGTGTATCTGTGATTCTCTCTCTGTGTGTTTCTGTGTGTATCTGTGATTCTCTCTCTGTGTCCCTGTGTGTATTTGTGATTCTCTCTCTCTCTGTGTTCCTGTGCGTATCTGTGATTCTCTCTCTGGGATCCTGTGTGTATCTGTGATTCTCTCTCTGTGTGTTCCTGTGTGTATCTGTGAATCTCTCTCTGTGTCCCTGTGTGTATCTGTTATTCTCTCTCTTTGTGTTCCTGTGTGTATCTGTGATTCTCTCTCTGTGTGTTCCTGTGTGTATCTGTGAATCTCTCTCTGTGTCCCTGTGTGTATCTGTTATTCTCTCTCTTTGTGTTCTTGTGTGTATCTGTGATTCTCTCTCTGTGTGTTCCTGTGTGTATCTGTGATTCTCTCTCTGTGTGTCCCTGGGTGTATCTGTGATTCTCTCTCTGTGTCCCTGTGTGTATCTATGATTCTCTCTCTGTGTTCCTGTGTGTTTCTGTGATTCTCTCTGTGTCCTTGTGTGTATCTGTGATTCTCTCTCCGTGTCCCTGTGTGTATCTGTGATTCTCTCTCTGTGTCCTTTGTATGTCTGTGATTCTCTTTCGGTTTCCCTGTGTGTATCTGTGATTCTCTCTCTGTGTCCCTGTGTATATCTGTGATTCTCTCTGTGTCCCTGTGTGTATCTGTGATTCTCTCTCTGTGTCCCTGCGTATATCTGTGATTCTCTCTGTGTCCCTGTGTGAATCTGTGATTCACTCTGTGTCCCTGTGTTTATCTGTGATTCTCTCTCTGTGTTCCAGTGTGTATCTGTGATTCTCTCTCTGTGTCCCTGTGTGTATCTGTGATTCTCTCTCTGTGTCCCTGTGTGTATCTGTGATTCTCTCTGTGTCCCTGTGTGAATCTGTGATTCACTCTGTGTCCCTGTGTTTATCTGTGATTCTCTATCTGTGTTCCAGTGTGTATCTGTGATTCTCTCTCCGTGTCCCTGTGTGTATCTGTGATTCTCTCTCTGTGTCCTGTGTATGTCTATTTAGAGTGATCCTTGTGGATTGTATCACTATTTAGAGTGATCCTTGGGGATTGTGTCACTATTTAGAGTGATCCTTGGGGATTGTGTCTCTATTGAGAGTGATCCTTGGGGATTGTGTCACTATTTAGAGTGATCCTTGTGGATTGTGTCATTATTTAGAGTGATCCTTGGGGATTGTGTCAGTAGTTAGAGTGATCCTTGGGTATTGTGCCACTATTTAGAGTGATCCTTGGGGATTGTGTCACGATTTAGAGTGATCCTTGGGCATTGTGTCACTATTTAGAGTGATACTTGGGAATTGTGTCACTATTTCGAGTGATCCTTGGGTATTGTGTCACTATTTAGTGTGATCCTTGGTGATTGTGTCACTATTTAGAGTGAACCTTGAGAATTGTGTCACTATTTAGCGTCATCCTTGGGGATTGTGTCACTATTGTGAGTGATCCTTGGGGATTGTGTCACTATTTAGAGTGATCATTGGGGATTGTGTCACTATTTGGAGTGAATTTTGGGGATTGTGTCACTATTTAGAGTGATCGTTGTGGATTGTGTCACTATTTAAAACGATCCTTGTGGATTGTGTCACGATTTCGAGTGATCCTTTGGGATTGTGTCACTATTTAGGGTGATCCTTGAGGATTGTGTCACTATTCAGAGTGATTCTTGGGTATTGTGTAACGATTTAGAGTGATCCTTGGGGATTGTGTCACGATTTAGAGTTATCCTTGGGGATTGTGTCACTTGACCAACAATGCCACCCCCCACCTTTTATCCCTCTGCCTCTATCCGGCCTGAAACATTGGAACCCTGGAACATTGAGCTGCCAGTCCTGCCCCTCCTGTAGCCAAGTTTCACTAATGGCTATAATGTCATATTTCCACGTGTCTATCCACGCCTTCAGCTCATCTGCCTTCCCCACAATACTCCTGGCATTGAAATAGACACACCTCAAAATATTATTTCCACCACACTCTACTCTTCCATTTGTGATTTTGCTTGAACTAACCTGTCTTTTTACCCCTGCTGCACTATCTTCTCTGGCACTCTGGTTCCCATCCCCCTGCAAATCTAGTTTAAACGCTCCCCAATAACACTAGCAAATCTCCATGCAAGTATATTGGTCCCCTTGTAGTTTAAGTGTAACCCGTCTCTCTTGTACAGGTCCCACCTGCCCCAGAAGAGGTCCCAATGATCCAAGAATTGGAAACCCTGCCCCCTGCACCAGTTCCTCAGCCACGTGTTTATCCGCCCGAGCCTCCTACTCCTGCCCTCACTGGCATGTGGCTCAGGTAGCAATCCTGAGATTACTACCCTCGGGGTCCTGCTTTTTAACTTCCTTCCAAGCTCTTTGTACTCACTCTTTAGGACCTCCTCACTCTTCCTTCCCACGTCATTGGTACCGATGTGTATCACGCCATCTGGCTGATCACCTTCCCACTTTAGAATGCTGTGCACGCGATCAGAGACATCCCTGACCTTGGCACCTGGGAGGCAACAAACCATGCGGGAGTCTCTGTCCCGACCACAGAACCTCCTGTCCGTACCTCTGACCATTGAGTCCCCTATCACTACTGCTCTCCTCTTCTTCATCCCACCCTTTTGTGCTGTAGAACCAGACTCAGTATCAGAGTTCCGGCTGTCGCAGCTTGTCCCAGGTAAAGCATCTCCCACAACAGTATCCAATTCAGTATACCTGTTGTGGAGGGGTCTGGCCACAGGGGAACCCTGCTCTGCCTGTCCTTTCACACTGCCATTTCCTCTCCTTACAGTAACCCAATTTCCTGTGCTCTGCTGCTTAGGTGTAACTATCTCCCTAAAGCTACTGTCTATAAACTCCTCATTCTCCCGAATTAGATGGAAGTCATCAAGCTCCTTCTCCAGTTCCCGCTTTGCTAGCAGCTGCAGCTGAATGCATCTTTTGCAGGTGCTGTCGTCAGGGATACCGGAGGTCTCCCTGATCTCCCACATCCTGCAGGAGGAGCATTCCAACATCTTGCCTGGCATTTTTTTTACTCTGGGGAAAAACAAGAATGCACCTTAAACCTATGTCCTCTCGTACTTGCCGTCTCTACCCTCAGAAAGGGCATCTGACTCTCCACTCTATCCATGACACTCATAATCTTGTAAACCTCTATCAGGTCGCCCCTCAACCTCCGTTGTTCCAGTGAAAACAAACCGAGTTCATCCAATCTCTCCTCACAGCTAATACCATCCAGAGCAGCCAACATTCAGGTAAACCTCTTCTGTACCCTCTCCACAGCATCCACATCCTTCTGTGGTGTGGCAACCAGAATTCTACATCAATATTTTAAATGTGACCGAACTAAGTTTCTGTGCAGCTGCAGCATGACCTGCCAATTTGTAAACTCAATGCCCCGACCGATGAAGGCGAGCTTGCCGTCTGCCTTCTTGACTACCTTATCCACCTGTGTTGCCACTTTCATTGATCGGGGGATATATACGCCCAGGTCTCTCTGCTGTCAATACTCCTAAATGGTTATTTCGTTAACTGTATAATTCCTACATGCATTTAACCTTCCAAATTGCATCACCTCACCTGCCATTTTTCCCCCAATGTTTCCAACCAGTCTATATCCTGCTGTATCCTCTGACAATCCTCTTCACTCCTGCAACTCCACCAATTTCTGCGTCATCTGCGAACTTACTAATCAGACCAGCTGCATTTTCCTCCAAATCATTTGCAATAAACAACGACGAACAAAGGTCCCAGAACTGTGTAACACCGCTAGTCACAGCCTTCCAATCAGAAAAGCCACCACCTACTCTTACACCCTGCCTTCTATGGCCAAGACAATTCTGTATCCATCTTGCCAGCTCTCCTCCGATTCCGTGTGACTTCACCATTTTTTTGCCATTCCAGCATGAGGTATCTTGTCAAAGCCTTTACTGAAGTCAATGCCCACAACATCCACTGCCTTTGCCTTATCTATCATCTTCGTCACTTGCTCGAAAAACTACATCAAGATCTTGTGGCTCGACCTTTCCTTCAGAAAGCCATCTTGCCCGTCGCTAATACGTCCACTTATTTCCAATTGGCAGTAAAAGTGTCTCGAAGAATCCTCTCCAATAATTTCTCTACCACTGACATAATGGTCATCTGACTGTAATTACCTGGATTATCCTTGCTACCCTTCTTAAACAAAGGAACAACATTGGCTATTCTCCAATTTTCTGGGACTTCCCCTGCAGCCAGTGAGGATACAAAGATTTCTCTCAAGGCCCCAGCCTCCTCCCGTGCCTCTCTCAGTATTCTGGGGTAGATCCTATCAGGCCCTGGGGACTTGTCTACCTTAATGTTTTCAAGACCTGCAATATTTCCTCCTTTTTGATCTCAACATGACTCAAACTACCTACACACCCTTTCCCAGACTCATCATCCACCAAGCCCTTTTCTTTGGTGGATACTGACGCAAAGTATTCATTTAATAACTCACCCATTTCCTCCGGCTCCACGCATGGATTTATATATATATATATATTATATAAACCTTGGGTTTTTCCTGAACCCTGCAGGCCAATGAGTTTTCATGATCCGTTTAATCCCTCCTGACTCCTTGCTTCAGTTTCTTTCTGCTTTCCTTGTATTCCACACTTGCTCCGTGTGTTTCCAGCCTCCTCACCTTGACAAATGCTTCTCTTTTCCCTTTGACGAGGCTCAAAATGTCTCCCATTACGGAAAGTTCCCGAAACGTGCAATATTGATCCTTCATCCTGACAGGAATGTGCCGGTCCTCAATTCCTATCAACTTACACTTCAATGCCACCCACATGAACAAAGAACAAAGAACAGAACAGCACGGGAACAGGCCCTTCGGCCCTCCAAGCCTGCGCCGCTCATGTGCCCAACTAGACCATTCGGTTGCATCCCTCTATTCCCAGTCTGTTCATGTGGCAATCTAGATAAGGTTTAAACGATCCCAATGTGTCTGCCTCAATCACCTTGCTTGGCAGTGCATTCCAGGCCCCCACCACCCTTTGTGTAAAATACGTCCCCCTGACATCTGTGTTGAACCTTGCCCCCCTCACCTTGAACCCGTGACCCCTTGTGTTCGTCACCACCGACCTGGGAAAAAGCTTCCCACCTTTCACCCCATCTATGCCGTTCATAATTTTATACACCTCAATTAGGTCACCCCTCATCCTCTGTCTTTCCAGTGAGAACAACCCCAGTTTACCCAATCTCTCCTCATAGCTAAGACCCTCCATACCAGGCAACATCCTGGTAAACCTCCTCTGTACTCTCTCCAAAGCCTCCACGTCCTTCTGGTTGTGTGGCGACCAGAACTGGACGCAGTATTCCAAATGTGGCCGAACCAACGTTCTATACAGCTGCAACATCATATGCCAACTTTTATATTCTATGCCCCGTCCAATAAAGGCACGCATGCCATATACCTTCTTGACCACCCTCTCCACCTGTGCTGCCACCTTTAAGGATCTGTGGACTTGTCCACCCAGGTCCCTCTGTGTGTCGAGACTCCTGATGGTTCTGCCATTTATTGTATAGCTCCCGCTTACATTAGATCTATCGAAATGCCAGACGTTGATTTGCCCTCAAACATCTGTCCCCAATCTACATCCTTCAGTTCCTGCCAAACACTGTTGTAACTAGACTTCTTCCAATTTAGCATCTTCACTTGAGGACTGCACTTATCTCTATCCATCAGTACCTTGAAGCTTACTGTTGTTGTCACTGTTCCCGATCTGCTCCCCTGCTGAAACCTCGACCACCTGGCTGGACTCATTCCCCAAGAGCAGGTCCAGTATGGCCCCTTCTCTAGTTGGATTATCTACACACTGTTTGATGAAGCCCTCCTAGATGTCCTTACAAACTCTGCCCCATTACCCCAGGACGAAGTGAGTCCCAGGTAATACAGGTGAAGTTAAAATCACCCATCACAACAACCCTGTTACTTTTACACCTTGCCGAAATCTGCCTCCATATCTGTTCCTCTAACTCCCGCAGGCCTTGGGAGGCGTGAAGGAAACTCCCAACATTGTAACTACACCCTTCCTATTCCTGATTTCTTCCCACATTGTTTCGCTGTCTGAGCACTCCGAGTTGTCCTCCCGCACTACAGCTGCGATATTCCCCTTAACTAGTAGTGCAACTCCACCACCACTTTTACATGCCCCTCTGTCCAGCCTTAAGCATCCGTATCCGCGAATGTTAAACTGTCAATCCTGTCCTTCCCTTAACCAAGTCTCTGGAATGGCAACAACATCAAAGTTCCAAATAATAATCCAAGCTCTAAGTTCATCTGTCTTACCTGCAAAACTTTTCGCATTGAAGCAAGTGCACTTCAGTCCACCAGGCGCTCTTTGATCTGAAACCATTCCCTGACAGGTACAGCATGGGGATCGGTATAGAGCAAAGCTCCCTCTACATTGCCCCCCATCAAATACTCCCAGGACAGGTACAGCATTGGGTTAAATACAGAGTAATTATTCCTCTACACTGTCCCCCATCAAGTACTCCCAGGACAGATACAGCATGTGGTTAGATACAGAGTTAAGCTCCCTCCACACTGTCCCCATCAAACACACCCTGGACAGGTACAGCATGGGGTTAGATACAGAGTAAAGCTCCTTCGAAAATGTCCCCATCAAACACTCCCAGGTCAGGTACAGCACGGGGTTAGATACAGAGTAAAGCTCCCTCTACACTGTCCCCCATCAAACACTCCCAGGACAGGTACAGCACGGGGTTAGATACAGAGTAAAGCTCCCTCTACACTGTCCCCATCAAACACTCCCAGGACAGGCACAGCACGGGGTTAGATACAGAATAAAGCTCCCGCTACACTGTCCCCCATCAAATACTCCCAGGACAGGTACAGCATGGGGTTAGAGACAGAGTAAAGCTCCTTCCACACTGTCCCAATCAAACACTCCCAGGACAGGCACAGCACGGGGTTAGATACAGAGTAAACCTCCCTCTACACTGTCCCCATCAAACACTCCCATGACAGGTACAGCACGGGGTTAGATACGGAAGAAAGCTCCCTCTACACTGTCCCCATCAAACACTCCCAGGACAGGTACAGCACGGGGTTAGATACAGAGTAAAGCTCCCTCTACACTGTCCCCATCAAACACTCCCAGGTCAGTTGCAGCACGGGGTTAGATACAGAGTAAAGCTCCCTCTACACTGTCCCCATCAAACACTCCCAGGACAGGTACAGCACGGGGTTAGATACAGAGTAAAGCTCCCTCTACACTGTCCCCATCAAACACTCCCAGGACAGGTACAGCACGGGGTTAGATACAGAGTAAAGCTCCCTCTACACTGTCCCCATCAAACACTCCCAGGACAGGTACAGCACGGGGTTAGATACAGAGTAAAGCTCCCTCTACACTGTCCCCATCAAACACTCCCAGGACAGGTGCAGCATGGGGTTAGATACAGAGTAACGCTCCCTCTACACTGTCCCCATCAAACACTCCCAGGACAGGTACAGCATGGGGTTAGATACAGAGTAAAGCTCCCTCTACACTGTCCCCCCATCAAACACTCCCAGGACAGGTACAGCATGGGGTTAGATACAGAGTAAAGCTCCCTCTACACTGTCCCCCCATCAAACACTCCCAGGACAGGTACAGCACGGGCTTAGATGCAGAGTAAAGCTTCCTCTACATTGTCCCCCATCAAAAGCTTTTGGCAATTTCCCTTCATAATCTTTGCCGGCAGCACAGTCTGAGTGTGAGTCTGTGGCTGTGAGTGTGATTGTGTGCCTATCTTGTGCTGTGTGGGAGATTTCAGAATCTAACAGAAGCTTCCCTTCCTTGCCTTCTCCTGTCCTATATTTTCCTTGACATCCAAAGCGCACCTCATGTTGAAAGCTCGAATCATTTATACAGACTGTATTCATGTTTTTGCCAGTGAGGATATTGCAGAACCACAGACCAATAGCAGGTGCATTCAGACAGTGCAAAGCCCAATGTAGTTTATTTTGGAATGCTACAATATTGTTCCACTCAGTACACTGCGTGCCTTAATGCTGCAGAAAGATTTTACCATATCTATTCTGATCACATTGGCAACATTTCACTGGGTCAATGTTCCCAACAATTTCTAAATCTTTCCACACAGCAATCTCTCAGTTTCAACATGTGTTTCCTTGTTTGTTTCTCCCTGGTTTGTGTGGATTCTCTGATAGATTCCTCGTCCTTATCCTCCACATGTGCAGTTCTCCACATCCCATGTCCCTGTCCTGCTCTCAAACACGGCATCCTATTGCAATAAGGCAGGTGATACAGGAATGTTTCAGTGACTGCAGAAGGTGAGTTCTGATTCTGACCCAGCTGTGTGGGTTTGCTGGGTTAACCCCACCATCCAGTGACAGTTTAATCAGGGCATTTATTGTTAGAAATCTAAGTGTTAATCAGTCACTCTTTGTGTCTCTGCCTACATGTTTGCATGCCTGTGTCTGTGTGTGACTCTCTGTGTCTGAGTGTTTTTTTTGTGTTCATGTTTTAATAAGTGCCAATTTGCCGTAATGTTCCAGCTTAATATACTTGTTTCCGAATCTCAAACTGTCTGCAGTCCATTGCAAATCCACAATAATGTTTAAATTGGTGAATATCTCCCCGTCTCTCTGTGACTCTCTCTGTTACTCACTTGCTCAATTTGTCCATCTCCGTCCCAGCGAGAAGCATGAAATACTGCAGAACTCTCACCCACTCTCTGAGTCTCTCTCAATCTCTCCCTCTCTCTTTCTCTCTCTCTCTAAATCTCTCAAACTCTCTCTGTCACACACACTGTTGGTTGTATTCCTCGATTACAGAAATTCTGAAAGCCATGCAAACCAGTAAAATACTTGCAGCGAGTCCCCACAACATGAGGGAGTGGAGAGAGAAAAGGGATGTGTTGCTAATCTCACTGTGGAGTGTATATCGATTGTGTCTGTCTTCAAAACTGCCCATAAGTCTGTTAACACGTCATTAGACCATAGAACAGAACATAGAACAGTACAGCACAGAACAGGCCCTTCGGCCCACGATGTTGTGCCGAGCTTTATCTGAAACCAAGATCAAGCTATCCCACTCCCTATCATCCTGGTGTGCTCCATGTGCCTATCCAATAACCGCTTAAATGTTCCTAAAGTGTCTGACTCCACTATCACTGCAGGCAGTCCATTCCACACCCCAACCACTCTCTGCGTAAAGAACCTACCTCTGATATCCTTCCTGTATCTCCCACCACGAACCCTATAGTTATGCCCCCTTGTAATAGCTCCATCCACCCGAGGAAATAGTCTTTGAACGTTCACTCTATCTATCCCCTTCATCGTTTTATAAACCTCTATTTAGTCTCCCCTCAGCCTCCTCCGCTCCAGAGAGAACAGCCCTAGCTCCCTCAACCTTTCCTCATAAGACCTACCCTCCAAACCAGGCAGCATCCTGGTAAATCCCCTCAGCACTCTTTCCAGCGCTTCCAAATCCTTCCTATAGTGAGGTGACCAGAACTGCACACAATACTCCAAATGTGGTCTCACCAAGGTCCTGTACAGTTGCAGCATAACCCCACGGCTCTTAAACTCCAACCCCCTGTTAATAAAAGCTAACACACTATAGGTCTTCTTCACAGCTCTATCCACTTGAATGCATCACCTCGCAGTTATCTGCCATCTTAAATTCCATCTGCCATTTCTCCGCCCAATTTTCCAGTCTATCAATATCTTGTTGTATTTTCTGACAATCTTCATCACATGTAAACAGATCTGTGTGCGTGTGTACATTCTCACACGAATACACAATCTCATATAGTCACTGACACACACACACACACACACACACACAGGAAATGCACACACATGATCTTTCGCACATATGCTGACAGAAAAACAGAAAACCATGAACACACATGCACACGCTAACAGACACACAGAACATTTTGCATGCGCGCATGCACACACACATACACACACACACACACAGAGACATACACACACACACACACAGACACACACACACTCACACACGCACACACACACTCACACACACGCAATCACACATACACACACATATACACACACACACATACACACGCACACACACTCACATACACACACACAAAAACATACACAAAGAGACATACACACACACCGACACGCACACACTCACACGCACACACACTCACACACATGCACTCACACATACACACACACACACATATACACACACACAGACATACACACAGAGACATACACACACACACACACACACACCGACATGCACACACGCACGCACACATACACACACACACAAGCACACGCACTCACACACACACACACATACACACACACACAGAGACAGACACACACGCACACACACACACGCACACGCACGCTTCGCTCTCCCATGATTATTTACATGCTCACTAATTGCAAGCACGAGGATGACCTCAGTGAACAGCCAGTCTCTGTAATAAGCTGCCCAGTGTTATGAATAAAATTGATGCCCGGAGTAAACATAACAACGTAAGAACATAAGAACTAGGAGCAGGAGTCGGCCATCTGGCTCCTGGAGCCTGCTCCGCCATTCAATAAGATCATGGCTGATCTTTTTGTGGACTCAGCTCCACTTACCCGCCCGCTCACCATAACCCTTAATCCCTTTACTGTTTAAAAATCTATCTATCCTTGCCTTAAAAACATCCAATGAGGGAGCCTCAACTGGGCAGGGAATTCCACAGATTCACAACCCTTTGTGTGAAGAAGTTCCTCCTCAGCTCAGTCCTAAATCTGCTTCCCCTTATTTTGGGGACATTCCCCCGATGATTCAAATATCTCGGCGAGGCGACCTGCAATTTCCTCCCGAGCCTCCCACAATGTTCTGGGATACACTTCATCAGGTCCCAGGGATTTATCTACCTTGATGCGCTTTAAGACTTCCAGCACCTCTTTCTCTGTAATATGTACATTCCTCAAGATATCACTATTTATTCCCCCAAGTTCCCTCACATCCATGCTTTTCTCAACAGTAAATATGGATGAGAAATATTCATTTAGGATCTCACCAATCCCTTGTGGATCCGCACATAGATGACCTTGTTGAACCTTAAGAAGCCCTACTCTCTCCCTTGTTACTCTTTTGCCCTTTATGTATTTGTAGAAGCTCTTTGGATTCTCCTTCGCCTTATCTGCCAAAACAATCTCGTGTCCCCTTTTTGCCCTCCTGATTTCTCTCTTAACTCTACTCCTACACCCCCATAGACTCTTCAAGAGAAGAATTCATAGAGAAGGAAATGAAAGACAGCAGAATGTAGTGTTACAGCCACAGCTCGGGTGCACAGAAAGAGCAACTTAATGCGAGGTAGGTCCATTCAAAAGTCTGATGGCAGCACGGAAGAAGCTGTTCTTGAGTCGGTTGGTACCTGACCTCAGACCTTTGTATCTTTTTCCCGATGGAAAAAGGTGGAAGAGAGAATGTCCGTGGTGCATGGGGTCCTTGATTATTCTGGCTGCTTTGCCGAGGCAGCAAGAAGTGTGGACAGAGTCAGTGGATGAGAGGCTGGTTTGCGTGATGGATTGGGCTATATTCACGACCTTTTGTAATTCCTTGCGGTCTTGGGCACAGTGGGAGACATACCAAGCTGTGATACAACCAGAAAGAATGCTTTCTGGTGCATCTGAAAAAGTTGGTGAGAGTCGTAGCTGACATTCCAAATTTCCTTAGTCTTCTGTGATAGTAGAGATGTTGGTGGGCTTTCTTAACCATAGTGTCAGCAATGGGGGACCAGGACAGGTTGTTAGTGACCTGGACACCTAAAAACCTGAAGCTCTGGACCCTTGCTGCTTCGATGGATGTCAGAGCCATCGGACGATCGTCATTAAGGCACGCTGCTTCTTTTATCTTTGCTACTGGGATAATGATCGTCTTCTTGAAGCAGATAGGGAACTCAGATTGTTGTAACGAGAGTTTGAAGATGATTGCAGATAACCCCGCCAGCTGATCCGCGCAGGGTGTGAGTGCGTGTCCGGGTACCCCATCCGGGCCATTCGCTTTCCATAGGTTGAGTTTCGAGTCGGC
Source organism: Mustelus asterias (assembly GCF_964213995.1). NCBI lineage: Eukaryota > Metazoa > Chordata > Chondrichthyes > Carcharhiniformes > Triakidae > Mustelus > Mustelus asterias. The sequence continues at coordinate 264,109 of NW_027590129.1, forward strand.
TGCTCTGACATCTGCAATGGTGACCTCAGACACAGCTTCATCCGAGGCTTCCGGGGTGGAGGACATGCTGCCGCTGACCTCATGCTTAACACGGGCATCGAACGCATTGAGCTTATTAAAGAGGGGTCCGTTGGAGTCAGCGATTTTACAAGCCTTCATCTTGTCGCCTGCTATGTCTTGCAGACTTTGGCATAGTCGGTGGGGGCCTGTTTGGCTCGGATGGGACAATAGCTTGGTCCGGTACTGGCTTTTTGACATCTTTGAAGGATCTGTGTCGATCATATCTGGTTTCTTGTATCAGTCAGATTTGAACGCCTCAGATCGAGACCTCAGAAAGCAGTGGATATCCCTGTTCATTCATGGTTTCTCGTTGGGAAACACACGCAATATCTTCTTGGGCACACAGTCTTCTCCACGCTTCCTAATGAAGTCAGTTACTGTGGTGACGCACTCGCTCAGGCTGGTCACAGAGTTTTTAAATACTGACCAGACCACATACCGTAAGCAGTCATGTAGGAGATCTTTCGATTCCTCAGACCAACATTTCACGACTTTATTTGATGGATTCTCCCGCTTTAGTTTCTTCTTGACAGCCTGGAGCAGGAGCACAGTCTTGTGGTCTGATTTGTCTCACTCTCTCTTACCCCAGTTGCGTCTTTCCTGATGCAGACGCTCAAAGAACAAAGGCAAAGAAATGGACGGCTCGGGAATAGGCCCTTCGACCGAGGGCAGCACGGTAGCACAGTGGTTAGCACTGCTACTTCACAGCTCCAGGGACCTGGGTTCAATTCGCGGCTTGGGTCACTGTCTGTGTGGAGTTTGCACATTCTCCTCGTGTCTGCGTGGGTTTCCTCCGGGTGCCCCGGTTTCCTCCCACAGTCCAAAGATGTGCTGGTTAGGTTGATTGGCCATGCTGAAATTGGCCTTAGAGTCCTGAGATGCGTAGGTTCGAGGGATGAGTTGGTAAATATGTAGGGATATGGGGGTAGGGCCTGGGTGGGACTGTGGTCGGTGCAGACTCGAGGCCGAATGGCATCTTTCTGTGTTGTAGGGTTTCTGTTACTCTCCAAACCTGTGCTGATCATGATGCCCTATTTTAAATTAAAACCTGCTGCGCTTACTCGGTCAGTATCCCTCTTACCTCCTATTAATGCATCAATCCAGATGCCTCTTAAATGTTGCTAATGTGCCTGATTCCACCACCTCCCCTGTCAGGGCATTCCAGGCACCGACACTCTCTGTGTGGAAAACATCCCCCGCACATCTCCTTTAATATTTCATCCTGCCATCTTGAACCTGTGCCTCCTTGTAACTGAACCTTCCACCCTCGGAGAAAACCCTCTGACTATCCACCCTGTCTGTGCCTCCCACAATTTTGTAGACCTCTATCAGGTCTCCCCTCAGCCTTTGTCTTTCCAATGAAAACAATCCTGATTTATTCAACCTCTCCTCATAGCCAGCGGAGCTGACTTCTCTCTCAGTTAAGTTACTGTTATAAACACCATTCCTCTCATAATAACTGCTTCCCCCATCATCATGCCCTCACTCCCGCCCCATCTATCCTTCTGTCTTCCTCTTTTTCACTTTCACTCACTCAGAATCTTCCTCTCTCACTCTTATCCGTTCATTTTCCCAGCCTCGCACCCTTTCTAGATTCAGCCCATCCCACAAGCCGTCCCTCTGTCTCGTGCTCATCTCTCTCCTTCCACATCTGGGCACGTTTCTGAACACTGTATCAGATGTGGGTCCAGTGTCATTTGGAGCCTGTGCATTGCTGGTCACAGTTAAATCTGTTATGTTACTGCTCTAAGAGGTGATGTGATTGTATCTGCTGCAGGGCCTGAATTTTCTGAGATGTCCCATTGTTTCTGAATATTTTCTCAATTTGAGAAGCTGCAGTAGATTTCGGGATAAAAACACATTTCTTTGCAGACTAAATAGTTCCAAATTATTGATCAACAGAATTTTTAAATTGATGCTAAACTCTAACCCACTGAAATCACATCACAGAATGTCCACAGTTAATGATCAGACAGAGAGACACGGTAACAATTGGGACTCAATTACTGAAATGTCACAGTCCAGTAACAGATATCACTGAAACCATCTGAGATCTAGAGGTGGGACTGATGGTGTTTCAGTGGACAGCATCTTTCCACTTGTTATTAGTTGATAAATGCGATCAACAGAATCCAGTGTTTGGGACGAAGTCAATACTAAAAATAAATATTTTCCATCACTGAACTCAATGTCGTAATCTGTTTGTTCATATATTTTAAAAAAACTTCAAACCAGGTTTCTGCCGCAATGTCCCTAAGGTGACTTTACAGTGTATAAATTAAAGGCTTTGGGAATATATAACGTCAGATGTTAAAGTCAGAGAGACTGCCAGCAGTTCGAAGGGACACATCACTTCACACTGAAAATTATGTATCCAGTTCAGGTCGCTGACAAAATAATCTACCCAATCATCGCCATTATTGGTGTTCCCGGTGAGTGACTCTAACCATTGAGGTTGTGTAAATCTGTGTGTGAACGGCTCTCTGATTCTAAACTCTGACTGAAAATGCTCCATGCTGATCTCGTGGTCACTGTTATAAAGACACCAGGTCAACGATGTAATTTACTTAAATCAAATGGCTTGAAATATTTCTGTGTTTTTAATCCTTTTCATCAACTGACAATGCGCCTCTGTATGTTATTCACGGGCTCACTACTCAATGAAGTTAATGTATTGAGGAGTGAACTACTCAATCTTATCTATTGTAAGATTGGACCTCAGTGAAGGTGATCTCTCTGAAATAATGTTCAGTGGGAGTAAGAATATAATGGAAATTTGAGTGTGGGTCACTAACCAGAGTGGAATACCTGACACCAGTGAACAAGTATTGCAGGGTATATTTGTCAGTGTAAAATTGGACTGATTGTGGTTCTTTCACCTGAGTGGAATATCTGATCGAAGTCTCCATTAATATCTGGCACCATTTGTCCAAGTAGAATTGTATTGTTTTTCGGAAAAGAATTGCAATGAAATAAGTTGTTTCAATGTTAGATATATCCTATTTTAATTTGGTGAGTGAGATGTCCATTCTGTGGAGCTGCCTCAGTCTTTTATCTTTGGAATATGTTGAAAACAGCAAGAGTTTGGCTTTGTTTGGTGGTCATGATGTGGAGATGCCGGCGTTGGACTGGGGTAAACACAGTAAGAAGTTTAACAACACCAGGTTAAAGTCCAACAGGTTTATTTGGTAGCAAAAGCCACACAAGCTTTCGAGGCTCTGAGCCCCTTCTTCAGGTGAGTGGGAATTCTGTTCACAAACAGAACTTATAAAGACACAGACTCAATTTACATGAATAATGGTTGGAATGCGAATACTTACAACTAATCCAGTCTTTAAGAAACAAAACAATGGGAGTGGAGAGAGCATCAAGACAGGCTAAAAAGATGTGTATTGTCTCCAGACAAGACAGCCAGTGAAACTCTGCAGGTCCACGCAACTGTGGGAGTTACAAATAGTGTGACATAAATTCTGATTCTAGGATCGCATGATAAAGACTCAGGAGGAAAAAAGCAGAAATATTTATGTGAAATAGTGTGACATAAACCCAATATCCCGGTTGAGGCCGTCCTTGTGTGTGCGGAACCTGGCTATCAGTTTCTGCTCCGCGACTCTGCGCTGTCGTGTGTCGCGAAGGCCGCCTTGGAGAACGCTTACCCGAATATCAGAGGCTGAATGCCCGTGACCGCTGAAGTGCTCCCCAACAGGAAGAGAACATTCTTGCCTGGTGATTGTCGAGCGGTGTTCATTCATCCGTTGTCGCAGCGTCTGCATAGTTTCCCCAATGTACCATGCCTCGGGACATCCTTTCTTGCAGCGTATCAGGTAGACAACGTTGGCCGAGTTGCAAGAGTATGTACCGTGTACCTGGTGGATGGTGTTCTCACGTGAGATGATGGCATCTGTGTCGATGATCCGGCACGTCTTGCAGAGGTTGCTGTGGCAGGGTTGTGTGGTGTCTTGGTCACTGTTCTCCTGAAGGCTGGGTAGTTTGCTGCGGACAATGGTCTGTTTGAGGTTGTGCGGTTGTTTGAAGGCAAGAAGTGGGGGTGTGGGGATGGCCTTGGCGAGATGTTCGTCTTCATCAATGACATGTTGAAGGCTCCGGAGGAGATGCGTAGCTTCTCCGCTCCGGGGAAGTACTGGACAACGAAGGGTACTCTGTCCACTGTGTCCCGTGTTTGTCTTCTGAGGAGGTCGGTGCGGTTTTTCGCTGTGGCGCGTTGGAACTGTTGATCAATGAGTCTAGCGCCATATCCTGTTCTTATGAGGGCATCTTTCAGCGTCTGGAGGTGTCTGTTGCGATCCTCCTCATCCGAGCAGATCCTGTGTATACGGAGGGCTTGTCCGTAGGGGATGGCTTCTTTAACGTGTTTAGGGTGGAAGCTGGAGAAGTGGAGCATCGTGAGGTTATCCGTGGGCTTGCGGTACAGTGAGGTGCTGAGGTGACCGTCCTTAAAAGGCGGCCTTCGCGACACACGACAGCGCAGAGTCGCGGAGCAGAAACTGATAGCCAGGTTCCGCACACACAAGGACGGCCTCAACCGGGATATTGGGTTTATGTCACACTATTTCACATAAATATTTCTGCTTTTTTCCTCCTGAGTCTTTATCATGCGATCCTAGAATCAGAATTTATGTCACACTATTTGTAACTCCCACAGTTGCGTGGACCTGCAGAGTTTCACTGGCTGTCTTGTCTGGAGACAATACACATCTTTTTAGCCTGTCTTGATGCTCTCTCCACTCCCATTGTTTTGTTTCTTAAAGACTGGATTAGTTGTAAGTATTCGCATTCCAACCATTATTCATGTAAATTGAGTCTGTGTCTTTATAGGTTCTGTTTGTGAACAGAATTCCCACTCACCTGAAGAAGGGGCTCAGAGCCTCGAAAGCTTGTGTGGCTTTTGCTACCAAATAAACCTGTTGGACTTTAACCTGGTGTTGTTAAACTTCTTACTTTGTTTGGTGGTCAGTGGATGATGTGAAATTTCTCCATACCTCGGCTTTGTATTGAAAAGAAAGAGGTTTCAGCGACTTCCTGATATTTAAACAAACCAATTACAAACCGTGCAGTATTCAGGGATTGTCAAACATTTTGTGAATTGTTCACATTTCCATTAATCTATAAATGAACTCCAAATGGTTTTTCTTCTGGGTTGTTGTGGTTCTGTCTAAACTGTGTTGATTCTGAAAGCGATTTGTGAATCTGATCACCTGAAGCCCGGAACTCCTCGAAAACATTCAGATATTTGATTTCTACAGAGTGATTGGGAAACATATTGTTCTGATCAGAATGAAGAACCTGAAACTGAGCTGTGGTGAAATTAATTTCCAATTCCAATACCCAATTTGCAAGTTTATAATTTATTATTCATGTGTTATTTTATTTAGGTGGATTCTTCCACTCTGCTCATTCTGATTTTGGATTGGTTTGAAAATTTTGAAATGATAATTTTGCGTCCCGATTCCATGTTGTTGATGTAAATGGTGAAGGAAAGTGATCCCAGCGCTGATCCTTGTGGAAAACCACTTCCCACCTTCCAGCAGTCAGAGTAAATGCCTTTAACTCCCACTGCCTGTGTTGTGTCTTTGTAATGTGGAGATGCCGGCGTTGGACTAGGGTAAGCACAGTAAGAAGTCTCACAACACCAGGTTAAAGTCCAACAGGTTTATTTGGTAGCAAATACAATAAGCTCACGGAGCACTGCTCCTTCGTCAGATGGAGTGGATTTCTGCTCTCAAACAGTGCACAGACACAGAAATCAAGTTACAGAATACTAATTAGAATGCGAATCCTACAGCCAGCCAGGTCTTAAAGGTACAGACAATGTGGGTGGAGGGAGTATTCAACACAGGTTAAAGAGATGTGTATTGTCTCCAGACAGAACAGCTAGTGAGATTCTGCAGGCCCAGGAGGCAAACTGTGGGGGTTACAAATAGTGTGACATAAATCCAACATCCCGGTTTAGGCCGTCCTCATGTGTGCGGAACTTGGCTATCAGTTTCTGCTCAGCGACTCTGCGCTGTCGTGTGTCATGAAGGCCGCCTTGGAGAACGCTTACCTGAAGATCCAAGGCTGAATGCCCGTGACTGCTGAAGTGCTCCCCCACAGGAAGAGAACAGTCTTGCCTGGTGATTGTCGAGCGGTGTTCATTCATCCGTTGTCGTAGTGTCTGCATGGTTTCCCCAATGTACCATGCCTCGGGACATCCTTTCCTGCAGCGTATCAGGTAGACAACGTTGGCCGAGTTGCAAGAGTAGGTACCGTGTACCTGGTAGATGGTGTTCTCACGTGAGATGATGGCATCCCTCCACCCACATTGTCTGTACCTTTAAGACCTGGCTGGCTTTAGAGATTCGCATTCTAATTAGTATTCTGTAACTTGATTTCTGTGTCTGTGCACTGTTTGAGAGCAGATATCCACTCCATCTGACGAAGGAGCAGTGCTCCGAAAGCTTATGGTATTTGCCACCAAATAAACCTGTTGGACTTTAACCTGGTGTTGTGAGACTTCTTATTGTGTCTTTGTAACCAGCTTCTAGTCATTCTGCTGCTGGTCCTCTAACTCCACTTGCTCTGAGTTGACTGAAGTCTGTTAACTTACTGAAGGTGTCTAGAAACGCCATGTGTCGGACATCGACCAGATCATTCCTGATAATTGGGAAAATTATTCAATGAAATCTGTCAAGAATGATCTTAATTTTGGAACATGTGCTGAATGCTCTTTATCACAGTCTGTGTTACTTGATGTATTTCTTTCCCTCTTTTGAAGTTAGTTCATTTATTTTTTTATGTTGAGGTTGTGACTGGACAACTGCTCTTTGGATTTTTTAAAATTTAATTTCTGTTTAAACTCAAGAAAGAACATAAACCTTCTATTGTTTTCCTTTCCAGTGGGTAACTTCTGATGATCAGCTGCTTAAGAAGGCAGACATGACAATTTTCTTTATTAGCTGATGTATCGAAGATAGGAGCAGGGAGGTGATGATGGAGATGTATGGAACACTCATTTCTCTTCAGCTCGAGGACTGTGAGGAGTTCTGGGGGCCTCACTAGACGGAGGATGTGATTGCTCTGGAAGGAACGCAAAGGAGATTCACCCAGGATGTTGCCTGGGCAGCAGTGTTTCTTCAGTGAAGACAGGCTGGTTAGGCTGGGGTTGCTTTCCACAGAACAGTGAAGGCGGAATGCGGACATCATTGAGGTGTTCAAAATTATGAGGGACAAAGATAGGATATTTAAGAAGAAACTTCTTCCCCTGAGCAGAGGGGTCAATGTCCAAGGTGTGTCGAGTAAGGTCAGCAGCAGGAGGGCTAGAGGGTTTCTGAGGAAAATAAAATGTTCCTGTGTCATTTCAGAAATGCTGCTGGTCATCCTGCGCAGCAAGATCCCACAATCACACTGCAATGTGGGAGCAGCCAGATTTAAAACACTATTGTAGGTGTGAATTGGTGAAGAGCTAAAACACGTCATCACAGATTCACCCTCAGTGACACAATCACTGTTTAACAATCCAGCCTCTTGGGAGGAGCAAGGGTTTGATTAAGGAAAGAAAAATAGGGTATGAAAGTATCTACCGAGGAACATGACAACTGACTTCAAAAAATATCTATCGGTATGTAAAGAGAAACAGATTGACAAACTAGGACCTTTGCAGTCAGAAATGGGAGATACTCTAACGGGGACAAAGTAATAGCTGAGGAATAAAATTGAAGATTGCTTCGATCTTCAGAAAGGAAGACATGAATAACGTTCCAAAAGTTGTGAGAGGAACAAGTTTTTGAGAGAAGCTGAAGGAAATTTGAATTTGTAGAGAAATGGTTTTGGGGAAAATGATGGGATTGAAGGTGGATAAATCTCCAGGTCCTGATAATCTTCAACCCAGAGTACTTAAGGAGGTCTTCCTGGGAATAAGAGGTCCAATGGTGGTTCTTTTCCAATTTTATTGGACTCTGGGCTGGTTCCTACAGACTGGAGGGTAGCTAATGCAAGTCCGGTATTCAGACAGGACAGGAGAGAGAAAACAGTGAACTATAGACCAGTGAGCCTAACGTCGGTGCTGGGGAAGTTGCAAGAGTCAAATTTCAAGGATTTGATAACTCGGTATTTGGAAGGCAGACAAAGGCAGCATGGATTTACTAAAGGGAAATCATGCTTGGAATATCTTGGAATTGTTTGAGGGTGGAACTAGTAAAGTTGACCGAGGGGAACCAGTGGATGGGGTTTATTTAGCCTCCCAGAAGGGTTACTGAATGCATCATCTCCAAATTTGCAGATGGTACAAAGCTGGGTGGGAGGGTGAGCTGTGAGGAGGGTGCAGAGAATATTCAGCGTGATTTGGACAGGCTGAGGGTGTGGTCATACGCATGGCAGATGCAGTTTAATGTGGATCACTGTGAGGATATCGACTCTGGTAGGAATATTAGGAAGACAAGTTGTTATTGAATGGGTGTAAATTGAGGGAGGTGGATTCTCATCAAAATCTTGGTCTCCTCGTCCATCATTCACTGCACGGAACCAGGCAGGTACAGCAGGCAGGAATGGAGCTAAATGGTCTGCTGGTTTTCATAGCCAGAGGTTTTCTTTATCGGGATAAGGATTACTTGCTGCAGTTGGAAAAAGTATTGGCGAGGCCACTCCTGGAATTTTTTTCGACAGTTGTGATGTCCTTACCAGAGGAAGGATGTCCTTGCTATAGAAGATGTCCAGTAACGGTTTTCCAGGCTGATTCCTGGGATGACAGGTCTGTCATGGATGGGGACTGCAATGCACGGCATTGCAGAGGTGGGGTGGAGCAGGGTTTGAAATGTGTATACTTCAATGCCAGGAGTATTCGCAATAAAGTGGGTGAACTTGCAGCGTGGATCAGTACCTGGGACTTCGATGTTGTGGCTATTTCAGAGACATGGATAGAGCAGGGGCAGGAATGGATGCTGCAGGTCCCGGGGTTCAAATGTTTTAGTCGAAGTAGGGAAGGAGGTAGAAGAGGGGGAGGGGTAGCATTATTGGTCAGAGATTGTATCACAGTGTCAGAGAGGAGGTTTGATGAGGACTTATCTGTTGAGGTAGTATGGGCGGAGATTAGAAATAGGAGAGGAGAGGTCACCCTGTTGGGAGTCTTTTATAGACCTCCTAAAAGTTCTAGAGAGGTTGAGGAAAGGATTGCGGAGTCAATCCTGCTTAGGAGTGAAAGTAATAGGGCAATTGTTATGGGGGATTTTAACTTGACTAATATTGACTGGAATTGTTATAGCTCTAGCTCGTTAGAGGGGTCAGTTTTTGTTCAAAGCGTGCAGGAAGGTTTTTTGACTCAGTATGTAGACAGGCCAACTAGAGGTGAGGCTATATTGGATCTGGTGCTGGGAAATGAGCCAGACCAGGTGCTAGACTTGGAAGTTGGTGTGCATTTTGGTGATAGTGACCACAATTCGGTTACGTTCACCTTAGTGATGGAAAGGGATAGGCATGAACCTCGGGCCAGTGGTTTTAGCTGGGGGAAGGGTAATTATGAGGCTATTAGGAGAGAATTAGGAAACATAGGTTGGACTAGGAGATTACAGGGACTGGGAACGTCCGACATGTGGAGTTTTTTCAAGGAGCAGCTACTGCGAGTCTGTGATAGGTATGTCCCTGTCAGGCAAGGAGGAATTGGTAGGGCTAGGGAACCGTGGTGCACCAAAAAAGTTTCTTTGTTGGTTAAAAAGAAAAAGGAGGCTTATGTTCGGATGAGACGTGAGCACTCGGGTAGTGCACTAGAAAGCTTTAGATTGGCTAAGAGGGAGTTGAAGAGCGAGCTTAGAAGGGCTAAAAGGGGACATGAGAAGACTTTGGCGGATAGGGTTAAAGAGAATCCTAAGGCGTTCTATAGGTATGTCAAGAACAGAAGGTTGGTTAGGGCAAGTTTAGGGCCAGTTATAGATGGCAGAGGGAAGTTATGTGTGGAACCGGAGGAGATTGGTGAAGCATTGAACCAATATTTCTCTTCGGTGTTCACGCAAGGGGACATGAATATAGCTGAGGAGGACACTGGGTTGCAAGGGAGTAGAATAGACAGTATTACAGTTGATAAGGAGGATGTGCAGGATATTCTGGAGGGTCTGAAAATAGATAAATCCCCTGGTCCGGATGGGATTTATCCAAGGATTCTCTGGGAGGCAAGAGAAGTGATTGCAGAGCCTCTGGCTCTGATCTTCAGGTCGTCGTTGGCCTCTGGTATAGTACCAGAAGATTGGAGGTTAGCGAATGTTGTCCCATTGTTTAAGAAGGGGAACAGAGACTTCCCCGGGAATTATAGACCGGTGAGTCTCACTTCTGTTGTCGGCAAGATGTTGGAAAAAATTATAAGGGATAGGATTTATAGTTATTTGGAGAGTAATGAATTGATAGGTGATAGTCAGCATGGTTTTGTGGCAGGTAGGTCGTGCCTTACTAACCTTATTGAGTTTTTTGAGAAAGTGACCAAGGAGGTGGATGGGGGCAAGGCAGTGGACGTGGTATATATGGATTTTAGTAAGGCGTTTGATAAGGTAGGCTTCTGCAGAAAATGCAGATGTATGGGATTGGGGGTGATCTAGGAAATTGGATCAGGAATTGGCTAGCGGATAGGAAACAGAGGGTGGTGGTTGATAGTAAATATTCATCATGGAGTGCGGTTACAAGTGGTGTACCTCAGGGATCTGTTTTGGGGCCACTGCTGTTTGTAATATTTATTAATGATCTGGATGAGGGTATAGTTGGGTGGATTAGCAAATTTGCTGATGACACCAAAGTCGGTGGTGTGGTAGACAGTGAGGAAGGGTGTCGTAGTCTGCAGGAAGAGTTAGACAGGTTGCAAAGTTGGGCCGAGAGGTGGCGGATGGAGTTTAATGCGGAGAAGTGTGAGGTAATTCACTTTGGTAGGAATAACAGATGTGTTGAGTATAGGGCTAACGGGAGGACTTTGAATAGTGTGGAGGAGCAGAGGGATCTAGGTGTATGTGTGCATAGATCCCTGAAAGTTGGGAATCAAGTAGATAAGGTTGTTAAGAAGGCATATGGTGTCTTGGCGTTTATTGGTAGGGGGATTGAATTTAGGAGTCGTAGCGTTATGTTGCAACTGTACACAACTCTGGTGCGGCCGCACTTGGAGTACTGTGTGCAGTTCTGGTCCCCACATTTTAGGAAGGATGTGGAGGCTTTGGAGAGGGTGCAGAGGAGGTTTACCAGGATGTTGCCTGGTATGGAGGGGAGATCCTATGAGGAGAGGCTGAGGGATTTGGGATTGTTTTCGCTGGAAAGGCGGCGGCTAAGAGGGGATCTTATTGAAACATATAAGATGATTAGAGGTTTAGATAGGGTGGATAGTGATAGCCTTTTTCCTCTGATGGAGAAATCCAGCACGAGGGGGCATGGCTTTAAATTGAGGGGGGGTAGTTATAGAACCGATGTCAGGGGTAGGTTCTTTACCCAGAGGGTGGTGAGGGATTGGAATGCCCTGCCAGCATCAGTAGTAAATGCGCCTAGTTTGGGGGCGTTTAAGAGATCCGTAGATAGGTTCATGGACGAAAAGAAATTGGTTTAGGTTGGAGGGTCACAGTTTTTTTTTTAACTGGTCGGTGCAACATCGTGGGCCGAAGGGCCTGTTCTGCGCTGTAATGTTCTATGTTCTATGTTCTATGTCATATGAGGAGAGACTAAGTCGGTTAGGATTATATTCACTGGAGTTCAGGATAATGAGGGGATCTCATAGAAACCTATAACATTCTAACAAGATTAGACAGGGTCGATTCAGAAAGAATCTTACCGATGGTGGGGTGCCCTGAACTGGCTGTCATACTTTGAGGATAAGGGGCAAATCTTTTTAGAACTGAGGTGAGGAGAAATTTCTTCAGTCAGATGGTGGTGAATGTGTGGAATTCACAGGCGTTTTGTGATTTCAAGAATAAATTAGATATAGCTCTCGGGGCTAAAGTGATAATGGAATTGGGGGGCGGGGGGGAAGGGGGAAATCAAGTAATTACATTTGATAATTAGCCACGATAAAAATGAATGGTGGAGATGAGGACCCCATAAACACATTCCCCTCCAACACCCCCAGAGCGGCAATTTATCTTCTCACCTCTCCCTGCCTCTCGGGCTTCTTTCTCTCTCTCTGTTTTGCACCCTCCCTATTTTCCACCTCTCTCCCTCACTGTAATAAAATCTAATGAGAATGTTGGGTGAGAGAGTTGGAAAACGGATAATTACATCCTGAGTGAAATGAATTAAATTGCCTGCTGCAGGTTTATTTAACCAGTGATGTCATCCAATTAAACACAGAAACATTTCGGAATGAAGCGAATGGAAAAGGCATCCTGAGGGCCCTGAGATTAGGCCTTGAATTGAGGCCTAGTCACAGAGGATGCATTAACCCTTGGGTACAAAAAATAGAATTATCCCCATCCCAGGGAAACATAACTGTCCTTTCCAGCCCCAAAACGCCCCACACACGGATGGAAGGGACGAGAGGAAAAGAGAACCACTATTCCCCACCCTCTGTCCCGCCCGCACTCCCCTCACACACCCCACGGCAATAAAAAGACCACAAATCACAATGGGATTTGATTTTACATTAATTACAAGATGCAACGTTGAAGCGAATGGATGGACAGAGAGAGGAAAGTTTGTAATGACAGAGGCCGAGATATTCAACCACCTTCCCTTCCCATTCCGCCCAAAAATTAATAATCCTTCAAACCCCACCACCCTGTCTAAAAACACAAACAGGACACAGGGATTGAGAACAAGTCTTTACCAAGGCCAGGGGTTTGATTTTTATCCCATCCACCCACCCATGTGCTTTATCGTCATTGAGCTAATTTGCCTTTTAAGTTGTGTGGTTACCATTTGCAGTTCTGTCTATGCTGCAGGTCATTGATGCACAGCAGGATCCCATGGGCAGCAATGTTTCCACACCCCCCAACCTCGTCAGTAAGTGGCTAAAACCTCAACTGGGAAGAAGCTGTTCATTTCCTCAGGATACATTTCAAAACAGACTGTCTCAGGATTGGCGTGTTTGAACATCACGCTTTCTGGAAAGATGTGACAGGGACATCAGCAGTTACTGCACACAGGAAACTCTCTACCCCCAAATCCTGTGACATTTTCCCTCCATCCCAACTCCACAATGTTCAGCTATCTCTCCCCCTGTTTAACCTGATCCTCCCGTTTCTCTCTCACTCCGTAACATCAGCCCTTCCTCAGCCTGTCCCTCAACTCTTTCACTTCCTCCCTCACAAGCCACAGAATGGAGACACAGAGACACAGATAGAGAGACAGTGTCATGAGACAGAGGTTGATGCCCTTTTAACAAGCCACACCGAATTCCCCAAAGAGGAATACCTTGCTTTGTAATGTGAGAAAGGTGTGTGGGAAGGTGTGAACTGTTCTTCATTAACATTTAGTGGTTAACCAACAGAAATATCTGACACTCACTTTCAGTGAACAATGAACAATTTAATTATTTAACCAACAGGGAACTTTAGTTAAAGAAGGCGAAGGCTACTGGGGAGAGTTTAAACTAGATAGGTTGGGGGGAGGGGATCGAGGCGAGGTGACTCGGAGTGAGGAAGTTAGCTCACAAACAGAGAAGGGTTATAGACGGTGCAAGAGGGAGGATGGATGGGGGATAGAGAAGGGGAGAGCTCAGACCAAAGGATTGAGATGTGTTTACTTTAATGCCAGGAGGATAGTGAATAAAGGGGATGAGCTCAGAGCGTGGATTGATGCCTGGAAGTGTGATGTGGTGGCCATTACGGGGACTTGGATGTCTCAGGGACAGGACTGGTTACTCCAGGTGCCGGGATTCAGATGTTTCAGGAAGGACAGGGAGGGAGGCAAGAGAGGGGGTGGAGTGGCAATGCTGATCAGGAATAGTGTCACAGCTGTAGAGAAGGTGTATGCTGTGGAGGGATTGTCCACCGAGTCTCTGTGGGTGGAAGTTCAGAGTGGGAAGGGGCCGGTCACTTTGCTGGGAGTTTTCTATAGGCCGCCCAATAGTGACAGGGAGGTGGAGGAGCAGATAGGGAAACAGATCCTGGAGAGATGCAGTAATAGCAGAGTTGTTGTGATGGGAGACTTTAATTTCCCAAACATAGATTGGAATATCCCTCGGGTAAGGGGATTGGATGGGGAGGAGTTCGTTCGGTGTGTTCAGGAGGGTTTCCTGACACAGCATGTGGACAAGCCTACAAGAGGAGAGGCGTTTGACAAAGTCCCTCATGGTAGGCTGGTGCAAAAGGTTGGATCTCATGGGATAAAGGGGGAGGTGGCTAGATGGGTGGAGAACTGGCTTGGTCACAGAAGACAGAGGGTGGTAGTGGAAGGGTCTTTTTCGGGCTGGAGGTCTGTGACTAGTGGTGTTCCGCAGGGCTCTGTATTGGGACCTCTGCTGTTTGTGATTTATATAAACGATCTGGAAGAAGGTGTAACTGGGGTGATCAGTAAGTTTGCGGACGACACGAAAATGGCTGGACTTGCAGATAGTGAGGAACATTGTCAGACGCTACAGAAGGATATAGATAGGCTGGAAATTTGGGCAAAGAAATGGCAGATGGAGTTCAATCCTGATGAATGCGAAATGATGCATTTTGGTAGAAATAATGTAGGGAGGAGCTATACGACAAATGGAAGAACCATAAAGGGTGTAGATACGCAGAGGGACCTGGGTGTGCAAGTCCACAGATCCTTGAAGGTGACGTCACAGGTGGAGAAGCTGGTGAAGAAGGCATATGTCATGCTTGCCTTTATAGGACGGGGCATAGAGTATAAAAGTTGGGGTCTGATGTTGCAGATGTGTAGAACGTTGGTTCAGCCGCATTTGGAAGACTGTGTCCAGTTCTGGTCGCCACACTACCAGAAGGACGTGGAGGCTTTGGAGAGAGTGCAGAGGAGGTTTACCAGGATGTTGCCTGGTATGGAGGGGTTTAGTTATGAGGAGAGATTGGGTAAACTGGGGTTGTTCTCCCTGGAAAGACGGAGAATGAGGGGAGATCTAATAGAGGTGTATAAAATTATGAAAGGCATAGATAGGGTGAACAGTGGGAAGCTTTTCCCCAGGTCGGCGGTGATGTTCACGAGGGGTCATAGGTTCAAGGTGAAGGGGGGGGAGGTTTAACACAGATATCAGAAGGACATATTTTACACAGAGGGTGGTGAGGGCCTGGAATGCGCTGCCAGGCAAGGTGGTGGAGGCGGACACACTGGGAACGTTTAAGACTTATCTAGATAGCCACATGAACGGAGTGGGAATGGAGGGATACAAAAGAATGGTCTAGTTTGGACCAGGGAGCGGCACGGGCTTGGAGGGCCTGTTCCTGTGCTGTATTGTTCTTTGTTCTTTGTACTTGATCTGATACTGACCAATGAGCCTGGACAGGTGTCAGATCTCTCAGTGGGAGAGCATCTTGGGGATAGCGATCATAACCCTATCTCCTTTATGCTTGCATTGGAAAAAGAGAGGATCCAGCAAGCTAGGAAAGCGTTTATATTGAGTAGGGGAAAATATGAAGACATAAGGCAGCAAATTAGAGGAGTAAATTGGAAGGGGGTGTTCTCGGGGAAATCTACTGAAGAGAGGTGGCAGTTTTTCAAGGAATGTCTGTCGAGGGTTCTACAGGACAACGTGCCGAGCAGACAGGGAGGAGTTGGTAGGTTAAAGGAACCGTCGTGTACGAAAGCTGTGCGGGACCTAGTCGAGAAGAAAAGGAAAGCGTACAAAAGGTTCAGAGAGCTTGGCGAAGATAGGGATCTAGATGAGTATACCGCTTATAGGAAGGGACTAAAGAAGGAAATTAGGAGAGCCAGAAGGGGTCACAAGAAGGCCTTGGCAAGTAGAATTAAGGAAAACCCGAAGGCGTTCTATAAATATGTGAAGAGTAAAAGGATGAGATGTGATGGAATAGGGCCTATAAAAGGTGAAGGTGGGAAAATCTGTACGGAACCATTAAAAATGGCAGAGGTGCTTAATGAGTATTTTGCCTCGGTTTTCACAGAGGAGAAGGACATGGGTGGATGTACTGTGGGCTTGCGGTGGACTGAAAAGATTGAGTCTGTGGACTTTAACAAAGAGGTTGTGCTGGAATCTTTGAATGGCATCAAGATAGATCAGTCGACGGGTCCGGATGGGATGTACCCCAGGTTACTGTGGGAGACAAGGGAAGAGATTGCAGAGACTTTGGCGATGATCTTTGGGTCATCGATGGAGACGGGAGAAGTGCCGGATGATTGGAGGATTGCGGATGTGGTTCCTATTTTCAAGAAGGGGAATAGGGATAGCTCAGGTAATTACCGACCATTGAGTCTAATCTCAGTGGTTGGTAAGCTGATGGAGAAGATCCTGAGCGACAAGATTTATGAGCATTGAGATTTGTTTAGTATGCTCAAGAATACTCAGCATGGTTTTGTCAAAGGCAGATCGTGCCTTACGAGCCTGGTAGAGTTCTTCGAAAATGTGACTAAACACATTGACGAAGGGAAAGCGGTAGATGTGGTTAATATGGATTTTAGCAAGGCGTTTGATAAGGTCCCCCATGCAAGGCTTCTAAAAAAAGTGAGAGGGCATGGGATCCAAGGGGCTGCTGCCCTCTGGATCAAGAACTGGCTTGCCCAAAGGAGGCAGAGAGTGTTTATAGATGGGTCTTTTTCTAATTGGCGGTCGGTCACCATTGGTGTGCCCCAGGGATCTCCCAGGGATCTGTTCTGGGACCCTTGCTGTTTGTCATTTTCATAAATGACCTGGATGAGGAAGTGGAGGGATGGGTTGGTAAGTTTGCGGACGACACGAAGGTTGGTGGGTTGTGGATAGTCTGGAGGGATGTCAGAAGTTACAGAGGGACATAGATAGGATGCAAGACTGGGCGGAGAAGTGGCAGATGGACTTCTACCCAGATAAATGCGTAGTGGTCCATTTTGGCAGGTCGAGTGGGTTGAAGGAGTACAATATAATGGGAAAGACTCTTAGTACTGTAGAAGATCAGAAGGACCTTGGGATCCGGGTCCATAGGACTCTAAGATCGGCCCCGCAGGTGGAGGAGGTGGTTAAGTAGGCGTATGGTGTGCTGGCCTTTATCAATCGAGGGACTGAGTTTAGGAGTCCGGGGATAATCATGCAGCGATATAAGACCCTCGTCAGACCCCACTTGGAGTACTGTGCTCAGTTCTGGTCACCTCATTACAGGAAGGATGTGAAAAAGATTGAAAGGTTGCAGTGGAGATTTACAAGGATGTTGCCTGGATTGAGTGGCATGCCTTCTGAGGATAGGCTGAGGGAGCTCGGTCTTTTCTCCTTGGAGAGATGAAGGATGAGAGGAGACCATTAGAGGTATATAAGATGTTGAGAGGCATAGATCGGGTGGACTCTGAGATGGTTTTTCCCAAGGTGGAAATGTCTGCTACGAGAGGACACAGGTTTAAGGTGATGAGGGGTAGGTACAGGGGAAATGTTAGGGGGAAGTTTTTCACACAGAGGGTGGTGGGCGAGTGGAATCGGCTGCCGTCAGTGGTGGTGGAGGCAAACTCAATAGGGTCTTTTAAGAGACTCCTAGATGAGTACATGGGACTTAATAGGATGGAGGGTTATGGGTAGGCCGAAAAGGTCGGGATATGTTCGGCACAACTTGTGGGGCCGAAGGGCCTGTTTTGTGCTGTAGTTTTCTATGTTTCTATGTTTCTAAGTAGCATTGTGATTAAAGTAAGATTCTACTGGAATGTTGTTCAAATACACACAAGGACATTCATTAACAGAAAAAAAAGAACATAATTTAGTCACTCGCAAAAATGTATCCAACTAGATTTTGTGGCTTTGGGAAACCTTTGGCGATCGTTGAGGTGTGGGATGGAAGAAAATTTGGCCGAATGGATAAGTACCTGGCGATCTCATAGAAGACAGAGGTTGGTGGTGGATGGAAAGTTTTCAGACTGGAGACCAGTTACCAGCGGTGTACCACAGGGATCAGTGCTTGGTCCTCTGCTATTTGTGATTTTTATCAATGACTTGCAGGAGGAGGCTGAAGGGTGGATCAGTAAATTTACTGATGACACCTAGATGGGTGGAGTAGTGGATGAGGTGGAGGGCTGTTGTCGGCTGCAAAGAGACATTGATAGGATACAGAGCTGGGCCGAAAAATGGCAGATGGAGTTTAACCCGGATAAGTGCGAGGTGATTCATTTTGGTAGGACAAATTTGAATGCGGATTACAGGGTCAACGGCAGGGTTCTGAGGAATGTGGAGGAACAGAGAGATCTTGGAATTCATATCCACTGATCTCTGAAGGTTGCCACTCAAGTAGATAGAGCCGTGAAGAAGGCCTATAGTTTGTTAGCTTTTATTAACAGGGGGTTGGAGTTTAAGAGCCATGGGGTTATGCTGCAACTATACAGGACCTTTGTGAGACCATATTTGGAATATTGTGTGCAGTTCTGGTCGCCTCACTATGGGAAGGATGTGGAAGCATTGGAGGGAGTGCAGAGGAGATTTACCAGGATGCTGCCTGGTTTGGAGGGTAGGTCTTATGAGGGAAAGTTGAGGGTGATGCGCGATTAATCCACTCGGGAGGCGAGATCGTACCCGGGAATAAAGGCTTTTATTCACAACAAGAATAGAGCATACTGCTTAACAATACTGTCCCAGACTAAGGGTCACTAGGAAGTGCAGTGACCTTTATACTCCTATAAGAAGGCGGAGCCAAACGGAGTGTACCACAGAACAATACCAACAGGTGGAACACCCCAACCCTAACCCCAACAGTAACAACAGTAACATATGTACAAGTACCCATAGTGATAACCATCTATGGTTCAGTACCCATAGTGGTAACCATCTATGGTTCACCACAGAGGGTGATGGGGCTTTTCTCTTTGGAGTGGAGGAGGGCGAGGGGCGACTTAATAGAGGTTTATAAGATGATGAGGAGGATAGATAGAGTGGACGTTCAGAGACTATTTCCTCGGCTGGATGTAACTGTAACTATGTGGCATAACTATAAGGTTCATGGTGGGAGATATAGGAGGGATGTCCGAGGTAGATTTTTTACTCAGAGAGTGGTTGGGGTGTGGAATGGACGGCCTGCTGTGATAGTGGAGTAGGACACTTGGAACTTTCAAGCGGTTATTGGATAGGTTTGTGGAGCACACCAGGATGATAGGGAGTGGGATAGCTTGATCTTGGTTTCAGACAACGCTTGGCACAACATCGAGGGCCGAAGGGCCTGTACTGTGCTGTACTGTTCTATGTTCTATGTTCTATGTCTTTCTATTCCGCTGCCTGCAAGTTATTTCTGATTCAGATCGATAGATGCAGAGGTCTATTCAGTGATAATCAAAGCTGGAGAGAGCTGCTCTTTCCCTCTCTGGGCTTTGAGAGGTGGCAGCCCTTCAGTTGAACTGCAGGCAGGCAGTTGATCTACTGTTTTTATAACTGTGATGACCTATGAATATTCCTGCACCAGGATTGATCTGATCTTGTCCACAACAATAAATTAACATTTGATAGCTTCCTGAAAGCTGAGTGCCTTCTTTGAACTGATCGGCTGAACGCAAAATTCAAAAACCTGCAAAGCCTGTAACCATGGCGATCCTGATACTTGGTCTTGGCTGCAAATGTTGCAGTCTGTGTACTCTGTCTGTACCTGCATTTGAAGCCTCCAAGCATTGACACAAGTCCAACTTTAAAGGGACACAAAACCAGCTTTTAAAGGGACCACACTTCACAAACTCAGCTTCCCAACACCAGACATAGAGCGAGAGCTCCGACAATCACCACCACAGCAAACTGTATTCAAATAGAACCCTGTGCATTTCATTTCACCCTCACATTTATCTCTCTGCCTCAGACACATTTTTTATTCCACAATTACACCCGCTTCTAGTTAAAGATCTTTCATTCCAGGCCATCAATAATTATTTACAGTGATGAGATTATTTGTTAATCTGACCTCACTGCTGTTAATTTAGAGATTTCTGATGCAACTTGTGCACAGGAAGATCCAAAGCACAGAGGCAGTTCAGAGTTTATGATAATTGTTTTCTGTGTGTGTGCGTCTTGTTTTAATGTACAAACTGAGGCTGCAATATTGGTCGCACAGTAAGATCCCACAGGCAGCAATGTGATATTGGCTGAATGTCCCCTCAGTCCTCGACAGAAAGTGTTCGTGAACGCCCTCAGTCCCATTGTTCAAGTTGAAGCTTTTTTATATTCAAGGCCTTGGAATCTTCTTTGCAGTCAGTGAGCGATTTTCAAAGAGGATGAGCATTATTACAAGGCAGGCAAAGGACCCAGGACAGTGCATGCACAGCAAGATCCCACAGCAGCTGCACTGTGAAACTAATCAAATGAGACACAGACCTTCCCCTGCCTCCATCCTCACACCTGCTGTGAGCCCCTTCCCCCAAAGCACCCAACAGAAATCCCCACACATCTTCCACTCTGTGTGTGTGCATTGTCCCAAGTCTGGAGAATTCCCTTCACTTCCCTGGAAAGATGAAACTCTCTCTTAACACTGAGACAATCTTTAAAGCAAGCTCTGCAGCAAGATCGCACAAGGTGCAGTTCGCAGTGTGGAGTGTGTTTTACACCGTTTAATGGAATGTAACCCTGAAAAGTGTGAGCTGATACCCTTTGGAAGGAGTAATTTGACAAGGAAGTACTCAATGAATGTTCGGACGATAGGAAGATCTATGGTAGAATGTGACCTTGGCGTATTTGACCACAGACCTTTGAAAGCAGAAGGGCATGTTAGTAGGGAGGTGAAAATGGCACATGGGACACGTGCCTTGATCAATCCAGGCATAGATGACAAAAGCAGGGAAGTAATGTTGGAATTGTCTCGATCTTTGGTGAGGCCCCAGCTGGAGTGCTGTGTGCAGTTCTGATCGCCACATTTTAGGAAGGATGTGTTTGCGCTGGATGGGGGGACAGAGGAGATTCACCAAGATGCTGCCTTGGATGGAAGATCAACGTTATGAAAAGATGTTGCGTGGGCTTGGGTTATTAAAGTTTTAGCAGAGAAGACTGAGGGGCGACCTGATCGAGGTAGACAAGATTATGAGGGCCATGGACAGAGTGGATAAGGAGCAACTATTCCCCATATCTGAAGGGTCAGTCACGAGGGGACATAGGTTCACGGTGGGGGTAAGGAGGTTTGGGCGGGGGGGGGGGGGGTGTGAGGAAATATGTTTTTCCCCAGAGGGTGGTGAGGGTCTGGAATGCACTGCCTGGGAGGGTGGTGGAGGTGGGTTCCCTCACATCCTTTAAAAGGTATCTGGATGAGCACTTGGCACAACATAACATTCAGGGCTCTGGGCCAAGTGCTGACAGATGGGGTGAGGTGGGATTTCAGGTATTTCTAATGTGACAGTTCAGACTCGATGGGCCGAAGGGCCTCTTCTGCTCTGTATGATTCTATTATTCTGTAACCTCTCATTCTTGGTTCTCCTCATTCTCTCTCACTCTTTCCTTCCCTCCATTTCTTCCAATCAGACAGAAACATTGAAATGGAGAGAGAGAGAGTTCCACAGAGAGAATCTTCTAAACCTGAATTAAAATGCCAGCCCTGCTCCATCCTGCCCACCCCCTGTCCCCTCTCAGTCTCCAGAAGCCGCTCAACTCCCTCTTTCAGTTTGGGAAGCGGCTGCTGATTCCTTCAGGACACTTTTTAAATCCTCCCAGACTATCTGACAGGGTTTGAGTGGAGCTGCAGCTAGTGACCACACACTGGAGACTCTCACATCCTGTCTCTCTTTCTCAAATGCTGTCCCTCCATCACCACCTCTGCTTTGACCTTCCACTCCCCTCAGGCCTCCCTCTGTCTCTGCTCCACTCCCTCCTTCTCTTTTCTCCTCCTGCCACTATCTCTCTCTCTCATTGTAAAGATGGATGTTCTTATCTCGGGCCAGGTCTTTGCAACCACACCCACCACCTCTTACTCCATCCCTCCTTCTAACTTCCTATTTCTGTCCATATCTCTGCTTCTTTCCCTCTCTTTCATGTGCACTGTGTTGAAAGGAGCGATGCAATATTTCTGAGCCACACTGCCAATAACCACAAACCATATTGCTGTGAGGGGGTGGGAAGAACCACCTTATCTGGGGGTCTCCAGTTAGGAGTCAGTGCCCAGCTTCCTGTCTCTGGAGAATAGCCTCAGTCAGAGCCCTGAGATTCCTTATTTACACAAATCAATCAATAGATCGATTCATTTATTCATAAATAACTACTGGGAGGCTCATTTTACAAAGTCTACCAAAGGAATGGACACAGCTTGTCCCCAGTTTAAAGAGGGGAGTTTATCTCTTTCTGTCAAGTGCTGCTCGGGCTGCAGTGGAGAGTGACAGTTGGTGTCTCACTGTGGGAGTGCTGCTCGGGCTGCAGTAGAGTAATTAATTTATTGAATTATTTTTCAGTTAAATTAGTGAAAAAAATCGGAGGTTTTTTTTTCTAAACAGGAAATAGGCCCAGCAGCAGCCTGGGAAGATTTTGGAGGGTTTAAAAGTAGGCCGCACCTTTGAGCGGGCAGCGTCGTTAGCGGGCAGTGGAGTGAGCAGGGGACAGAGTGAGAGCTAAAAGGGCTTTGGCTCACAGGGCTTCGGCGAGGAAGGTTGTTTGTTCGTTTTTCTTTGGTTACACACCCTTTTTGTTTTATCCCCAAAACTAAAAAGGACATGGCTGGTATGAGTGGGAGGCCAGTATACTGCATTCGGTGTGGGATGTAGGAGTTCCTGGAGACAACTTGCCTCCCGGAAGTCCATATCTGTGCCAGATGTGTGGAACTGCATCTCCTGAAGGATCGTGTAAGGGAGCTGGAGCTGAGGCTCGATGAACTCAGTTTAGTTAGGGAAAATGAGAGAGTCATAGATAAAAGTTATAGTCAGGTAGTGACACCAGGGTCTCGGAAGGAAGACACGTGGGTCACGGTTAGGAGGGGTAATAGTCAGAAGGGTGATGTGCCAGAAAGCACCCCAGTGGCAGTCTCCCATAAGAGAAAGGGATGGGCAACAGATGGGAGAAGGGAAGGGAGTGAGCAGCCTGTGGAGGGATCCCCTGTGGTTGTCCCCCTCCACAATAGGTATATTGTTTTGGATTCTGTGGAGGGGGATGACCCTCCAGGGGTAAGCCACGAGGACCAGATCGCCTCCACGGGGACAGGCTCAGGGGTCCGGAAGGGAAAGAAGGGGTTTAGGAGAGCGATAGTTGTGGGGGACGCAATAGTTAGAGACACAGACAGGCGCTTCTGTGGGACTGAACGAGAATCCAGGATGGTAGTCTGCCTCCCTGGTCGGGGTACTGGATGTCTCCGAGAGGGTAGGAAGCATATTTAAAAAGGAAGGTAGTCAAACGGATGTGATTGTACACATTGGGGGAAATGATGTAGGTAGGAAGAGCAGGGGGGTCATACGAGAGAAATTCAGGGAGTTGGGTGCTAGGCTAAAAAGTAAGACCTCCAGTGTAGCAATCTCTGGACTGCTCCCGGTGCCTAGTGCAAGTGAGGCTCGGAACAGGGAGATTCTACAGTTGAACGCGTGACTAAAGGACTGGTGCAAGAGGGAGGGTTTTAAATTCATAGATAACTGGGAAATCTTCAAGTCAGGATGGCAACTGTACAGAAAGGATGGGTTACACCTTAACTGGAAGGGAGCAAATATCTCAGCTGGGAGTTTTGCTCGAGTGTTTCGGCAGGATTTAAACTAGTGTGGCAGGGGGGTGGGGAACAAAACAGGAGGTCAGTAAATACTGAGGCTGGGGTCGAGCTGGGGGCCAGGGCAAGGCTAGCTAAGAAGAGGAGCATTCTGGAGGAGGAGGACCTGACTGGGCCTGGAGGTCTGGAGTGCATCTGCTTCAATGCGAGGAGTGTAACGGGTAAAACAGACGAACTTAGTGCCTTAATGCTTGTGCGGAATTTGGATGTGGTTGCGGTGACGGAAACTTGGTTAAAAGAAGGACAGGACTGGCAGCTGAATATTCCGGGGTATCAGTGTTTTAGGCGAGACAGAGGAGGGGCTAAAAAAGGTGGGGGAGTAGCGATATTAGTTAAGGAGCATATTACCGCGGTGCAGAGGGTAGAAAACTTAGAGGGGTCATGTACTGAGTCGCTGTGGGTGGAACTCAGAAACAGGAAGGGTGCAGTCACTATGCTGGGGGTGTACTACAGACCACCCAACAGCCCACGGGAAGTGGAGGAAAGGATATGTCAGGAGATTCTGGATAGGTGCAGAAAACATAGGGTTGTTGTAGTGGGGGACTTTAATTTCCCTGGCACAGACTGGAAAGTGCTTAGAGCTGGGGGACCGGACGAGGAGGAATTTGTAAAATGCGTACTGGAAGGTTCTTTGGAACAGTATGTAGATAGCCCGACTAGAGAGGGGGCTATACTGGACCTAGTTCTGGGAAATGAGCCCGGTCAGGTCGTCAAAGTTTCGGTAGGGGAACATGTGGCAAATAGTGACCACAACTCTGTTAACTTTAGGATAGTAATGGACAAGGATGAGTGCTGTCCTACGGGCAGGGTGCTAAATTGGGGGAAGGCTGACTATAGCCGGATTAGGCAGGAATTGGTGGATGTTGATTGGGAGAGGATGTTCGAGGGTAAGTCCGCGTCTGGCATGTGGGAGTCTTTTAAGGAACTATTGATAAGGCTGCAGGATAGGCATGTGCCTGTAAAAAGGAAAGATAGGAAAGGTAGGATTCGAGAGCCGTGGATAACCAGGGAAATTGAGGATCTGATTAAAATGAAAAGGGAGGCGTACGTTAAGTCCAGGCAACTGAAAACAGATGGAGCTCTGGAGGAATACAGAGAGAGTAGGAAAGATCTCAAACGGGGAGTTAGAAGGGCAAAAAGAGGTCACGAGATGTTCTTGGCAGGCAGGATTAAGGAGAATCCTAAGGCATTCTATTCATACGTTAGGAACAAAAGAGTTGTCAGGGAGAAAATCGGACCTCTCAGGGACAAAGGAGGGGAATTATGCTTAGAACCCAAGGGAATAGGGGAGATCCTAAATGAATACTTTGCATCGGTATTCACGAAGGAGAGGGGCGTGTTAACCGGGAGTGTCTCGGAGGGAGGTGTTGACCCGTTAGAGAAAATCTCCATTACGAGAGAGGAAGTGTTAGGTTTTTTAGGGAACATTAAAACTGACAAAGCCCCAGGGCCTGATGGCATCTATCCTCGACTGCTCAGGGAGACGAGAGAGGAAATTGCTGGCCTCTGACGGAAATCTTTGTCGCTTCTTTGGACACGGGTGAGGTCCCTGAGGATTGGAGGATAGCGAATGTGGTCCCGTTGTTTAAGAAGGGTAGCAGGGATAACCCAGGAAATTATAGGCCGGTGAGCTTGACGTCCGTGGTAGGGAAGTTGTTGGAGAGGATTCTTAGAGACAGGATGTATGTGCATTTAGAACGGAACAATCTCATTAGTGACAGACAGCATGGTTTTGTAAGAGGGGGGTCGTGCCTTACAAATTTGGTGGAGTTTTTTGAGGAAGTGACAAAAACGGTTGATGAAGGAAGGGCCGTGGATGTCATCTATATGGATTTCAGTAAGGCATTTGACAAAGTCCCACATGGCAGGTTGGTTAAGAAGGTTAAGGCTCATGGGATACAAGGAGAAGTGGCTCGATGGGTGGAGAACTGGCTTGGCCATAGGAGACAGAGGGTAGTGGTCGAAGGGTCTTTTTCCGGCTGGAGGTCTGTGACCAGTGGTGTTCCGCAGGGCTCTGTACTGGGACCTCTGCTATTTGTGATGTATATAAATGATTTGGAAGAAGGTGTAACTGGTGTAATCAGCAAGTTTGCGGATGACACAAAGATGGCTGGAATTGTGGATAGCGAAGAGCATTGTCGGGCAATACAGCAGGATATAGATAGGCTGGAAAATTGGGCGGAGAGGTGGCAGATGGAATTTAATCCGGATAAATGCGAAGTGATGCATTTTGGAAGAAATAATGTAGGGAGGAGTTATGCAATAAATGGCAGAGTCATCAGGAGTATAGAAACACAGAGGGACCTAGGTGTGCAAGTCCACAAATCCTTGAAGGTGGCAACACAGGTGGAGAAGGTGGTGAAGAAGGCATATGGTATGCTTGCCTTTATAGGACGGGGGATAGAGTATAAAAGCTGGAGTCTGATGATGCAGCTGTATAGAACGCTGGTTAGGCCGCATTTGGAGTACTGCGTCCAGTTCTGGTCGCCGCACTACCAGAAGGACGTGGAGGCATTGGAGAGAGTGCAGAGAAGGTTTACCAGGATGTTGCCTGGTATGGAGGGTCTTAGCTATGAGGAGAGATTGGGTAGACTGGGGTTGTTCTCCTTGGAAAGACGGAGAATGAGGGGAGATCTAATAGAGGTATACAAGATTATGAAGGGTATAGATAGGGTGAACAGTGGGAAGCTTTTTCCCAGGTCGGAGGTGACGATCACGAGGGGTCACGGGCTCAAGCTGAGAGGGGCGAAGTATAACTCAGACATCAGAGGGACGTTTTTTACACAGAGGGTGGTGGGGGCCTGGAATGCGCTGCCAAGTAGGGTGGTGGAGGCAGGCACGCTGACATCGTTTAAGACTTACCTGGATAGTCACATGAGCAGCCTGGGAATGGAGGGATACAAACGATTGGTCTAGTTGGACCAAGGAGCGGCACAGGCTTGGAGGGCCGAAGGCCTGTTTCCTGTGCTGTACTGTTCTTTGTTCTTTGTTCTTTGAAGGGGGGGAGGTTTAACACAGATATCAGAAGGACATATTTCACACAAAGGGTCGTGGGGGCCTGGAATGTGTTGCCGGGCAAGGTGGTAGAGGCGGACACACTGGGAACGTTTAAGACTTATCTAGACAGCTATATGACCGGAGTGGGAATGGAGGGATACAACAGAGTGGTCTAGTTTGGACCAGGGAGCGGCGCGGGCTAATTGTTCCTTGTTTCTCGTTTCAAGGCTTCATTCTATGATCATCTTGCTGGTGCCAGTACAGAGCGAGACTGTGGATAGTTGGGAACCTGTCTCGGGGGCAGGGAATTCATATGGTGTTCATGGAAGTGGAAATGACTAGGGTTCGGAAGGAATTTCCGATCAGGGCCATTGTGATCTCCTGGACTCGTTTCGATCGCCTCAGGGGGTCGGAGAGGAATTTCCCAGATTTTTTTTTTCCCCATATTGGCCCTGGGGTTTTTCACTCTGGGTTTTCGCCTCTCCCTGGGGATCACATGGTCTGGAATAGGGAGGTGGGGGTGAGTTAATAGGTTGTAATGAACAAAGCATCGTAGCTGTGAGGGACAGCTCGGTGGATAGGATATTGCTATGTAGATAGGCTGGAAAATTGGGCGGGGATTCTGGATTCAGGATTCAATCCTGGACCGGGGAGCGGCGAGGGCTTGGAGGGCCGAAGGGCCTGTTCCTGTGCTGTATTGTTCTTTGTTCTTTGTTCTTTGTCACTGAGGGGATATGTATCCAAACTCAGAATTCACATGGAGCTGGGTGGAGGATTACACCAAGCGCGAGGCTGGGGGAATGACATGTCTCCCCCCACCCCCACTTTGTCCTCTCTGGATATGGTCACAGTGCTGCCCATGGGATCATGCTGTGCTTAAAATCCCCACAAAGAAAGCAGGAAAGGGAGAGGGAGAGATTCTGGAGGGAGGTGAACAGGAATGGGGAGAAAGTGAGATGGAGAGAGCAATACTGGGGTGAGATAGAGAGATATGGGGAGAAACAGGAGGAGAGAGAGAACAATTGGAGAGCGATAGGGAGATATGGGGTAAAGTTATAATGAGAATGAAGAATGGAAACGCACTGGATAAGAGAGAAATCCAGATAGAGGGAATAAAGCTGGTCGGAGAGAAGAAGAGTTTAGGAAGAGATAGATAGGGAAGCAAAGGAGAAGGCAAAGAGAGAGGGAGAGAAGAAAGGAAAAAAGAGACAGACAGAGGACATAATCTGTAAATTAGAAGCAGAAAAGCTGTGGGGGAGAGTCAGAATGGGGAGGAAATTTGGAGAGGGGAGGTTAAATAGAAAAATCCTGAATTGACTTCCAGCTCCACCAGCTGTCCAGTCCAGAGAGGTGTTCAATCCGGGGTGGGCTCTGATAATTGGGTGCAGGAAGGGATTGCAGATTCTATCTCTGTCCACTTTGGGTCTAATTGGGAACCCCGTCCAGTCTGAATTAATCCTGGGAAACACATCAGGTGAGAAATGCAATCTGTGTGAAATATTTGAATGATGAGAATTTGCAGATTTGCTCCATCAAAGTGAGAGATGTGTAATTCACAGCTTCCTGTCCTCCAGTCCCTACTTAACCAGCGGGGTTACATTGGCTACTTTCCAATCTGCAATGTTAATCTCTAACACAACTCCTCCAACAACACCGCCACCCCGGGAACCCCATTGGATTGATGCTGAAATCCTCTCCTTACTGTGGCTTCACACATGGGGAATGTTCACTCACTCATTTCCCGCCTCTTGTCCCTTTTTCACTGACAGCTAATTTACTGGGAATTGTGATCCTGAGTCGGGGAAAGTGTGGCCTCTCCACCTGCACCACTCGCTACCTGGTGGCCATGGCAGCGGCGGATCTGCTCTTCATCATCTTTACCCCCATTCTCAGCAAGATAAATGGTTATTATTTCCCGCTGAATTTCCTGGACCTCACCCCTGTGTGTCGTGTTCACTCTGTCCTGCTGGCTGCAGCCTCAGACTGTTCAGTCTGGTTCACCCTCACTTTCTCCTTTGATCGATTTGTGGCCATTCGCTGCCAGAAACTGAAAACTAAATATTGCACCGGGAAAACTGCGGCTGTGGTTCTGGCAACAACCGGCCTCCTGCTCTCTGTGAAAAACATCCCCCGGTACTTTATATGGGAACCTGTGTGGATAGTGGACAATGTCCAGTGGAGCTGTAGGACAAAAACAAACTATTGGACTGATCCTGGCTGGGTTGGATTTACCTGGTTTGATCGGGTTTTAACCCCATTGCTCCCATTCGGTTTAATCCTGGTGATTAACGCTCTGACAGTCAGACACATTTTGGTGACCAGTCGAGTCCGGAAGGGACTGAGGGCTCAGAGTCAGGGAGAGAATCGCAGAGACCCCGAGATGGAGAGCAGAAGGAAGTCAATGATTTTACTCTTCAGCGTTTCCGGGGCTTTCATTCTCCTCTGGGCCGTGTCTGTTATATTTTTTATCTATTTGAAAGTGAAAGTATCAATTTACCTCACTCGTCCTGAATACACATTTCAAAATGTCGGATATATGTTGCGGGATATAAATTGCTGCACAAACACATTTATTTACGCAGTGACTCAATCCAAGTTCAGGGAGCAGATCAGGATCGCGGTGAAATATCCGCTCACATCAATTATTCAATTAATGAAGAAACAAAACTGACTGACAGCCAATCACAGAGCGGGATCACTAAATCATCGCCTCAGCCAATCACAGAGCGGGATCACTAAATCACCGCCTCAGCCAATCACAGAGTGGGATCACTAAATCACCGCCTCAGCGAATCACAGAGTGGGATCACTAAATCACCGCCTCAACCAATCACAGAGTGGGATGACGAAATCACTGCCTCAGCCAATCACAGAGCGGGATCACTAAATCACCGCCTCAGCCAATCACAGAGCGGGATCACTAAATCACCGCCTCAGCCAATCACAGAGCGGGATCACTAAATCACCACCTCAGCCAATCACAGAGCGGGATCACTAAATCACCGCCTCAGCCAATCACAGAGCGGGATCACTAAATCACCGCCTCAGCCAATCAGAGACTGGATTGCTAACTGATCACCTCAGCCAATCAGAGGCCAGCTCGACTACTGCACGACTCAGCCAATCAGAATTGCCGCTCACTTCCTGACAGCCAAGTCCACCAATGACTGTTCTCCGCACTTTGACTGACAGCGGATGAGCCAATCAGAGGCTGAGCCTTCTGACTGACAGCAGTGTCAGCCAATCAGAACACCGGCAGCTAACGGCCACGCCCCCAAAGCAAATCCGGGAATGACAGACACTTCAACGAATCAGGAAGCTGGTGTCAGTGTGTGAGGGTCAGTGTCCATTTGTGTGTCACTGTGTGTGTCACTGTGTGTGAGGGTCAGTGTCCATGTGTGTGTCACTGTGTGTGTGTCAGTGTGTATCACTGTGTGTGTATCTGAGTCAGTGTGTGTCACTGTGTGTGTGTCAGTGTGTATCACTGTGTGTGTGAGTCAGTGTGTGTCACTGTGTGTGGGTCAGTGTGTATCAGTGTGTGTGTGTGTGGGTCAGTGTGTGTCACTGTGAGTGTCAGTATGTATCACTGTGTGTGTGTGTCAGTATGTATCACTGTGTGTGTGTCACTGTTTGTGTCAGTGTGTCTCACTGTGTGTGCATGTCAGTGTGTGTGACTGTGTGTGTGTGTGCGTCAGTGTTTATCACAGTGTGTGTGTCACTGTGTGTCACTGAGTGTGTGTGTGTGTGTGTCAGTTTGTATCACTGTGTGTGTGTCAGTGTGTATCACTGTGTGTGTGGGTGTGTGTACGTCAGTGTGTATCACTGTCTGTGTATCACTGGGCGTGTGTGTGTCAGTGTGTATCACTGTGTGTGTGTGTGTCAGTGGGTGTCACTGTGTGTGTGTGTCAGTGCGTGTCACTGTGTGTGTCAGTGTGTATCACTGTGTGTGTGTCAGTGTGTATCACTGCGTGTGTGAGCGACAGTGTCACTGTGTGTGTGTGTGTGTCAGTGTGTATCACTGTGTGTGTGTCACTTTGTGTGTGAGTGGTTGTGTCAGTGTGCATCACTGTGTGTTTGTGGGTCAGTGTGTATCACTGTGTGTGTGTGGGTCAGTGTGTGTCACTGTGTGTGTCAGTATTTATCACTGTGAGTGTGTCAGTGTGTGTCACTGAGTGTGAGTGTTTCAGTGTGTATCACTGTGTGTGTGTGTATGTCAGTGTGTATCACTGCGTGTCTGAGGGACAGTGTCACTGTGTGTGTGTGTGTCAGTGTGTATCACTGTGTGTGTGTGTGTGTGTGTGTCAATGAGTATCACTGGGTGTGTGTGTGTCAGTGTGTATCACTGTGTGTGTGTGTGTCAGTGTGTATCACTGTGTGTGTGTGTCAGTGTGTATCACTGCATGTGTGAGGGACAGTGTCACTGTGTGTGTGTGTGTGTGTCAGTGTGTATCACTGTGTGTGTGTCAGTGTGTGTCACGGTGTGTGTGTGTCAGTGTGTGTCACTGTGTGTGTGTGTCAGTGTGTATCACTGTGTGTGTGTGTGTGTCAGTGTGTATCACTGTGTGTGTGTGGGTCAGTGTGTGTCACTGTGTGTGCGTCAGTGTGTATCACAGTGTGTGTGTGTGTGTGTTTGTGTGTCAGTGTGTATCACTGTGTGTGTGTCAGTGTGTATCACTATGTGTGTGGGTCAGTGTGTGTCACTGTGTGTGTGTCAGTGTTTATCAGTGTGTGTGTGTGTGTGTGTGGGTTAGTGTGTGTCACTGTGTGTGTGTCAGTGTGTATCACTGTGTGTGTCAGTGTGTATCACTGTGTGTGTGGGTCAGTGTGTATCACTGCATGTGTGAGGGACAGTGTCACTGTGTGTGTGTGTGTGTGTCAGTGTGTATCACTGTGTGTGTGTCAGTGTGTGTCACGGTGTGTGTGTGTGTCAGTGTGTGTCACTGTGTGTGTGTGTCAGTGTGTATCACTGTGTGTGTGTGTGTGTCAGTGTGTATCACTGTGTGTGTGGGTCAGTGTGTGTCACTGTGTGTGCGTCAGTGTGTATCACAGTGTGTGTGTGTGTGTGTTTGTGTGTCAGTGTGTATCACTGTGTGTGTGTCAGTGTGTATCACTATGTGTGTGGGTCAGTGTGTGTCACTGTGTGTGTGTCAGTGTTTATCAGTGTGTGTGTGTGTGTGGATTAGTGTGTGTCACTGTGTGTGTGTCAGTGTGTATCACTGTGTGTGTGTCAGTGTGTATCACTGTGTGTGTGGGTCAGTGTGTATCACTGTGTTTGTGTCAGTGTGTGTCACTGTGTGCGTGTGACAGTGTGTTTCACTGTGTGCGTGTCAGTGTGTATCACTGTGTGAGTGTGTGTCAGAGTGTATCACTGTGTTTGTGTGTGTTTAAGTGTGTATCACTGTGTGTGTATGGGTCAGTGTGGATCACTGTGTGTGTATGTGTCAGTGTGTTTCACTGTGTGTGTGTCAGTGTGTGTCAATGTGTGTGTGTGGGTCACTGTGTGTCACTGTGTGTGTGTGGGTCTGTGTGCATCACTGTGTGTGTGTGTGTGTGTGTGCGTGTGTCAGTGTTTATCAGTGTGTGTGTGTGGGTCAGTGTGTATCACTGTGTGTGTGTGTCACTGCGTGTGTGTGTGTCACTGTGTGTGTGTGTGTGTCAGTGTGTGCCACTGTGTGTGTGTGTGCCAGTGTGTATCACTGTGTGTGTGTGTGTGTGTGTGTGTCAGTGTGTATCACTGTGTGGGTCAGTGTGTATCACTGTGTGCGTGTCAATGTGTGTGTGTGTGTGTGTTTGTGTGTTTCAATGTGTGTGGGTCAGTGTGTATCACTGTGTGTGTGTCAGTGTGTGTGTGTGTGTCAGTGTGTATCACTGTGTGTGTGTCAGTGTGTGTGTGTGTGTGTCACTGTGACATAGAACATAGAACATAGAACAGTACACACAGAACAGGCCCTTCGGCCCACGATGTTGTGCCGAGCTTTATCTGAAACCAAGATCAAGCTATCCCACTCCCTATCATCCTGGTGTGCTCCATGTGCCTATCCAATAACAGCTTAAATGTTCCTAAAGTGTCTGACTCCACTATCACTGCAGGCAGTCCATTCCACACCCCAACCACTCTCTGCGTAAAGAACCTACCTCTGATATCCGTCCTGTATCTCCCACCACGAACCCTATAGTTATGCCCCCTTGTAATAGCTCCATCCACCCGAGGAAATAGTCTTTGAACGTTCACTCTATCTATCCCCTTCATCATTTTATAAACCTCTATTAAGTCTCCCCTCAGCCTCCTCCGCTCCAGAGAGAACAGCCCTAGCTCCCTCAACCTTTCCTCATATGACCTACCCTCCAAACCAGGCAGCATCCTGGTAAATCTCCTCTGCACTCTTTCCAGCGCTTTGTGTGTGTGTCTGTGTGTTTCAATGTGTGTGTGTGAGTGTGTATCACTGTGTGTGTGTTACTTTGTGTGTGAGTGTGTGTGTCAGTGTGCATTACTGTGTGTGTGGGTCATTGTGTATCACTGTGTGTGTGTGGGTCAGTGTGTGTCACTGTGTGTGTCAGTATGTATCACTTGTGTGTGTCACTGTTTGTGTCAGTGTGTCTCACTGTGTGTGTGCATGCCAGTGTGTGTCACTGTGTCTGTGTGTGTGCGTCCGTGTGTATCACTGTGTGTGTGTGTGTGTGTGTCAGTGTATCACTGTGTGTTTTTGTCAGTGTGTGTCACTGTGTGTGTGTGTATCAGTGTGTGTGAGGGTCAGTGTCGATGTGCGTGTCAGTGTGTGTCACTGTGTGTGTGAGTGTGTGTGTCAGTGTGCATCACTGTGTGTGTGTGGGGGGGGGGTCAGTGTGTATCACTGTGTGTGTGTGGGTCAGTGTGTGTCGCTGTGTGTCAGTGTGTATCACTGTGTGTGTGTGTCAATGTGTATCACTGTGTGTGTGTCACTGTGTGTGTCAGTGTGTCTCACTGTGTGTGCATGTCAGTGTGTGTGACTGTGTGTGTGTGTGCGTCAGTGTTTATCACAGTGTGTGTGTCACTGTGTGTCACTGAGTGTGTGTGTGTGTCAGTTTGTATCACTGTGTGTGTGTCAGTGTGTATCACTGTGTGTGTGGGTGTGTGTGCGTCAGTGTGTATCACTGTCTGTGTATCACTGGGCGTGTGTGTGTCAGTGTGTATCACTGTGTGTGTGTGTCAGTGGGTGTCACTGTGTGTGTGTGTCAGTGCGTGTCACTGTGTGTGTCAGTGTGTATCACTGTGTGTGTCAGTGTGTATCACTGCGTGTGTGAGCGACAGTGTCACTGTGTGTGTGTGTGTGTGTGAGTGTGTATCACTGTGTGTGTGTCACCTTGTGTGTGAGTGTGTGTGTCAGTGTGCATTACTGTGTGTGTGGGTCAGTGTGTATCACTGTGTGTGTGTGGGTCAGTGTGTGTCACTGTGTGTGTCAGTATGTATCACTGTGTTTGTGTGTCAGTATGTATCACTGTGTGTGTGTCACTGTTTGTGTCAGTGTGTCTCACTGTGTGTGCATGTCAGTGTGTGTGACTGTGTGTGTGTGTGTGCGTCAGTGTTTATCACAGTGTGTGTGTCACTGTGTGTCACTGAGTGTGTGTGTGTGTCAGTTTGTATCACTGTGTGTGTGTCAGTGTGTATCACTGTGTGTGTGGGTGTGTGTGCGTCAGTGTGTATCACTGTCTGTGTATCACTGGGCGTGTGTGTGTCAGTGTGTATCACTGTGTGTGTGTGTCAGTGGGTGTCACTGTGTGTGTGTGTCAGTGCGTGTCACTGTGTGTGTCAGTTTGTATCACTGTGTGTGTGTCAGTGTGTATCACTGCGTGTGTGAGCGACAGTGTCACTGTGTGTGTGTGTGTGTCAGTGTGTATCACTGTGTGTGTGTCACTTTGTGTGTGAGTGGTTGTGTCAGTGTGCATCACTGTGTGTGTGTGGGTCAGTGTGTATCACTGTGTGTGTGTGGGTCAGTGTGTGTCACTGTGTGTGTCAGTATTTATCACTGTGTGAGTGTGTCAGTGTGTGTCACTGAGTGTGTGTGTTTCAGTGTGTATCACTGTGCGTGTGTGTGTCAGTGTGTATCACTGCGTGTCTGAGGGACAGTGTCACTGTGTGTGTGTGTGTCAGTGTGTATCACTGTGTGTGTGTGTGTGTGTCAATGAGTATCACTGGGTGTGTGTGTGTCAGTGTGTATCAATGTGTGTGTGTGTGTCAGTGTGTATCACTGTGTGTGTGTGTCAGTGTGTATCACTGCATGTGTGAGGGACAGTGTCACTGTGTGTGTGTGTGTGCCAGTGTGTATCACTGTGTGTGTGTCAGTGTGTGTCACTGTGTGTGTGTGTCAGTGTGTATCACTGTGTGTGTGGGTCAGTGTGTGTCACTGTGTGTGCGTCAGTGTGTATCACAGTGTGTGTGTTTGTTTGTCAGTGTGTATCACTGTGTGTGTGTCAGTGTGTATCACTATGTGTGTGGGTCAGTGTGTGTCACTGTGTGTGTGTCAGTGTTTATCAGTGTGTGTGTGTGTGTGGGTTAGTGTGTGTCACTGTGTGTGTGTCAGTGTGTATCACTGTGTGTGTGTCAGTGTGTATCACTGTGTGTGTGGGTCAGTGTGTATCACTGTGTTTGTGTCAGTGTGTGTCACTGTGTGCGTGTGACAGTGTGTTTCACTGTGTGCGTGTCAGTGTGTATCACTGTGTGAGTGTGTGTCAGAGTGTATCACTGTGTTTGTGTGTGTTTAAGTGTGTATCACTGTGTGTGTATGGGTCAGTGTGGATCACTGTGTGTGTATGTGTCAGTGTGTTTCACTGTGTGTGTGTCAGTGTGTGTCAATGTGTGTGTGTGGGTCACTGTGTGTCACTGTGTGTCTGTGGGTCAGTGTGCATCACTGTGTGTGTGTGTGTGTGTGTGCGTGTGTCAGTGTTTATCAGTGTGTGTGTGTGGGTCAGTGTGTATCACTGTGTGTGTGTGTCACTGCGTGTGTGTGTGTCACTGTGTGTGTGTGTGTGTGTGTCAGTGTGTGCCACTGTGTGTGTGTGTGCCAGTGTGTATCACTGTGTGTGTGTGTGTGTGTGTGTGTGTGTGTGTGTCAGTGTGTATCACTGTGTGTGTGGGTCAGTGTGTATCACTGTGTGCGTGTCAATGTGTGTGTGTGTGTGTGTTTGTGTGTTTCAATGTGTGTGGGTCAGTGTGTATCACTGTGTGTGTGTCAGTGTGTGTGTGTGTGTCAGTGTGTATCACTGTGTGTGTGTCAGTGTGTGTGTGTGTCACTGTGACATAGAACATAGAACAGTACAGCACAGAACAGGCCCTTCGGCCCACGATGTTGTGCCGAGCTTTATCTGAAACCAAGATCAAGCTATCCCACTCCCTATCATCCTGGTGTGCTCCATGTGCCTATCCAATAACAGCTTAAATGTTTCTAAAGTGTCTGACTCCACTATCACTGCAGGCAGTCCATTCCACACCCCAACCACTTTCTGCGTAAAGAACCTACCTCTGATATCCGTCCTGTATCTCCCACCACGAACCCTATAGTTATGCCCCCTTGTAATAGCTCCATCCACCCGAGGAAATAGTCTTTGAACGTTCACTCTATCTATCCCCTTCATCATTTTATAAAACTCTATTAAGTCTCCCCTCAGCCTCCTCCGCTCCAGAGAGAACAGCCCTAGCTCCCTCAACCTTTCCTCATATGACCTACCCTCCAAACCAGGCAGCATCCTGGTAAATCTCTCTGCACTCTTTCCAGCGCTTTGTGTGTGTGTCTGTGTGTTTCAATGTGTGTGTGTGTCAGAGTGCATCACTGTGTGTGTGTTTGGTCAGCGTGTATCACTGTGTGCGGGGGGCAGTGTGTATCAGTGTGTGTGTGTGTGTGTCAGTGTGTGTCACTGTGTGTGTGTCACTGTGTGTGTGTGTGTGTCAGTGTGCATCACTTTGTGTGTGTGTGTGTGTGTGTCAGTGTGTATCACTGTGTGTGGGGGGGTCGGTATGTATCACTGTGTGAGTGTGTGTCAGTGTGTATCACTGTGTGTCTGTGGGTCAGTGTGCATCACTGTGTGTGTGTGGGTCAGTGTGCATCACTGTGTGTCTGTGTGTGTCAGTGTGTATCACTGTGTGTGTGTGTGTGGGTCAGTGTGGATCACTGTGTGTGTATGTGTCAGTGTGTATCACTGTGTGTGTGTGTGTCAGTGTGTATCACTCTGTGTGTGGGGCTCAGTGTGCATCACTGTGTGTGTGTGTCAGTGTGTGTCACTGTGTGTGTGTGTCTGTGTGTGTGTATCACTGTGTGTGTCTGTGTGTGTGTATATATATGTATATTATATATTATACATATATAATCCATATCAGTGTGGATGTGTTTGTGTGTGCGCGTGTTGTCTCAAATCTGGAGATTTCCTAGTCTTCTGTGGATTTAAACTCCCTCTTGAAGCTGAGCGAAACCCTTTTAAAAACATGGCAGAATCTGTAAGGAGCTTTGAGCTTTAACAAAGGGTCACCTGGACTCGAAACGTCAGCTCTTTCCTCTCCTTACAGATGCTGCCAGACATGCTGAGATTTTCCAGCGTTTCCTCTTTTGGTTTCAGATTCCAGCAGCCGCAGTAATTTTATTTTATCCTTTTAAAAATATAATCCATCAGCGCATAGAGACATCACGGATACTGATTCACACAAAGTGAGAGAGACAGAGAGAGAGTGACAGAGAGAGATACAGAGTGAGAGAGGCAGAAATTCACCACCACCCCCTCCTAGGAATTAGAGTGACGAAAGGCTGAACTTCTAAAAGTGAATTGTAAAGGTGTCTGTGCATTCTGTTTAATAATTAGCTTCATTGCTCTGTCTCACACTCCTGATATTTTGGACATAGGACAAACTAATAGACCATTTCATATGACAGAATTAATTTTCTGTTTGTCATCCACCAAAGGGTCAACATATTTGTGACGAATTGCAAAGCTTGGCTATTTGAACCGCAGGTCTTCAAACTCCAGCCCCCACCGCGTTTGGGGTAATACAGAGACAACAGCACACGAGTGTGGCCTGTGGAACAGGCCTCAGTTCATCATCCTCCTCTGGAGAAAATCTCTGGTCCAAGGGTTCCGAGTCACATTTCAGTCTTCAAAATTCAAATTCCAGGGGAGAAGAAATAGAGAAAAATAATTAATTAAATACAAGAAAATGTTTCAATTAAACACCCAGCCCATCACCAATGCGGGAATCACACAGACTCAGCTCATCACCAACGGGGGAATCACACAGACCCAGCTCATCGCCAATGGGAGGAATCACACAGACCCGGCTCATTGCCAACGCGGGGAATACCACAGACTCAGCTTATTGCCAATGGGGGGAATCACACAGATCCGGCTCATCGGCAATGGACTGGCCAGCGATCGAGTGGTCTGGCAAGCTGCAGGCTGACATATCGGGGCCACTGCACATGGCAGTTCGTTAAGAAGTTTAAGGCTCATGGGATACATCATTATTGCATAACTCCTCCCTACATTATTTCTTCCAAAATGCATCACTTTGCATTCATCAGGATTAAATTCCATCTGCCACCTCTCCGCCCAATTTTCCAGCCTATCTATATCCTGCTGTATTGCCCGACAATGTTCATCGCTATCTGCAAGTCCAGCCATCTTCGTGTCATCCGCAAACTTACTGATAACACCAGTTACACCTTCTTCCAAATCAGCGGAGAAGGAAAGGAGAGGATGCAGAATGTAGTGTTACAGTCATAGCTCGGGTGTAGAGAAAGATCAACTTAATATGAGGTAGGTCCATTCAAACGTCTGATGGCAGCAGGGAAGAAGCTGTCCTTGAGTTGGTTGGTGCGAGTCCTCAGACTTTGTCCTTTTCCCGATGGAAGCAGGTGAAAGAGAGAATGTCCGGGGAATGTGGGGTCCTTGATTATGCCGGCTGCTTTGCCGAGGCAGCGGGCAGTGTAGACAGAGTCAATGGATGGGAGGCTGGTTTGCGTGATGGATTGGGCTTTGTTCATGACCCTTCATTCCGGGGGATTAGCGGGGTAAATATGTGGGGTTGCGGGGATAGGGCCTGGGTGAGGTTGCCGTTGGTGTAGGTTCGATGGACTGAACGGCCTCCTTCTGCACTGTGGGGATCCTATGAGTCGATGATTGTATGATTTTGAATGAATGGATCAACACTGGGTAATAATTATGAATCATGAAACATTCTTGCTGAATGAAATGTCCAGATTGACGGTAATAATGATGTGAGTGCCCTGAATAAATCAACTATTGAGACAAATGATGATTTCAAAGTGATTATTTTCAAATAACATTAAAGCAAATCTGTGTCATTCACAGCAGAAGGCTCGCAATTGAATTATGGCAAATATTTATTTTTTGGCATAAACATCCAAGGACACAGAACAACTTGTTGATTCTTTTCGATCGAGGCTTCAGATCCAGTGCCGTGCAGTTAGAAAATAATCTTTGTCATCCTCCCCTGATTCACTGCTTGTGAATGAATAAGAGAAATATCCAAGAAAGGTTCAATTACACATCAGTTTAAAGTTTGTTCATTAATGTCACACGTAGCGTGGGCGGCACGGTGACACAGTGCTTAGCACTGCTGCCTCACAGCTCCAGGTTCAATTCCAGCCTCGGGTCACTGTCTGTGGGAGTTTGTACGTTCTCCCCGTGTCGGCGTGGGTTTCGTCCGGGTGCACCGGTTTCTGTATAACAGGCTGGAGAAGGAGCTCTCCTCATAGCTAATGCCCCCCATACCAGGCAACATCCTGGTAAATCTTTTCTGTACCCTCTCCAAAGCCTCCACATCCTTCCAGCCGTGTGGCGAACAGAATTGAACACTATATTCCAAGTGCGGCCTAACTAAGGTTCTATAAAGCCGCCACATGACTTGCCAATTTTTAAACTCAATACCCTGGCCGATGAAGGCATGCATGCCGTATGCCTTCTTGACTACCTTCTCCACCTGCGTTGCCACTTTCAGTGACCTGTGTACCTGTACACCGAGATCACTCTGCCTATCAATACTCCTAAGGGTTCTGCCATTTACTGTATATTTCCTATCTGTATTAGACCTTCCAAAATGCATTACCTCACATTTGACCGGATTAAACTCCATCTGCCATCTCTCCGCCCAAGTCTCCAACTGATCAATATCCTGCTGTATCCTCCGATGGTGCTTATCGCTATCCGCAAACCCACCAAACTTTGTGTGGTCCGCAAACTTACTAATCAATCCGGTTACATTTTCATCGAAATCATTTATAATATATTACAAACAGCAAAGGTCCCAGCACCGATCCCTGAGGAACACCACTTGTCACAGCCCTCCATTCAGAAATGCTGGACAGGCTGGAGAAGGGGCTGAATGGGACCTCCTCCTGTTCCTGTGTAACAGGCTGGAGAAGGGGCTGAATGGCCTCCTCCTGTTCCTGTGTAACAGGCTGGAGAAGGGGCTGAATGGGGCCTTCTCCTGTTACTGTCTAACAGGCTGGAGAAGGGGCTGAATGGTCTCCTCCTGTTCCTGTGTAACAGGCTGGAGAAGGGGCTGAATGGCCTTCTCCTGTTCCTGTGTAATAGGCTGGAGAAGGGGCTGAATGGGGCCTCCTCCTGTTCCTGTGTAACAGGCTGGAGAAGGGGATGAATGGGGCCTCCTCCTGTTCCTGTGTAGCAGGCTGGAGAAGGGGCTGAATGGGGCTTCCTCCTGTTCCTGTGTAGCAGGCTGGAGAAGGGGCTGAATGGGGCCTCCTCCTGGTCCTGTGTAACAGGCTGGAGAAGGGGCTGAATGGGGCCTCCTCCTGTTCCTGTGTAACAGGCTGGAGAAGGGGCTGAATGGGGCCTCCTCCTGTTCCTGTGTAACAGGCTGGAGAAGGGGCTGAATGGGGCCTCCTCCTGTCCCTGTGTACCAGGCTGGAGAAGGGGCTGAATGGGGCCTCCTCCTGTGCCTGTGTATGAGGCTGGAGAAGTGGCTGAATGGCCTCCTCCTGTTCCTGTGTAACAGACTGCAAAAGGGGCTGAATGGCCTCCTCCTTTTCCTGTGTAACAGGCTGGAGAAGGGGCTGAATGGGGCCTCCTCCTGTTCCTGTGTAACAGACTGGAGAAGGGGCTGAATGGGGCCAAATCCTGTTCCTGTGTAACAGACTGGAGAAGGGGCTGAATGGGGCCTCCTCCTGTTCCTGTGTAACAGACTGGAGAAGGGGCTGAATGGGGCCTCCTCCTGTTCCTGTGTAACAGGCTGGAGAAGGGGCTGAATTGGGCCTCCTCCTGTTCCTGTGTAACAGGCTGGAGAAGGGGCTGAATGGGGCCTCCTCCTGTTCCTGTGTAACCGGCTGGAGAAGGGGCTGAATGGGGCCTCCTCCTGTTCCTGTGTAACAGGCTGGAGAAGGGGCTGAATGGGGCCTCCTCCTGTTCCTGTGTAACAGGCTGGAGAAGGGGCTGAATGGCCTGCTCCTGGTCCTGTGTAACAGGCTGGAGAAGGGGCTGAATGGGGCCTCCTCCTGTTCCTGTGTAACCGGCTGGAGAGGGGGCTGAATGGCCTCCTCCTGTTTCGGTGTAACAGCCTGGAGAAGTGGCTGAATGGGTCCTCCTCCTGTTCCTGTGTAACAGGCTGGAGAAGGGGCTTGAATGGGGCCTCCTCCTGTTCCTGTGTAACCGTCTGGAGAAGGGGCTGAATGTCCTCCTCCTGTTTCTGTGTGACAGGCTGGAGAAGGGGCTGAATGGCCTACTCCTGTTCCTGTGTAACAGGCTGGAGAAAGGGCTGAATGGGGCCTCCACCTGTTCCTGTATAACCGGCTGGAGATGGCGCTGAATGGGACCTCCTCCTGCTCCTGTGTAACAGTCTGGAGAAGGGGCTGAATGGCCTCCTCCTGTTCCTGTGCAACAGTATGGAGATTGGGCTGAATGGCCTCCTCCTGTTCCTGTCTAACAGACTGGAGAAGGGGCTGAATGGGGCCTCCTCCTGTTCCTGTGTAACAGGCTGGAGAAGGGACTGAATGGGGCCTCCCCCTCTTCCTGTGTAACAGACTGGAGAAGGGGCCGAATGGGGCCTCCTCCTGTTCCTGTGTAACAGGCTGGAGAAGAGGCTGAATGGGGCCTCCTCCTGTTCCCTGTGTAAGCGGCTGGAGAAGGGGCTGAATGGGGCCTCCTCCTGTTCCTGTCTAACAGGCTGCAGAAGGGACTGAATGGGGCCTCCTCCTGTTCCTGTGTAACAGGCTGGAGAAGGGGCTGAATGGCCTCCTCCTGTTCCTGTGTAACAGGCTGGAGAGGGGGCTGAATGGCCTCTTCCTGTTCCTGTGTAACAGGCTGGAGAAGGAGCTGAATGGGGCCTCCTCCTGTTCCTGTGTAACAGGCTGGATAAGGGGCTGAATGGCCTCCTACTGGTCCTGTGTAACAGGCTGGAGAAGGGGCTGAATGGCCTCCTCCTGTTCCTGTGTAACAGGCTGGAGAAGGGGCTAAATGGCCTCCTCCTGTTCCTGTGTAACAGGCTGGAGAAGGGGCTGAATGGGGCCTCCTCCTGTTCCTCTGTAACAGGCTGGAGAAGGGGGTGAATTGCCTCCTCCTGTTCCTGCGTAACAGGCTGGAGAAGGGGCTGAATGGCATCCTCCTGTTCCTGTGTAACAGGCTGGAGAAGGGGCTGAATGGGGCCTCCTCCTGTTCGTGTGTAACAGGCTGGAGAAGGGGCTGAATGGCCTCCTCCTGTTCCCTGTGTAACAGGCTGGAGAAGGAGCTGAATGGGGCTTCCGCCTGTTCCTGTGTAACAGGCTGGAGAAGGGGCTGAATGGGGCCTCCTCCTGTTCCTCTGTAACAGGCTGGAGAAGGGGGTGCATTGCCTCCTCCTGTTCCTGTGTAACAGGCTGGAGAAGGGGCTGAATGGCCTCCTCCTGTTCCTGGGTAACAGGCTGCAGATGGGGCTGAATGGGGCCTCCTCCTGTTCCTGCGTAACAGGCTGGAGAATGGGGTGAATGGCCTCCTCCTGTCCCCGTGTAACTATCTGGAGAAGTGGGTGAATGGCCTCCTCCTGTCCCTGTGCAACAGGCAGGAGAAGGGGCTGAATGGCCTCCTCCTGTTCCTGTGTAACAGGCTGGAGAAGGGGCTGAATGGCCTCCTCCTGTTCCTGTGTAACAGACTGGAGAAGGGGCTGAATGGGGCCACCTCCTGTTCCTGTGTAACAGGCTGGAGAAGGGGCTGAATGGAGCCTCCTCCTGTTCCTGTGTACCAGGCTGGAGAACGGGGTTAATGGCCTCCTCCTGTTCCCTATGTAACTGGCTGGAGAAGAGGCTAAATGGGGCCTCCTCGTGTTCCTGTGTAACAGGCTGGAGAAGGGGCTGAAGGTGGCCTCCTCCTGTTCCTGTGTAACAGGCTGGAGAAGGGGCTGAATGGGGCCTCCTCCTGTTCCTGTTTAACAGACTGGAGAAGGGGCTGAATGGCCTCCTCCTGTTCCTGCGTAACAGGCTGGAGAAGGGGCTGAATGGGGCCTCCTCCAGTTCCTGTGTAACAGGCTGGAGAAGGCGCTGAATGGCCTCCACCTGTTCCGTGTGTAACAGACTGGAGAAGGGGCTGAATGGGGTCTCCTCCTGTTCCTATGTAACAGGCTGGAGAAGGGGCGGAATGGGCCTC
The DNA here is from genome assembly GCF_964213995.1 of Mustelus asterias. NCBI lineage: Eukaryota > Metazoa > Chordata > Chondrichthyes > Carcharhiniformes > Triakidae > Mustelus > Mustelus asterias. The sequence goes on from NW_027590129.1 coordinate 307,485, forward strand.
TTCCTGTTCCTGTGTAACAGGCTGGAGAAGGTGCTGAATGGCCTCCTCCTGTTCCAGTGTAACAGGCTGGAGAAGGGGCTGAATGGGGCCTCCTACTGTTCCCTGTGTAACAGGCTGGAGATGGGGCTGAATGGGGCCTCCTCCTGATCCTGTGTAACAGGCTGGAGAAGGGGCTGAATGGGGCCTCCTCCTGTTCCCTGTGTAACAGTCTGGAGAAGGGGCTGAATGGGGCCTCCTCCTGTTCCTGTGTAACAGGCTGGAGAAAGGACTGAATCGCCTCCTCCTGTTCCTGTGTAACAGGCTGGAGAAGGGGCTGAATGGGGCCTCCTCCTGTTCCTGTGTAACAGGCTGGAGAAGGGGCTGAATGGGGCCTCCTCCTGTTCCTTATAACAGGCTGGAGAAGGGGCTGAATCGGGCCTCCTCCAGTTCCTGTGTAACAGGCTGGAGAAGGGGCTGAATGGCCTCCTCCTGTTCCTGTTTAACAGGCTGGAGAAGGGGCTGAATGGGGCCTCCTCCTTTTCCTGTGTAACAGGCTGGAGAAGGGGCTGAATGGCCTCCTCCTGTTCCAGTATAACAGGCTGGAGAAGGGGCAGAATGGGGCCTCCTCCTGTTCCCTGTATAACAGGCTGGAGAAGGGGCTGAATGGGGCCTCCTCCTGTTCCCTGTGTAACAGGCTGGAGATGGGGCTGAATGGGGCCTCCTCCTGTTCCTGTTTAACAGGCTGGAGAAGGGGCTGAATGGGGCCTCCTCCTGTTCCCTGTGTAACAGTCTGGAGAAGGGGCTGAATGGGGCCTCCTCCTGTTCCTGTGTAACAGGCTGGAGAAGGGGCTGAATGACCTCCTCCTGTTCCTGGGTAACAGGCTGCAGATGGGGCTGAATGGGGCCTCCTCCTGTTCCTTCGTAACAGGCTGGAGAATGGGGTGAATGGCCTCCTCCTGTCCCCGTGTAACTATCTGGAGAAGTGGGTGAATGGCCTCCTCCTGTCCCTGTGCAACAGGCAGGAGAAGGGGCTGAATGGCCTCCTCCTGTTCCTGTGTAACAGGCTGGAGAAGGGGCTGAATGTGGCCTCCTCCTGTTCCTGTGTAACAGGCTGGAGAAGGGGCTGAATGGCCTCCTCCTGTTCCTGTGTAACAGACTGGAGAAGGGGCTGAATGGGGCCACCTCCTGTTCCTGTGTAACAGGCTGGAGAAGGGGCTGAATGGCCTCCTCCTGTTCCTGTGTACCAGGCTGGAGAACGGGGTTAATGGCCTCCTCCTGTTCCCTATGTAACTGGCTGGAGAAGAGGCTAAATGGGGCCTCCTCGTGTTCCTGTGTAACAGGCTGGAGAAGGGGCTGAATGGGGCCTCCTCCTGTTCCTGTGTAACAGGCTGGAGAAGGGGCTGAATGGGGCCTCCTTCTGTTCCTGTTTAACAGACTGGGGAAGGGGATGAACAAACAGAGGATAACAAAGAGAGAAATAAGGAAGGAGAGGATCAAATATGAAGGTAGGCTAGCCAGTAACATTAGGAATGATAGTAAAAGTTTCTTTAAATACATTAAAAACAAACGGGAGGCAAAAGTAGACATTGGGCCGCTCCAAAATGACGCTGGTAATCTAGTGATGGGAGACAAGGAAATAGCTGAGGAACTTAATAAGTACTTTGCGTCAGTCTTCACAGTAGAAGACATGAGTAATATCCCAACAATTCAGGAAAGTCATGGGGCAGAGTTGAATATGGTTGCCATCACAAAGGAGAAAGTGCTAGAGAAACTAAAAGGTCTGAAAATTGATAAATCTCCGGGCCCAGATGGGCTACATCCTAGAGTTCTAAAGGAGATAGCTGAAGAAATAGTGGAGGCGTTTGTTATGATCTTTCAAAAGTCACTGGAGTCAGGGAAAGTCCCAGAGGATTGGAAAATCGCTGTTGTAACCCCACTGTTCAAGAAGGGAACAAGAAAAAAGATGGAAAATTATAGGCCAATTAGCCTAACTTCAGTTGTTGGCAAAATTCTAGAATCCATCGTTAAGGATGAGATTTCTAAATTCTTGGAAGTGCAGGGTCGGATTAAGACAAATCAGCATGGATTTAGTAAGGGGAGGTCGTGCCTGACAAACCTGTTAGAGTTCTTGAAGAGATAACAAATAGGTTAGACCAAGGAGAGCCAATGGATGTTATCTATCTTGACTTCCAAAAGGCCTTTGACAAGGTGCCTCACGGGAGACTGCTGAGTAAAATAAGGGCCCATGGTATTCGAGGCAAGGTACTAACATGGATTGACGATTGGCTGTCAGACAGAAGGCAGAGAGTTGGGATAAAAGGTTCTTTCTCAGAATGGCAACCGGTGACAAGTGGTGTCCCGCAGGGTTCAGTGTTGGGGCCACAGCTGTTCTCTTTATATATTAACGATCTAGATGACGGGACTGGGAGCATTCTGGCCAAGTTTGCCGATGATACAAAGATAGGTGGAGGGGCAGGTAGTATTGAGGAGGTGGGGAGGCTGCAGAAAGATTTAGACAGTTTAGGAGAGTGGTCCAAGAAGTGGCTGATGAAATTCAACGTGGGCAAGTGCGAGGTCGTACACTTTGGAAAAAAGAATAGAGGCATGGACTATTTTCTAAACGGTGACAAAATTCATAATGCTAAAGTGCAAAGGGACTTGGGAGTCCTAGTCCAGGATTCTCTAAAGGTAAACTTGCAGGTTGAGTCCGTAATTAGGAAAGAAAATGTAATGTTGTCATTTATCTCAAGAGGCTTGGAATACAAAAGCAGGGATGTACTTCTGAGGCTTTATAAAGCACTGGTTAGGCCCCATTTGGAGTACTGTGAGCAATTTTGGGCCCCACACCTCAGGAAGGACACACTGGCACTGGAGCGGGTCCAGCGGAGATTCACACGGATGATCCCAGGAATGGTAGGCCTGACATACGATGAACGTCTGAGGATCGTGGGATTATATTCATTGGAGTTTAGGAGGTTGAGGGGAGATCTGATAGAAACTTACAAGATAATGAACGGCTTAGATAGGATGGACGTAGGGAAGTTGTTTCCATTAACAGGGGAGACTAGGACGCGGGGGCACAGCCTTAGAATAAAAGGGAGTCACTTTAGAACAGAGATGAGGAGAAATTTCTTCAGCCAGAGAGTGGTGGGTCTGTGGAATTCATTGCCACAGAGGGCTGTGGAGGCCGAGACGTTGAGCGTCTTCAAGACAGAAATTGATAAATTCTTGATTTCTCGAGGAATTAAGGGCTATGGGGAGAGAGCGGGTAAATGGAGTTGAAATCAACCATGATTGAATGGTGGAGTGGACTCGATGGGCCGAATGGCCTTACTTCCGCTCCTATGTCTTATGGTCTTATGGTCTTATGAATGGCCTCCTCCTGTTCCTGTGTAACAGGCTGGAGAAGGGGCTGAACCGGGCCTCCTCCAGTTCCTGTGTAACAGGCTGGAGATGGCGCTGAATGGCCTCCACCTGTTCCCTGTGTAACAGACTGGAGAAGGGGCTGAATGGGGTCTCCTCCTGTTCCTATGTAACAGGCTGGAGAAGGGGCTGAATGGGCCACTTCCTGTTCCTGTGTAACAGGCTGGAGAAGGTGCTGAATGGCCTCCTCCTGTTCCAGTGTAACAGGCTGGAGAAGGGGCTGAATGGGGCCTCCTCCTGTTCCCTGTGTAACAGGCTGGAGATGGGGCTGAATGGGGCCTCCTCCTGTTCCTGTGTAACAGGCTGGAGAAGGGGCTGAATGGGGCCTCCTCCTGTTCCCTGTGTAACAGTCTGGAGAAGGGGCTGAATGGGGCCTCCTCCTGTTCCTGTGTAACAGGCTGGAGAAGGGGCTGAATGGGGCCTCCTCCTGTTCCTTATAACAGGCTGGAGAAGGGGCTGAATCGGGCCTCCTCCAGTTCCTGTGTAACAGGCTGGAGAAGGGGCTGAATGGCCTCCTCCTGTTACTGTGGAACAGACTGGAGAAGGCGCTGAATGGCCTCCTCCTGTTCCTGTTTAACAGGCTGGAGAAGGGGCTGAATGGGGCCTCCTCCTGTTCCTGTGTAACAGGCTGGAGAAGGGGCTGAATGGCCTCCTCCTGTTCCAGTATAACAGGCTGGAGAAGGGGCAGAATGGGGCCTCCTCCTGTTCCCTGTATAACAGACTGGAGAAGGGGCTGAATGGGGCCTCCTCCTGTTCCTGTGTAACAGGCTGGAGAAAGGGCAGAATGGGGCCTCCTCCTGTTCCCTGTATAACAGGCTGGAGAAGGGGCTGAATGGGGCCTCCTCCAGTTCCAGTGTAACAGGCTGGAGAAGGGGCTGAATGGGGCCTCCTCCTGTTCCCTGTGTAACAGGCTGGTGATGGGGCTGAATGGGGCCTCCTCCTGTTCCTGTGTAACAGGCTGGAGAAGGGGCTGAATGGGGCCTCCTCCTGTTCCTGTGTAACAGGCTGGAGAAGGTGCAGAATGGGGCCTCCTCCTGTTTCCTGTATAACAGGCTGGAAAGGGACTGAATGGGGCCTCCTCCTGTTCCTGTCTAACAGGCTGCAGAAGGGGCTGAATGTCCTCCTCCTGTTCCTGTGTAACAGGCTGGAGAAGGGGCTGAATGGGGCCTCCTCTTGTTCCCTGTTTAACAAGCTGGAGCTGGGGCTGAATGGGGCCTCCTCCTGTTCGTATGTAACAGGCTGGAGAAGGGGCTGAATGGGGCCTCCTCCTGTTCCTGTCTCACAGGCTGGAGAAGGGGCTGAATGGCCTCCTCCTGTTCCAGTGTAACAGGGTGGAGAAGGGGCAGAATGGGGCCTCCTCCTGTTCCCTGTATAACAGGCTGGAGAAGGGACTGAATGGGGTTTCCTCCTGTTCCTGTGTAACAGGCTGGAGAAGGGGCTGAATGGGGCCTCCTCCTGTTCCCTGTGTAACAATCTGGAGAAGGGGCTGAATGGGGCCTCCTCCTGTTCCTTATAACAGGCTGGAGAAGGGGCTGAATGGGGCCTCCTCCTGTTCCTGTGTAACAGGCTGGAGAAGTGGCTGAATGGCCTCCTCCTGTTCCTGTGTAATAGGCTGGAGAAGGGGCTGAACGGGGCGGCACGGTAGCACAGTGGTTAGCACTGCTGCTTCACAGCTCCAGGGTCCCGGGTTCGATTCCCGGCTCGGGTCACTGTCTGTGTGGAGTTTGCACATTCTCCTCGTGTCTGCGTGGGTTTCCTCCGGGTGCTCCGGTTTCCTCCCACAGTCCAAAGATGTGCGGGTTAGGTTGATTGGCCAGGTTAAAAAATTGCCCCTTAGAGTCCTGGGATGTGTAGGTTAGAGGGATTAGTGGGTAAAATATGTGGGGGTAGGGCCTGGGTGGGATTGTGGTCGGTGCAGACTCGATGGGCCGAATGGCCTCCTTCTGCACTGTAGGGTTTCTATGATTTCTATGAATGGGGTCTCCTCCTGTTCCTGTGTAACAGGCTGGAGAACGCGCTGAATGCGGCCTCCTCCTGTTCCTGTGTAACAGGCTGGAGAAGGGGCTGAATGGGGCCTCCTCCTGTTCCTGTGTAACAGGCTGGAGAAGGGGCTGAATGGGGCCTCCTCCTGTTCCTTATAACAGGCTGGAGAAGGGGCTGAATGGGGCCTCCTCCTGTTCCTGTGTAACAGGCTGGAGAAGGGGCTGAATGGGGCCTCCTCCTGTTCCTGTGTAACAGGCTGGAGAAGGGGCTGAATGGGGCCTCCTCCTGTTCCTTATAACAGGCTGGAGAAGGGGCTGAATGGGGCCTCCTCCTGTTCCTGTGTAACAGGCTGGAGAAGGGGCTGAATGGCCTCCTCCTGTTACTGTGGAACAGACTGGAGAAGGCGCTGAATGGCCTCCTCCTGTTCCTGTGTAACAGGCTGGAGAAGGGGCTGAATGGGGCCTCCTCCTGTTCCTGTGCAACAGGCTCGAGAAGGGGCTGAATGGCCTCCTCCTGTTCCAGTATAACAGGCTGGAGAAGGGGCAGAATGGGGCCTCCTCCTGTTCCCTGTATAACAGGCTGGAGAAGGGGCTGAATGGGGCCTCCTCCTGTTCCTGTGTAACAGGCTGGAGAAGGGGCAGAATGGGGCCTCCTCCTGTTCCCTGTATAACAGGCTGGAGAAGGGACTGAATGGGGCCTCCTCCTGTGCCTGTGTAACAGGCTGGAGAAGGGGCAGAATGGGGCCTCTTCCTGTTCCTGTGTAACAGGCTGGAGAAGGGGCTGAATCGGGCCTCCTCCAGTTCCTGCGTAACAGGCTGGAGAAGGGGCTGAATGGCCTCCTCCTGTTACTGTGGAACAGACTGGAGAAGGCGCTGAATGGCCTCCTCCTGTTCCTGTGTAACAGTCTGGAGAAGGGGCTGAATGGCCTCCTCCTGTTCCTGTGTAACAGTCTGGAGAAGGGGCTGAATGGCCTCCTCCTGTTACTGTGTAACAGGCTGGAGAAGGGGCTGAATGGGGCCTCCTCCTGTTACTGTGTAACATCAGGAGAAGGGGCTGAATGGCCTCCTCCTGTTCCTGTGTAAAAGACTGGAGAAGGGGCTGAATGGACTCCTCCTGTTCCTGTGTAACAGGCTGGAGAAGGGGCTGAATGGGGCCTCCTCCTGTTCCTTTGTAACAGGCTAGAGAAGGGGCTGAATGGGACCTGCTCCTGTTCCTGTGTAACAGACTGGAGAAGGGACTGAATGGGGCCTCCTCCTGTCCCTGTGTAACAGGCTGGAGAAGGGGCTGAATGGGGCCTCCTCCTGTTCCCTGTGTAACACGCTGGAGAAGGGGCTGAGTGGGGCTCCTCCTGTTCCTGTGTAACATGCTGGAGAAGGGGCTGAATGGGGCCTCCTCCTGTTCCTGTGTAACAGGCTGGAGAAGGGGCTAAATGGGGCCTCCTCCTGTTCCTGTGTAACAGGCTGGAGAAGGGAATGAATCCCCTCCTCCTGTTCCTGTGTAACCGGTTGGAGAAGGGGCTGAATGGCCTCCTCCTGTTCCTGTGTAACAGCCTGGAGAAGGGGCTGAATGGGGCCTCCTCCTGTTCCTGTGTAACAGGCTGGAGAAGGGACTGAATGGGGCCACCTCCTGTTCCTGTGCAACAGGCTGGATAAGGGGCTGAATGGCCTCCTCCTGTTCCCTGTATAACAGGCTGGAAAAGGGGCTGAATGGCCTCCTCCAGTTCCTGTGTAACAGACTGGAGAAGGGGCTGAATGGGGCCTCCTCCTGTTCCTGTGTAACATTCTGGAGAAGGGTCTGAATGGGGCCTCCTCCTGTTCCTGTGTAACAGGCTGGAGAAGGGGCTGAATGGGGCCTCCTCCTGTTCCCTGTGTAACAGGCTGGAGTAGGGTTTGAATTGGGCCTCCTCCTGTTCCCTGTGTAACAGGCTGGAGAAGGGGTTGAATGGGGCCTCCTCCTGTTCCTGTGTAAAAGGCTGGAGAAGGGACTGAATCCCCTCCTCCTGTTCCTGTGATACAGGCTGGAGAAGGGGCTGAATGGGGCCACCTCCTGTTCCTGTGTAACAGTCTGGAGAAGGGGCTGAATGGCCTCCTCCTGTTCCTGTGTAACAGGCTGGAGACGTGGCTGAATGGGGCCTCCTCCTGTTTCTGTGTAACAGGCTGGAGAAGGGGCTGAATGGGGCCTCCTCCTGTTCCTGTGTAACAGGCTGGAGAAGGGGCTGAATGGGGGCTCCTCCTGTTCCTGTGTAACAGGCTGGAGAAGGGGCTGAATGGGGCCTCCTCCTGTTCCTGTGTAACAGGCTGGAGAAGGGGCTGAATGGGGCCTGCTGCTGTTCCTGTGTAACAGGTTGGAGAAGGGGCTGAATCGGGCCTCCTCCTGTTCCTGTGTAACAGGCTGGAGAAGAGGCTAAACGGGGCGTCCTCCTGTTCCTGTGTATCTGACTGGAGAAGGGGCTGAATGGGTCCTCCGCCTGTTCCTGTGTAACAGGCTGGAGAATGGGCTGAATGGGGCCTCCTCCTGTTCCTGTGTAACAGGCTGGAGAAGGGGCTGAATCCCCTCCTCCTGTTCCTGTGTAACAGGCAGGAGAAGGGGCTGAATGGCCTCCTCCTGTTCCGTGTGTAACAGGCTGGAGAAGGGGCTGAATGGGGCCTCCTCCTGTTCCCTGTGTAACAGGCTGGAGAAGGGGCTGAATGGCCTCCGCCTTTTCCCTGTATAACAGTCTGGAGACGGGGCTGAATGGCATCCTCCTGTTCCTGTGTAACAGGCTGGAGAAGGGGCTGAATGGGGCCTCCTCCTGTTCCTGTGTAACCGGCTGGAGAAGGGACAGAATGGCCTCCTTCTGTTCCTGTGTAACAGGCTGGAGAAGGGGCTGAATGGCCTCCTCCTGTTCCTGTGTAACAGACTGGAGAAGGGGCTGAATGGGGCCTCCTCCTGTTCCTGTGTAACAGGCTGGACAAGGGACTGAATGGGGCCTCCTCCTGTTCCTGTGTAACAGGCTGGAGAAGGGGCTGAATGGGGCCTCCTCCTGTTCCTGTGTAACAGGCTGGAGAAGGGGCTGAATGTGGCCTCCTCCTGTCCCTGTGTAACAGGCTGGTGTAGGGGCTGAATGTGGCCCCCTCCTGTTCCTGTGTAACAGGCTGGAAAAGGGGCTTAATGGGGCCTCATCCTGTTCCTGTGGAACAGGCTAGAGAAGGGGCTGAATCCCCTCCTCCTGTTCCTGTGTAACAGCCTGGAGAAGGGGCTGAATGGGGCCTCCTCCTGTTCCCTCTGTAACAGGCTGGAGAAAGGGCTGAATCGGTCCTCCTCCTGTTCCTGTGTAACAGTCTGGAGAAGGGGCTGAATGGCCTCCTCCTGTTCCTGTGTAACAGGCTGGAGAAGGGGCTGAATGGGGCCTCCTCCTGTTCCTGTGTAACATCAGGAGAAGGGGCTGAATGCCCTCCTCCTGTTCCTGTGTAAGAGGCTGGAGAAGGGGCTGAATGGGGCCTCCTCCTGTTCCTGCGTAACAGGCTGGAGAAGGGGCTGAATGTGGCCTCCTCCTGTTCCTGTGTAACAGGCTGGGGTAGGGGCTGAATGGTGCCTCCTCCTGTTCCCTGTGTAACAGGATGGAGAAGGGGCTGAATGGCCTCCTCCTGTTCCTGTGTAACAGCCTGGAGAATGGGCTGAATGGGGCCACCTCCTGTTCATGTGTAACAGGCTGGAGAAGGGGCTGAATGGCCTCCTCCTGTTCCTGTGTAACAGGCAGGAGAAGGGGCTGAATGGCCTCCTCCTGTTCCTGTGTAACAGACTGGAGAAGTGGCTGAATGGGGCCTCCGCCTGTTCCTGTGTAACAGGTTGGAGAAGGGACTGAATGGGCCCTCCTCCTGTTCCAGTGCAACAGGCTGGAGAAGGGGCAGAATGGGGCCTCCTCCTGTTCCTGTGTAACAGGCTGGAGAAGGGACTGAATCCCCTCCTCCTGTTCCTGTGTAACCGGTTGGAGAAGCGGCTGAATGGCCTCCTCCTGTTCCTGTGTAACAGGATGGAGAAGGGGCTGAATGGGGATTCCTCCTGTTCCTGTGTAACAGTCTGGAGAAGGGGCTGAATGGCCTCCTCCTGTTCCTGTGTAACAGGCTGGAGAAGGGGCTGAATAGCCTCCTCCTGTTCCTGTGTAACAGTCTGGAGAAGGGGCTGAATGGCCTCCTCCTGTTCCTGTGTAACAGTCTGGAGAATGGGCTGAATGGCCTCCTCCTGTTCTTGTGTAACAGGCTGGAGAAGGGACTGAATGGGGCCTCCTCCTGTTCCCTGTGTAACAGGCTGGAGAAGGGGCTGAATGGCCTCCTCCTGTTCCTGTGTAACATGCTGGAGAAGGGGCTGAATGGGGCCTCCTCCTGTTCCTGTGTAACAGGCAGGATAACGGGCTGAATGGCCTCCTCCTGTTCCTGTGTAACAGACTGGTGAAGGGGCTGAATGGACTCCTCCTGTTCCTGTGTAACAGGCTGGAGAAGGGACTGAATGGGGCCTCCACCTGTTCCAGTGTAACAGGCTGGAGAAGGGGCAGAATGGGGCCTCCTCCTGTTCCCTGTGTAACAGGCTGGAGAAGGGGCTGAATGGCCTCCACCTGTTCCTGTGTAACAGGCTGGAGAAGGGGCAGAATGGGGCCGCCTCCTGTTCCTGTGTAAAAGGCTGGAGAAGGGACTGAATCCCCTCCTCCTGTTCCTGTGTAACCGGCTGGAGAAGGGGCTGAATCGCCTCCTCCTGTTCCTGTGTAACGGGCTGGAGAAGGGGCTGAATGGGGCCTCCTCCTGTTCCTGTGTAACAGGCTGGAGAAGGGGCTGAATGGGGCCTCCTCCTGTTCCTGTGTAACAGTCTGGAGAAGGCGCTGAATGGCCTCCTCCTGTTCCTGTGTAACAGGCTGGAGAAGGGGCTGAATGGCCTCCTCCTGTTCCTGTGTAACAGTCTGGAGAAGGGGCTGAATGGCCTCCTCCTCTTCCCTGTGTAACAGGCTGGAGAAGGGGCTGAATGGGGCCTCCTCCTGTTCCTGTGTAACAGGCAGGAGAAGGGGCTGAATGGCCTTATCCTGTTCCTGTGTAACAGGCTGGAGAAGGGGCTGAATGTGGCCTTCTCCTGTTCCTGTGTAACAGGCTGGAGAAGGGGCTGAATGGGGCCTCCTCCTGTTCCTGTGTAACAGGCTGGAGAAGGGGCTGAATGGGGCCTCCTCCTGTTCCAGTGTAACAGGCTGGATAAGGGGCTGAATGGGGCCTCCTCCTGTTCCTGTGTAAAAGGCTGGAGAAGGGACTGAATCCCCTCCTCCTGTTCCTGTGTAACCGGCTGGAGAAGGGGCTGAATGGCCTCCTTCTGTTCCTGTGTAACGGGCTGGAGAAGGGGCTGAATGGGGCCTCCTCCTGTTCCTGTATAACAGGCTGGAGAAGTGGCTGAATGGGGCCTCCTCCTGTTCCTGTGTAACAGTCTGGAGAAGGCGCTGAATGGCCTCCTCCTGTTCCTGTGTAACAGGCTGGAGAAGGGGCTGAATGGCCTCCTCCTGTTCCTGTGTGACAGTCTGGAGAAAGGGCTGAATGGCCTCCTCCTGTTCCTGTGTAACAGTCTGGAGAAGGCGCTGAATGGCCTCCTCCTGTTCCTGTGTAACAGGCTGGAGAAGGGGCTGAATGGCCTCCTCCTGTTCCTGTGTGACAGTCTGGAGAAGTGGCTGAATGGCCTCCTCCTGTTCCTGTGTAACAGGCTGGAGAAGGGGCTGAATGGGGGCACCTCCTGTTCCTGTGTAACAGGCTGGAGAAGGGGCTGAATGGCCTCCTCCTGTTCCTGTGTTACAGGCTGGAGAAGGGGCTGAATGGGGCCTCCTCCTGTTCCTGTGTAACAGGCTGGAGAAGAGGCTAAATGGGGCGTCCTCCTGTTCCTGTGTAACAGGCTGGAGAAGGGACTGAATCCCCTCCTCCTGTTCCTGTGTAAATGGCTCGAGAAGGGGCTTAATGGCCTCCTCCTGTTCCTGTGTAACGGGCTGGAGAAGGGGCTGAATGGGGCCTCCTCCTGTTCCTGTGTAACAGGCTGGAGACGTGGCTGAATGGGGCCTCCTCCTGTTCCTGTGTAACAGTCTGGAGAAGGCGCTGAATGGCCTCCTCCTGTTCCTGTGTAACAGTCTGGAGAAGGGGCTGAATGGCCTCCTCCTGTTCCTGTGGAACAGTCTGGAGAAGAGGCTGAATGGCCTCCTCCTGTTCCTGTGATACAAGCTGGAGAAGGGGCTGAATGGGGCCTGCTGCTGTTCCTGTGTAACAGGTTGGAGAAGGGGCTGAATCGGGCCTCCTCCTGTTCCTGTGTAACAGGCTGGAGAAGAGGCTAAACGGGGCGTCCTCCTGTTCCTGTGTATCTGACTGGAGAAGGGGCTGAATGGGTCCTCCGCCTGTTCCTGTGTAACAGGCTGGAGAATGGGCTGAATGGGGCCTCCTCCTGTTCCTGTGTAACAGGCTGGAGAAGGGGCTGAATCCCCTCCTCCTGTTCCTGTGTAACAGGCAGGAGAAGGGGCTGAATGGCCTCCTCCTGTTCCGTGTGTAACAGGCTGGAGAAGGGGCTGAATGGGGCCTCCTCCTGTTCCCTGTGTAACAGGCTGGAGAAGGGGCTGAATGGCCTCCGCCTTTTCCCTGTATAACAGTCTGGAGACGGGGCTGAATGGCATCCTCCTGTTCCTGTGTAACAGACTGGAGAAGGGGCTGAATGGGGCCTCCTCCTGTTCCTGTGTAACAGGCTGGACAAGGGACTGAATGGGGCCTCCTCCTGTTCCTGTGTAACAGGCTGGAGAAGGGCCTGAATGTGGCCTCCTCCTGTCCCTGTGTAACAGGCTGGTGTAGGGGCTGAATGTGGCCCCCTCCTGTTCCTGTGTAACAGGCTGGAAAAGGGGCTTAATGGGGCCTCCTCCTGTTCCTGTGGAACAGGCTAGAGAAGGGGCTGAATCCCCTCCTCCTGTTCCTGTATAACAGGCTCGAGAAGGGGCTGAATGGGGCCTCCTCCTGTTCCCTCTGTAACAGGCTGGAGAAAGGGCTGAATGGGTCCTCCTCCTGTTCCTGTGTAACAGTCTGGAGAAGGGGCTGAATGGCCTCCTCCTGTTCCTGTGTAACAGGCTGGAGAAGAGGCTGAATGGGGCCTCCTCCTGTTCCTGTGTAACATCAGGAGAAGGGGCTGAATGGCCTCCTCCTGTTCCTGTGTAAGAGGCTGGAGAAGGGGTGAATGGGGCCTCCTCCTGTTCCTGCGTAACAGGCTGGAGAAGGGGCTGAATGTGGCCTCCTCCTGTTCCTGTGTAACAGGCTGGGGTAGGGGCTGAATGGTGCCTCCTCCTGTTCCTGTGTAACAGGCTGGAGAAGAGGCTAAATGGGGCGTCCTCCTGTTCCTGTGTAACAGGCTGGAGAAGGGACTGAATCCCCTCCTCCTGTTCCTGTGTAAATGGCTCGAGAAGGGGCTTAATGGCCTCCTCCTGTTCCTGTGTAACGGGCTGGAGAAGGGGCTGAATGGGGCCTCCTCCTGTTCCTGTGTAACAGGCTGGAGACGTGGCTGAATGGGGCCTCCTCCTGTTCCTGTGTAACAGTCTGGAGAAGGCGCTGAATGGCCACCTCCTGTTCCTGTGTAACAGTCTGGAGAAGGGGCTGAATGGCCTCCTCCTGTTCCTGTGGAACAGTCTGGAGAAGAGGCTGAATGGCCTCCTCCTGTTCCTGTGATACAAGCTGGAGAAGGGGCTGAATGGGGCCTGCTGCTGTTCCTGTGTAACAGGTTGGAGAAGGGGCTGAATCGGGCCTCCTCCTGTTCCTGTGTAACAGGCTGGAGAAGAGGCTAAACGGGGCGTCCTCCTGTTCCTGTGTATCTGACTGGAGAAGGGGCTGAATGGGTCCTCCGCCTGTTCCTGTGTAACAGGCTGGAGAATGGGCTGAATGGGGCCTCCTCCTGTTCCTGTGTAACAGGCTGGAGAAGGGGCTGAATCCCCTCCTCCTGTTCCTGTGTAACAGGCAGGAGAAGGGGCTGAATGGCCTCCTCCTGTTCCGTGTGTAACAGGCTGGAGAAGGGGCTGAATGGGGCCTCCTCCTGTTCCCTGTGTAACAGGCTGGAGAAGGGGCTGAATGGCCTCCGCCTTTTCCCTGTATAACAGTCTGGAGACGGGGCTGAATGGCATCCTCCTGTTCCTGTGTAACAGACTGGAGAAGGGGCTGAATGGGGCCTCCTCCTGTTCCTGTGTAACAGGCTGGACAAGGGACTGAATGGGGCCTCCTCCTGTTCCTGTGTAACAGGCTGGAGAAGGGCCTGAATGTGGCCTCCTCCTGTCCCTGTGTAACAGGCTGGTGTAGGGGCTGAATGTGGCCCCCTCCTGTTCCTGTGTAACAGGCTGGAAAAGGGGCTTAATGGGGCCTCCTCCTGTTCCTGTGGAACAGGCTAGAGAAGGGGCTGAATCCCCTCCTCCTGTTCCTGTATAACAGGCTCGAGAAGGGGCTGAATGGGGCCTCCTCCTGTTCCCTCTGTAACAGGCTGGAGAAAGGGCTGAATGGGTCCTCCTCCTGTTCCTGTGTAACAGTCTGGAGAAGGGGCTGAATGGCCTCCTCCTGTTCCTGTGTAACAGGCTGGAGAAGAGGCTGAATGGGGCCTCCTCCTGTTCCTGTGTAACATCAGGAGAAGGGGCTGAATGGCCTCCTCCTGTTCCTGTGTAAGAGGCTGGAGAAGGGGTGAATGGGGCCTCCTCCTGTTCCTGCGTAACAGGCTGGAGAAGGGGCTGAATGTGGCCTCCTCCTGTTCCTGTGTAACAGGCTGGAAAGGGGGCTTAATGGGGCCTCCTCCTGTTCCTGTGCAACTGGCTGGAGAAGGGGCTGAATCCCGTCCTCCTGTTCCTCTGAAACCGGCTGGAGAAGGGGCTGAATGGCCTCCTCCTGTTCCTGTGCAACTGGCTGGAGAAGGGGCTGAATCCCGTCGTCCTGTTCCTGTGTAACAGGATGGAGAAGGGGCTGAATGGCATCCTCCTGTTCCTGTGTAACAGGCTGGAGAAGGGACTGAATGGGGCCCCCTCCTGTTCCTGTGTCACGGGCTGGAGGAGGGGCTGAATGTGGCCTCCTCCTGTTCCTGTGTAACAGGCTGGGGTAGGGGCTGAATGGTGCCTCCTCCTGTTCCCTGTGTAACAGGATGGAGAAGGGGCTGAATGGCCTCCTCCTGTTCCTGTGTAACAGCCTGGAGAATTGGTTGAATGGGGCCACCTCCTGTTCATGTGTAACAGGCTGGAGAAGGGGCTGAATGGCCTCCTCCTGTTCCTGTGTAACAGGCAGGAGAAGGGGCTGAATGGCCTCCTCCTGTTCCTGTGTAACAGACTGGAGAAGTGGCTGAATGGGGCCTCCTCCTGTTCCTGTGTAACAGGTTGGAGAAGGGACTGAATGGGCCCTCCTCCTGTTCCAGTGCAACAGGCTGGAGAAGGGGGAGAATGGGGCCTCCTCCTGTTCCTGTGTAACAGGCTGGAGAAGGGACTGAATCCCCTCCTCCTGTTCCTGTGTAACCGGCTGGAGAAGCGGCTGAATGGCCTCCTCCTGTTCCTGTGTAACAGGATGGAGAAGGGGCTGAATGGGGATTCCTCCTGTTCCTGTGTAACAGTCTGGAGAAGGGGCTGAATGGCCTCCTCCTGTTCCTGTGTAACAGGCTGGAGAAGGGGCTGAATTGCCTCCTCCTGTTCCTGTGTAACAGTCTGGAAAATCGGGCTGAATGGCCTCCTCCTGTTCCTGTGTAACAGTCTGGAGAATGGGCTGAATGGCCTCCTCCTGTTCTTGTGTAACAGGCTGGAGAAGGGACTGAATGGGGCCTCCTCCTGTTCCCTGTGTAACAGGCTGGAGAAGGGGCTGAATGGCCTCCTCCTGTTCCTGTGTAACATGCTGGAGAAGGGGCTGAATGGGGCCTCCTCCTGTTCCTGTGTAACAGGCAGGATAACGGGCTGAATGGCCTCCTCCTGTTCCTGTGTAACAGACTGGTGAAGGGGCTGAATGGACTCCTCCTGTTCCTCTGTAACAGGCTGGAGAAGGGACTGAATGGGGCCTCCTCCTGTTCCAGTGTAACAGGCTGGAGAAGGGGCAGAATGGGGCCTCCTCCTGTTCCCTGTGTAACAGGCTGGAGAAGGGGCTGAATGGGGCCTCCTCCTGTTCCCTGTGTAACAGGCTGGAGAAGGGGCTGAATGGCCTCCTCCTGTTCCTGTGTAACAGGCTGGAGAAGGGGCAGAATGGGGCCTCCTCCTGTTCCTGTGTAAAAGGCTGGAGAAGGGACTGAATCCCCTCCTCCTCTTCCTGTGTAACCGGCTGGAGAAGGGGCTGAATCGCCTCCTCCTGTTCCTGTGTAACGGGCTGGAGAAGGGGCTGAATGGGGCCTCCTCCTGTTCCTGTGTAACAGGCTGGAGAAGGGGCTGAATGGGGCCTCCTCCTGTTCCTGTGTAACAGTCTGGAGAAGGCGCTGAATGGCCTCCTCCTGTTCCTGTGTAACAGGCTGGAGAAGGGGCTGAATGGCCTCCTCCTGTTCCTGTGTAACAGTCTGGAGAAGGGGCTGAATGGCCTCCTCCTCTTCCCTGTGTAACAGGCTGGAGAAGGGGCTGAATGGGGCCTCCTCCTGTTCCTGTGTAACAAGCAGGAGAAGGGGCTGAATGGCCGCCTCCTGTTCCTGTGTAACAGGCTGGAGAAGGGGCTGAATGTGGCCTTCTCCTGTTCCCTGTGTAAAAGGCTGGAGAAGGGACAGAATGGGGCCTGCTGCTGTTCCTGTGTAACAGGCTGGAGAAGGGGCTGAATGGGGCTTCCTCCTGTTCCTGTGTAACAGGCTGGAGAAGGGGCTGAATCCCCTCCTCCGGTTCCTGTGTAACCGGCTGGAGAAGGGGCTGAATTGGGCCTCCTCCTGTTCCTGTGTAACAGGCAGGAGAAGGGGCTGAATGGCCTCCTCCTGTTCCGTGTGAAACAGGCTGGAGAAGGGGCTGAATGGGGCCTCCTCCTGTTCCCTGTGTAACAGGCTGAAGAAGGGGCTGAATGGCCTCCGCCTTTTCCCTGTATAACAGTCTGGAGACGGGGCTGAATGGCATCCTCCTGTTCCTGTGTAACAGGCTGGAGAAGGGGCTGAATGGCCTCCTCCTGTTCCTGTGTAACCGGCTGGAGAAGGGACAGAATGGCCTCCTCCTGTTCCTGTGTAACAGGCTGGAGAAGGGGCTGAATGGCCTCCTCCTGTTCCTGTGTAACAGACTGGAGAAGGGGCTGAATGGGGCCTCCTCCTGTTCCTGTGTAACAGGCTGGACAAGGGACTGAATGGGGCCTCCTCCTGTTCCTGTGTAACATGCTGGAAAAGGGGCTCAATGGGGCCTCCTCCTGTTCCTGTGTAACAGGCTGGAGAAGGGGCTGCATGTGGCCTCCTCCTGTCTCTGTGTAACAGGCTGGTGTAGGGGCTGAATGGCGCCTCTCCTGTTCCCTGTGTAACAGGCTGGAGAAGGGGCTGAATGGGGCCTCCTCCTGTTCCTGTGGAACAGGCTAGAGAAGGGGCTGAATCCTCTCCTCCTGTTCCTGTGTAACAGGCTGGAGAAGGGGCTGAATGGGGCCTCCTTCTGTTCCTGTGTAACAGTCTGGAGAAGGGTCTGAATGGCCTCCTCCTGTTCCTGTGTAACAGGCTGGAGAAGGGGCTGAATGGCCTCCTACCGGTTCCTGTGTAACAGTCTGGAGAAGGGGCTGAATGGGGCCTCCTCCTGTTCCTGTGTAAGATCAGGAGAAGGGGCTGAATGGCCTCCTCCTGTTCCTGTGTAACAGGCTGGAGAAGGGGCTGAATGGGGCCTCCTCCTGTTCCTGTGTAACAGGCTGGAGAAGGGGCTGAATGGGGCCTCCTCCTGTTCCTGTGTAACAGGCTGGAAAAGGGGCTTAATGGGGCCTCCTCCTGTTCCTGTGCAACTGGCTGGAGAAGGGGCTGAATCCCGTCCTCCTGTTCCTCTGAATCCGGCTGGAGAAGGGGCTGAATGGCCTCCTCCTGTTCCTATGCAACTGGCTGGAGAAGGGGCTGAATCCCGTCCTCCTGTTCCTGTGTAACAGGATGGAGAAGGGGCTGAATGGCATCCTCCTGTTCCTGTGTAACAGGCTGGAGAAGGGGCTGAATGGCATCCTCCTGTTCCTGTGTAACAGGCTGGAGAAGGGGCTGAATGGGGCCTCCTCCTGTTCCTGTGTAACAGGCTGGAGAAGGGGCTGAATGGGTCCTCCTCCTGTTCCTGTGTAACAGGTTGGAGAAGGGGCTGAATCGGGACTCCTCCTGTTCCTGTGTAATAGGCTGGAGAAGAGGCTAAATGGGGCGTCCTCCTGTTCCTTTGTATCTGTCTGGAGAAGGGGCTGAATGGGTCCTCCGCCTGTTCCTGTGTAACAGGCTGGAGAATGGGCTGAATGGGGCCTCCTCCTGTTCCTGTGTAACAGGCTGGAGAAGGGGCTGAATCCCCTCCTCCTGTTCCTGTGTAACAGGCAGGAGAAGGGGCTGAATGGCCTCCTCCTGTTCCGTGTGTAACAGGCTGGAGAAGGGGCTGAATGGGGCCTCCTCCTGTTCCCTGTGTAACAGGCTGGAGAAGGGGCTGAATGGCCTCCGCCTTTTCCCTGTATAACAGTCTGGAGACGGGGCTGAATGGCATCCTCCTGTTCCTGTGTAACAGACTGGAGAAGGGGCTGAATGGGGCCTCCTCCTGTTCCTGTGTAACAGGCTGGACAAGGGACTGAATGGGGCCTCCTCCTGTTCCTGTGTAACAGGCTGGAGAAGGGCCTGAATGTGGCCTCCTCCTGTCCCTGTGTAACAGGCTGGTGTAGGGGCTGAATGTGGCCCCCTCCTGTTCCTGTGTAACAGGCTGGAAAAGGGGCTTAATGGGGCCTCCTCCTGTTCCTGTGGAACAGGCTAGAGAAGGGGCTGAATCCCCTCCTCCTGTTCCTGTATAACAGGCTCGAGAAGGGGCTGAATGGGGCCTCCTCCTGTTCCCTCTGTAACAGGCTGGAGAAAGGGCTGAATGGGTCCTCCTCCTGTTCCTGTGTAACAGTCTGGAGAAGGGGCTGAATGGCCTCCTCCTGTTCCTGTGTAACAGGCTGGAGAAGAGGCTGAATGGGGCCTCCTCCTGTTCCTGTGTAACATCAGGAGAAGGGGCTGAATGGCCTCCTCCTGTTCCTGTGTAAGAGGCTGGAGAAGGGGTGAATGGGGCCTCCTCCTGTTCCTGCGTAACAGGCTGGAGAAGGGGCTGAATGTGGCCTCCTCCTGTTCCTGTGTAACAGGCTGGAAAGGGGGCTTAATGGGGCCTCCTCCTGTTCCTGTGCAACTGGCTGGAGAAGGGGCTGAATCCCGTCCTCCTGTTCCTCTGAAACCGGCTGGAGAAGGGGCTGAATGGCCTCCTCCTGTTCCTGTGCAACTGGCTGGAGAAGGGGCTGAATCCCGTCGTCCTGTTCCTGTGTAACAGGATGGAGAAGGGGCTGAATGGCATCCTCCTGTTCCTGTGTAACAGGCTGGAGAAGGGACTGAATGGGGCCCCCTCCTGTTCCTGTGTCACGGGCTGGAGGAGGGGCTGAATGTGGCCTCCTCCTGTTCCTGTGTAACAGGCTGGGGTAGGGGCTGAATGGTGCCTCCTCCTGTTCCCTGTGTAACAGGATGGAGAAGGGGCTGAATGGCCTCCTCCTGTTCCTGTGTAACAGCCTGGAGAATTGGTTGAATGGGGCCACCTCCTGTTCATGTGTAACAGGCTGGAGAAGGGGCTGAATGGCCTCCTCCTGTTCCTGTGTAACAGGCAGGAGAAGGGGCTGAATGGCCTCCTCCTGTTCCTGTGTAACAGACTGGAGAAGTGGCTGAATGGGGCCTCCTCCTGTTCCTGTGTAACAGGTTGGAGAAGGGACTGAATGGGCCCTCCTCCTGTTCCAGTGCAACAGGCTGGAGAAGGGGGAGAATGGGGCCTCCTCCTGTTCCTGTGTAACAGGCTGGAGAAGGGACTGAATCCCCTCCTCCTGTTCCAGTGTAACCGGCTGGAGAAGCGGCTGAATGGCCTCCTCCTGTTCCTGTGTAACAGGATGGAGAAGGGGCTGAATGGGGATTCCTCCTGTTCCTGTGTAACAGTCTGGAGAAGGGGCTGAATGGCCTCCTCCTGTTCCTGTGTAACAGGCTGGAGAAGGGGCTGAATTGCCTCCTCCTGTTCCTGTGTAACAGTCTGGAAAATCGGGCTGAATGGCCTCCTCCTGTTCCTGTGTAACAGTCTGGAGAATGGGCTGAATGGCCTCCTCCTGTTCTTGTGTAACAGGCTGGAGAAGGGACTGAATGGGGCCTCCTCCTGTTCCCTGTGTAACAGGCTGGAGAAGGGGCTGAATGGCCTCCTCCTGTTCCTGTGTAACATGCTGGAGAAGGGGCTGAATGGGGCCTCCTCCTGTTCCTGTGTAACAGGCAGGATAACGGGCTGAATGGCCTCCTCCTGTTCCTGTGTAACAGACTGGTGAAGGGGCTGAATGGACTCCTCCTGTTCCTCTGTAACAGGCTGGAGAAGGGACTGAATGGGGCCTCCTCCTGTTCCAGTGTAACAGGCTGGAGAAGGGGCAGAATGGGGCCTCCTCCTGTTCCCTGTGTAACAGGCTGGAGAAGGGGCTGAATGGGGCCTCCTCCTGTTCCCTGTGTAACAGGCTGGAGAAGGGGCTGAATGGCCTCCTCCTGTTCCTGTGTAACAGGCTGGAGAAGGGGCAGAATGGGGCCTCCTCCTGTTCCTGTGTAAAAGGCTGGAGAAGGGACTGAATCCCCTCCTCCTCTTCCTGTGTAACCGGCTGGAGAAGGGGCTGAATCGCCTCCTCCTGTTCCTGTGTAACGGGCTGGAGAAGGGGCTGAATGGGGCCTCCTCCTGTTCCTGTGTAACAGGCTGGAGAAGGGGCTGAATGGGGCCTCCTCCTGTTCCTGTGTAACAGTCTGGAGAAGGCGCTGAATGGCCTCCTCCTGTTCCTGTGTAACAGGCTGGAGAAGGGGCTGAATGGCCTCCTCCTGTTCCTGTGTAACAGTCTGGAGAAGGGGCTGAATGGCCTCCTCCTCTTCCCTGTGTAACAGGCTGGAGAAGGGGCTGAATGGGGCCTCCTCCTGTTCCTGTGTAACAAGCAGGAGAAGGGGCTGAATGGCCGCCTCCTGTTCCTGTGTAACAGGCTGGAGAAGGGGCTGAATGTGGCCTTCTCCTGTTCCCTGTGTAAAAGGCTGGAGAAGGGACAGAATGGGGCCTGCTGCTGTTCCTGTGTAACAGGCTGGAGAAGGGGCTGAATGGGGCTTCCTCCTGTTCCTGTGTAACAGGCTGGAGAAGGGGCTGAATCCCCTCCTCCGGTTCCTGTGTAACCGGCTGGAGAAGGGGCTGAATTGGGCCTCCTCCTGTTCCTGTGTAACAGGCAGGAGAAGGGGCTGAATGGCCTCCTCCTGTTCCGTGTGAAACAGGCTGGAGAAGGGGCTGAATGGGGCCTCCTCCTGTTCCCTGTGTAACAGGCTGAAGAAGGGGCTGAATGGCCTCCGCCTTTTCCCTGTATAACAGTCTGGAGACGGGGCTGAATGGCATCCTCCTGTTCCTGTGTAACAGGCTGGAGAAGGGGCTGAATGGCCTCCTCCTGTTCCTGTGTAACCGGCTGGAGAAGGGACAGAATGGCCTCCTCCTGTTCCTGTGTAACAGGCTGGAGAAGGGGCTGAATGGCCTCCTCCTGTTCCTGTGTAACAGACTGGAGAAGGGGCTGAATGGGGCCTCCTCCTGTTCCTGTGTAACAGGCTGGACAAGGGACTGAATGGGGCCTCCTCCTGTTCCTGTGTAACATGCTGGAAAAGGGGCTCAATGGGGCCTCCTCCTGTTCCTGTGTAACAGGCTGGAGAAGGGGCTGCATGTGGCCTCCTCCTGTCTCTGTGTAACAGGCTGGTGTAGGGGCTGAATGGCGCCTCTCCTGTTCCCTGTGTAACAGGCTGGAGAAGGGGCTGAATGGGGCCTCCTCCTGTTCCTGTGGAACAGGCTAGAGAAGGGGCTGAATCCTCTCCTCCTGTTCCTGTGTAACAGGCTGGAGAAGGGGCTGAATGGGGCCTCCTTCTGTTCCTGTGTAACAGTCTGGAGAAGGGTCTGAATGGCCTCCTCCTGTTCCTGTGTAACAGGCTGGAGAAGGGGCTGAATGGCCTCCTACCGGTTCCTGTGTAACAGTCTGGAGAAGGGGCTGAATGGGGCCTCCTCCTGTTCCTGTGTAAGATCAGGAGAAGGGGCTGAATGGCCTCCTCCTGTTCCTGTGTAACAGGCTGGAGAAGGGGCTGAATGGGGCCTCCTCCTGTTCCTGTGTAACAGGCTGGAGAAGGGGCTGAATGGGGCCTCCTCCTGTTCCTGTGTAACAGGCTGGAAAAGGGGCTTAATGGGGCCTCCTCCTGTTCCTGTGCAACTGGCTGGAGAAGGGGCTGAATCCCGTCCTCCTGTTCCTCTGAATCCGGCTGGAGAAGGGGCTGAATGGCCTCCTCCTGTTCCTATGCAACTGGCTGGAGAAGGGGCTGAATCCCGTCCTCCTGTTCCTGTGTAACAGGATGGAGAAGGGGCTGAATGGCATCCTCCTGTTCCTGTGTAACAGGCTGGAGAAGGGGCTGAATGGCATCCTCCTGTTCCTGTGTAACAGGCTGGAGAAGGGACTGAATGGGGCCTCCTCCTGTTCCTGTGCCACAGGCTGGAGGAGGGGCAGAATGTGGCCTCCTCCTGTTCCTGTGTAACAGGCTGGGGTAGGGGCTGAATGGGGCCTCCTCCTATTTCCTGTGTAACAGGATGGAGAAGGGGCTGAATGGCCTCCTCCTGTTCCTGTGTAACAGCCTGGAGAATGGGCTGAATGGGGCCACCTTCTGTTCATGTGTAACAGGCTGGAGAAGGGGCTGAATGGCCTCCTCCTGTTCCTGTGTAACAGGCAGGAGAAGGGGCTGAATGGCCTCCTCCTGTTCCTGTGTAACAGACTGGAGAAGGGGCTGAATGGGGCCTCCTCCTGTTCCTGTTTAACAGTCTGGAGAAGGGGCTGAATGGCCTCCTCCTGTTCCTGTGTAACAGTCTGGAGAAGGGGCTGAATGGCCTCCTCCTGTTCCTGTGTAACAGGCTGGAGAAGGGGCTGATGGGGCCTTCTCCTTTTACTGTGTAACATCAGGAGAAGGGGCTGAATAGCCTCCTCCTGTTCCTGTGTAACAGACTGGAGAAGGGGCTGAATGGGGCCTCCTCCTGTTCCTGTGTAACAGTCTGGAGAAGGGGCTGAATGGCCCCCTTCTGTTCCTGTGTAACAGGCTGGCGAAGGGGCTGAATAGCCTCCTCCTGTTCCTGTTTAACAGTCTGGAGAAGGGGCTGAATGGCCTCCTCCTGTTCCTGTGAAACAGTCTGGAGAAGGGGCTGAATGGTCTCCTCCTGTTCCTGTGTATCTGGCTGGAGAAGAGGCTGAATGGGCCTCCTCCTGTTCCTGTGTAACAGGCTGGAGAAGGGGCTGAATGGCGCCTCCTCCTGTTCCTGTGTAACAGGCTGGAGAAGGGGCTGAATGGGGCATCCTCCTGTTCCTGTGTAACAGGCTGGAGAAGGGACTGAATCCCCTCCTCCTGTTCCTGTGTAACCGGCTGGACAAGGGGCTGAATGGCCTCTTCCTGTTCCTGTGTAGCAGCCTGGAGAAGGGGCTGAATGGGGCCTCCTCCTGTTCCTGTGTAACAGGCTGGGGAAGGGGCTGAATGGGTCCTCCTCCTGTTCCTGTGTAACAGTCTGGAGAAGGGGCTGAATGGCCTCCTCCTGTTCCTGTGTAACAGTCTGGAGAAGGGGCTGAATGGCCTCCTCCTGTTACTGTGTAACAGGCTGGAGAAGGGGCTGAATGGGGCCTCCTCCTGTTACTGTGTAACATCAGGAGAGGGGGCTGAATGGCCTCCTCCTGTTCCTGTGTAACAGGCTGGAGAAGGGGCTGAATGACCTCCTCCTGTTCCTGTGTAACAGACTGGAGAAGGGGCTGAATGGACTCCTCCTGTTCCTGTGTAACAGGCTGGAGAAGGGGCTGAATGGGGCCTCCTCCTGTTCCTTTGTAACAGGCTAGAGAAGGGGCTGAATGGGACCTGCTCCTGTTCCTGTGTAACAGGCTGGAGAAGGGGCTGAATGGGGCCTCCTCCTGTTCCCTGTGTAACACGCTGGAGAAGGGGCTGAGTGGGGCTCCTCCTGTTCCTGTGTAACATGCTGGAGAAGGGGCTGAATGGGGCCTGCTCCTGTTCCTGTGTAACAGGCTGGAGAAGGGGCTAAATGGGGCCTCCTCCTGTTCCTGTGTAACAGGCTGGAGAAGGGAATGAATCCCCTCCTCCTGTTCCTGTGTAACCGGTTGGAGAAGGGGCTGAATGGCCTCCTCCTGTTCCTGTGTAACAGCCTGGAGAAGGGGCTGAATGGGGCCTCCTCCTGTTTTTGTGTAACAGGCTGGAGAAGGGGCTGAATGGGGCCACCTCCTGTTCCTGTGCAACTGGCTGGATAAGGGGCTGAATGGCCTCCTCCTGTTCCCTGTATAACAGGCTGGAAAAGGGGCTGAATGGCCTCCTCCAGTTCCTGTGTAACAGACTGGAGAAGGGGCTGAATGGGGCCTCCTCCTGTTCCTGTGTAACATTCTGGAGAAGGGTCTGAATGGGGCATTCTCCTGTTCCCTGTGTAACAGGCTGGAGAAGGGGCTGAATGGGGCCTCCTCCTGTTCCCTGTGTAACAGGCTGGAGTAGGGTTTGAATGGGGCCTCCTCCTGTTCCCTGTGTAACAGGCTGGAGAAGGGGCTGAATGGGGCCTCCTCCTGTTCCTGTGTAAAAGGCTGGAGAAGGGACTGAATCTCCTCCTCCTGTTCCTGTGTAACCGGCTGGAGAAGGGGCTGAATGGCCTCCTCCTGTTCCTGTGTAACGGGCTGGAGAAGGGGCTGAATGGGGCCTCCTCCTGTTCCTGTGTAACAGGCTGGAGACGTGGCTGAATGGGGCCTCCTCCTGTTCCTGTGTAACAGGCTGGAGAAGGCGCTGAATGGCCTCCTCCTGTTCCAGTGTAACAGGCTGGAGAAGGGGCTGAATGGCCTCCTCCTGTTCCTGTGTAACAGTCTGGAGAAGGGGCTGAATGGCCTCCTCCTGTTCCTGTGGAACAGTGTGGAGAAGAGGCTGAATGGCCTCCTCCTGTTCCTGTGATACAGGCTGGAGAAGGGGCTGAATGGGGCCACCTCCTGTTCCTGTGTAACAGTCTGGAGAAGGGGCTGAATGGCCTCCTCCTCTTCCTGTGTAACAGGCTGGAGAAGGGGCTGAATGGGGCCTCCTCCTGTTCCTGTGTAACAGGCTGGAGAAGGGGCTGAATGGGGCCTCCTCCTGTTCCTGTGTAACAGTCTGGAGAAGGGGCTGAATGGGGCCTGCTGCTGTTCCTGTGTAACAGGCTGGAGAAGGGGCTGAATGGGGCCTCCTCCTGTTCCTGTGTAACAGGCTGGAGAAGGGGCTGAATGGGTCCTCCTCCTGTTCCTGTGTAACAGGTTGGAGAAGGGGCTGAATCGGGACTCCTCCTGTTCCTGTGTAATAGGCTGGAGAAGAGGCTAAATGGGGCGTCCTCCTGTTCCTTTGTATCTGTCTGGAGAAGGGGCTGAATGGGTCCTCCGCCTGTTCCTGTGTAACAGGCTGGAGAATGGGCTGAATGGGGCCTCCTCCTGTTCCTGTGTAACAGGCTGGAGAAGGGGCTGAATCCCCTCCTCCTGTTCCTGTGTAACAGGCAGTAGAAGGGGCTGAATGGCCTCCTCCTGTTCCGTGTGTAACAGGCTGGAGAAGGGGCTGAATGGCCTCCGCCTTTTCCCTGTATAACAGTCTGGAGACGGGGCTGAATGGCATCCTCCTGTTCCTGTGTAACAGGCTGGAGAAGGGGCTGAATGGGGCCTCCTCCTGTTCCTGTGTAACCGGCTGGAGAAGGGACAGAATGGCCTCCTCCTGTTCCTGTGTAACAGGCTGGAGAAGGGGCTGAATGGGGCCTCCTCCTGTTCCTGTGTAACAGGCTGGAGAAGGGGCTGAATGGGGCCTCCTCCTGTTCCTGTGTAACAGGCTGGACAAGGGACTGAATGGGGCCTCCTCCTGTTCCTGTGTAACAGGCTGGAGAAGGGGCTGAATGGGGCCTCCTCCTGTTCCTGTGTAACAGGCTGGAGAAGGGCCTGAATGTGGCCTCCTCCTGTCCCTGTGTAACAGGCTGGTGTAGGGGCTGAATGTGGCCCCCTCCTGTTCCTGTGTAACAGGCTGGAAAAGGGGCTTAATGGGGCCACCTCCTGTTCCTGTGGAACAGGCTAGAGAAGGGGCTGAATCCCCTCCTCCTGTTCCTGTGTAACAGGCTGGAGAAGGGGCTGAATGGGTCCTCCTCCTGTTCCTGTCTAACAGTCTGGAGAAGGGGCTGAATGGCCTCCGCCTTTACAAGTGGTGTACCTCAGGCGTCTGCAGAAAATGCAGATGTATGGGATTGGGGGTGATCTAGGAAATTGGATCAGGAATTGGCTAGCGGTTAGGAAACAGAGGGTGGTGGTTGATAGTAAATATTCATCATGGAGTGCGGTTACAAGTGGTGTACCTCAGGGATCTGTTTTGGGGCCACTGCTGTTTGTAATATTTATTAATGATCTGGATGAGGGTATAGTTGGGTGGATTAGCAAATTTGCTGATGACACCAAAGTCGGTGGTGTGGTAGACAGTGAGGAAGGGTGTCGTAGTTTGCAGGAAGACTTAGACAGGTTGCAAAGTTGGGCCGAGAGGTGGCGGATGGAGTTTAATGCGGAGAAGTGTGAGGTAATTCACTTTGGTAGGAATAACAGATGTGTTGAGTATAGGGCTAACGGGAGGACTTTGAATAGTGTGGAGGAGCAGAGGGATCTAGGTGTATGTGTGCATAGATCCCTGAAAGTTGGGAATCAAGTAGATAAGGTTGTTAAGAAGGCTTATGGTGTCTTGGCGTTTATTGGTAGGGGGATTGAATTTAGGAGTCGTAGCGTTATGTTGCAACTGTACACAACTCTGGTGCGGCCGCACTTGGAGTACTGTGTGCAGTTCTGGTCCCCACATTACAGGAAGGATGTGGAGGCTTTGGAGAGGGTGCAGAGGAGGTTTACCAGGATGTTGCCTGGTATGGAGGGGAGATCCTATGAGGAGAGGCTGAGGGATTTGGGATTGTTTTCGCTGGAAAGGCGGCGGCTAAGAGGGGATCTTATTGAAACATATAAGATGATTAGAGGTTTAGATAGGGTGGATAGTGATAGCCTTTTTCCTCTGATGGAGAAATCCAGCACGAGGGGGCATGGCTTTAAATTGAGGGGGGGTAGTTATAGAACCGATGTCAGGGGTAGGTTCTTTACCCAGAGGGTGGTGAGGGATTGGAATGCCCTGCCAGCATCAGTAGTAAATGCGCCTAGTTTGGGGGCGTTTAAGAGATCCGTAGATAGGTTCATGGACGAAAAGAAATTGGTTAAGGTTGGAGGGTCACAGTTTTTTTTTTAACTGGTCGGTGCAACATCGTGGGCCGAAGGGCCTGTTCTGCGCTGTAATGTTCTATGTTCTATGTTCTATGTTCCTGTTCCTGTGTAACAGGCTGGAGAAGGGGCTGATGGGCCTCCTACCGGTTCCTGTGTAACAGTCTGGAGATGGGGCTGAATGGCCTCCTCCTGTTCCTGTGTAACAGTCTGGAGAAGGGGCTGAATGGCCTCCTCCTGTTCCTGTGTAACAGGCTGGAGAAGGGGCTGAATGGGGCCTCCTCCTGTTCCTGTGTAACATCAGGAGAAGGGGCTGAATGGCCTCCTCCTGTTCCTGTGTAAGAGGCTGGAGAAGGGGCTGAATGGGGCCTCCTCCTGTTCCTGTGTAACAGGCTGGAGAAGGGGCTGAATGTGGCCTCCTCCTGTTCCTGTGTAACAGGCTGGAAAGGGGGCTTAATGGGGCCTCCTCCTGTTCCTGTGCAACTGGCTGGAGAAGGGGCTGAATCCCGTCTTCCTGTTCCTCTGAAACCGGCTGGAGAAGGGGCTGAATGGCCTCCTCCTGTACCTGTGTAACAGGGTGGAGAAGGGGCTGAATGGCATCCTCCTGTTCCTGTGTAACAGGCTGGAGAAGGGACTGAATGGGGCCTCCTCCTGTTCCTGTGTCACGGTCTGGAGGAGGGGCTGAATGTGGCCTCCTCCTGTTCCTGTGTAACAGGCTGGGGTAGGGGCTGAATGGTGCCTCCTCCTGTTCCCTGTGTAACAGGATGGAGAAGGGGCTGAATGGCCTCCTCCTATTCCTGTGTAACAGCCTGGAGAATGGGCTGAATGGGGCCACCTCCTGTTCCTGTGTAACAGGTTGGAGAAGGGACTGAATGGGCCCTCCTCCTGTTCCAGTGCAACAGGCTGGAGAAGGGGCAGAATGGGGCCTCCTCCTGTTCCTGTGGAACAGGCTGGAGAAGGGACTGAATCCCCTCCTCCTGTTCCTGTGTAACCGGCTGGAGAAGCGGCTGAATGGCCTCCTCCTGTTCCTGTGTAACAGGATGGAGAAGGGGCTGAATGGGGATTCCTCCTGTTCCTGTGTAACAGTCTGGAGAAGGGGCTGAATGGCCTCCTCCTGTTCCTGTGTAACAGGCTGGAGAAGGGGCTGAATAGCCTCCTCCTGTTCCTGTGTAACAGTCTGGAGAAGGGGCTGAATGGCCTCCTCCTGTTCCTGCGTAACAGTCTGGAGAATGGGCTGAATGGCCTCCTCCTGTTCTTGTGTAACAGGCTGGAGAAGGGACTGAATGGGGCCTCCTCCTGTTCCCTGTGTAACAGGCTGGAGAAGGGGCTGAATGGCCTCCTCCTGTTCCTGTGTAACATGCTGGAGAAGGGGCTGAATGGGGCCTCCTCCTGTTCCTGTGTAACAGGCAGGATAACGGGCTGAATGGCCTCCTCCTGTTCCTGTGTAACAGACTGGTGAAGGGGCTGAATGGACTCCCCCTGTTCCTGTGTAACAGGCTGGAGAAGGGACTGAATGGGGATTCCTCCTGTTCCAGTGTAACAGGCTGGAGAAGGGGCAGAATGGGGCCTCCTCCTGTTCCCTGTGTAACAGGCTGGAGAAGGGGCTGAATTGGGCCTCCTCCTGTTCCCTGTGTAACAGGCAGGAGAAGGGGCTGAATGGCCTCCTCCTGTTCCTGTGTAACATGCTGCAGAAGGGGCTGAATGGGGCCTCCTCCTGTTCCTGTGTAACAGGCAGGATGAGGGGCTGAATGGTCTCCTCCTGTTCCTGTGTAACAGACTGGAGAAGGGGCTGAATGGGGCCTCCTCCTGTTCCTGTGTAACAGGCTGGAAAAGGGACTGAATGGGGCCTCCTCCTGTTCCTGTGTAACAGGCTGGTGAAGGGACTCAATCCCCTCCTCCGGTTCCTGTGTAACCGGCTGGAGAAGTGTCTGAATGTCCACCTCCTGTTCCTGTGTAACAGGCTGGAGAAGGGGCTGAATGGGGCCTCCTCTTTTTCCTGCGTAACAGGCTGGAGAAGGGGCTGAATGGGGCCTCCTCCTGTTCCCTGTGTAACAGGCTGGAGAAGGGGCTGCGTGGGGCTCCTCCTGTTCCTGTGTAACATGCTGGAGAAGGGGCTGAATGGGGCCTCCTCCTGTTCCTGTGTAACAGGCTGGAGAAGGGGCTAAATGGGGCCTCCTCCTGTTCCTGTGTAACAGGCTGGAGAAGGGAATGTATCCCCTCCTCCTGTTCCTGTGTAACCGGTTGGAGAAGGGGCTGAATGGCCTCCTCCTGTTCCTGTGTAACAGCCTGGAGAAGGGGCTGAATGGGGCCTCCTCCTGTTCCTGTGTAACAGGCTGGAGAAGGGGCTGAATGGGGCCACCTCCTGTTCCTGTGCAACAGGCTGGATAAGGGGCTGAATGGCCTCCTCCTGTTCCCTGTATAACAGGCTGGGAAAGGGGCTGAATGGCCTCCTCCAGTTCCTGTGTAACAGACTGGAGAAGGGGCTGAATGGGGCCTCCTCCTGTTCCTGTGTAACATTCTGGAGAAGGGTCTGAATGGGGCCTCCTCCTGTTCCCTATGTAACAGGCTGGAGTAGGGTTTGAATGGGGCCTCCTCCTGTTCCCTGTGTAACAGGCTGGAGAAGGGGCTGAATGGGGCCTCCTCCTGTTCCTGTGTAAAAGGCCGGAGAAGGGACTGAATCCCATCCTCCTGTTCCTGTGTAACCGGCTGGAGAAGGGGCTGAATGGCCTCCTCCTGTTCCTGTGTAACGGGCTGGAGAAGGGGCTGAATGGGGCCTCCTCCTGTTCCTGTGTAACAGGCTGGAGACGTGGCTGAATGGGGCCTCCTCCTGTTCCTGTGTAACAGTCTGGAGAAGGGGCTGAATGGCCTCCTCCTGTTCCTGTGTAACAGGCTGGAGAAGGGGCTGAATGGCCTCCTCCTGTTCCTGTGTAACAGTCTGGAGAAGGGGCTGAATGGCCTCCTCCTGTTCCTGTGGAACAGTGTGGAGAAGAGGCTGAATGGCCTCCTCCTGTTCCTGTGATACAGGCTGGAGAAGCGGCTGAATGGCCTCCTCCTGTTCCTGTGTAACAGGATGGAGAAGGGGCTGAATGGGGATTCCTCCTGTTCCTGTGTAACAGTCTGGAGAAGGGGCTGAATGGCCTCCCCTGTTCCTGTGTAACAGGCTGGAGAAGGGGCTGAATAGCCTCCTCCTGTTCCTGTGTAACAGTCTGGAGAAGGGGCTGAATGGCCTCCTCCTGTTCCTGCGTAACAGTCTGGAGAATGGGCTGAATGGCCTCCTCCTGTTCTTGTGTAACAGGCTGGAGAAGGGACTGAATGGGGCCTCCTCCTGTTCCCTGTGTAACAGGCTGGAGAAGGGGCTGAATGGCCTCCTCCTGTTCCTGTGTAACATGCTGGAGAAGGGGCTGAATGGGGCCTCCTCCTGTTCCTGTGTAACAGGCAGGATAACGGGCTGAATGGCCTCCTCCTGTTCCTGAGTAACAGACTGGTGAAGGGGCTGAATGGACTCCCCCTGTTCCTATGTAACAGGCTGGAGAAGGGACTGAATGGGGATTCCTCCTGTTCCAGTGTAACAGGCTGGAGAAGGGGCAGAATGGGGCCTACTCCTGTTCCCTGTGTAACAGGCTGGAGAAGGGGCTGAATTGGGCCTCCTCCTGTTCCCTGTGTAACAGGCTGGAGAAGGGGCTGAATGGGGCCTCCTCCTGTTCCTGTGTAACAGGCTGGAGAAGGGGCTGAATGGGGCCTCCTCCTGTTCCTGTGTAACAGGCTGGAGAAGGGGCTGAATGGGGCCTCCTCTTTTTCCTGCGTAACAGGCTGGAGAAGGGGCTGAATGGGGCCTCCTCCTGTTCCCTGTGTAACACGCTGGAGAAGGGGCTGAATGGGGTTCCTCCTGTTCCTGTGTAACAGGCTGGAGAAGGGGCTAAATGGGGCCTCCTCCTGTTCCTGTGTAACAGGCTGGAGAAGGGAATGTATCCCCTCCTCCTGTTCCTGTGTAACCGGTTGGAGAAGGGGCTGAATGGCCTCCTCCTGTTCCTGTGTAACAGCCTGGAGAAGGGGCTGAATGGGGCCTCCTCCTGTTCCTGTGTAACAGGCTGGAGAAGGGGCTGAATGGGGCCACCTCCTGTTCCTGTGCAACAGGCTGGATAAGGGGCTGAATGGCCTCCTCCTGTTCCCTGTATAACAAGCTGGAAAAGGGGCTGAATGGCCTCCTCCAGTTCCTGTGTAACAGACTGGAGAAGGGGCTGAATGGGGCCTCCTCCTGTTCCTGTGTAACATTCTGGAGAAGGGTCTGAATGGGGCCTCCTCCTGTTCCCTATGTAACAGGCTGGAGTAGGGTTTGAATGGGGCCTCCTCCTGTTCCCTGTGTAACAGGCTGGAGAAGGGGCTGAATGGGGCCTCCTCCTGTTCCTGTGTAAAAGGCTGGATAAGGGACTGAATCCCCTCCTCCTGTTCCTGTGTAACCGGCTGGAGAAGGGGCTGAATGGCCTCCTCCTGTTCCTGTGTAACGGGCTGGAGAAGGGGCTGAATGGGGCCTCCTCCTGTTCCTGTGTAACAGGCTGGAGACGTGGCTGAATGGGGCCTCCTCCTGTTCCTTTGTAACAGTCTGGAGAAGGCGCTGAATGGCCTCCTCCTGTTCCTGTGTAACAGGCTGGAGAAGGGGCTGAATGGCCTCCTCCTGTTCCTGTGTAACAGTCTGGAGAAGGGGCTGAATGGCCTCCTCCTGTTCCTGTGGAAAAGTGTGGAGAAGAGGCTGAATGGCCTCCTCCTGTTCCTGTGATACAGGCTGGAGAAGGGGCTGAATGGGGCCACCTCCTGTTCCTGTGTAACAGTCTGGAGAAGGGGCTGAATGGCCTCCTCCTCTTCCTGTGTAACAGGCTGGAGAAGGGGCTGAATGGGGCCTCCTCCTGTTCCTGTGTAACAAGCTGGAGAAGGGGCTGAATGGGGCCTCCTCCTGTTCCTGTGTAACAGGCTGGAGAAGGGGCTAAATTGGGCCTGCTGCTGTTCCTGTGTAACAGGCTGGAGAAGGGGCTGAATGGGGCCTCCTCCTGTTCCTGTGTAACAGGCTGGAGAAGGGGCTGAATGGGGCCTCCTCCTGTTCCTGTGTAACAGGTTGGAGAAGGGGCTGAATCGGGACTCCTCCTGTTCCTGTGTAACAGGCTGGAGAAGAGGCTAAATGGGGCGTCCTCCTGTTCCTGTGTATCTGACTGGAGAAGGGGCTGAATGGGTCCTCCGCCTGTTCCTGTGTAACAGGCTGGAGAATGGGCTGAATGGGGCCTCCACCTGTTCCTGTGTAACAGGCTGGAGAAGGGGCTGAATCCCCTCCTCCTGTTCCTGTGTAACAGGCAGGAGAAGGGGCTGATTGGCCTCCTCCTGTTCCGTGTGTAACAGGCTGGTGAAGGGGCTGAATGGGGCCTCCTCCTGTTCCCTGTGTAACAGGCTGGAGAAGGGGCTGAATGGCCTCCGCCTTTTCCCTGTATAACAGTCTGGAGACGGGGCTGAATGGCATCCTCCTGTTCCTGTGTAACTGGCTGGAGAAGGGGCTGAATGGGGCCTCCTCCTGTTCCGGTGTAACCGGCTGGAGAAGGGACAGAATGGCCTCCTCCTGTTCCTGTGTAACAGGCTGGAGAAGGGGCTGAATGGCCTCCTCCTGTTCCTGTGTAACAGACTGGAGAAGGGGCTGAATGGGGCCTCCTCCTCTTCCTGTGTAACAGGCTGGACAAGGGACTGAATGGGGCCTCCTCCTGTTCCTGTGTAACAGGCTGGAGAAGGGCCTGAATGTGGCCTCCTCCTGTCCCTGTGTAACAGGCTGGTGTAGGGGCTGAATGTGGCCCCCTCCTGTTCCTGTGTAACAGGCTGGAAAAGGGGCTTAATGGGGCCTCCTCCTGTTCCTGTGGAACAGGCTCGAGAAGGGGCTGAATGGGGCCTCCTCCTGTTCACTCTGTAACAGGCTGGAGAAAGGGCTGAATGGGTCCTCCTCCTGTTCCTGTGTAACAGTCTGGAGAAGGGGCTGAATGGCCTCCTCCTGTTCCTATGTAACAGGCTGGAGAAGGGGCTGAAGGGCCTCCTGCCGGTTCCTGTGTAACAGTCTGGAGATGGGGCTGAATGGCCTCCTCCTGTTCCTGTGTAACAGTCTGGAGAAGGGGCTGAATGGCCTCCTCCTGTTCCTGTGTAACAGGCTGGAGAAGGGGCTGAATGGGGCCTCCTCCTGTTCCTGTTTAACATCAGGAGAAGGGGCTGAATGGCCTCCTCCTCTTCCTGTGTAAGAGGCTGGAGAAGGGGCTGAATGTGGCCTCCTCCTGTTCCTGTGTAACAGGCTGGAAAGGGGGCTTAATGGGGCCTCCTCCTGTTCCTGTGCAACTGGCTGTAGAAGGGGCTGAATCCCGTCCTCCTGTTCCTCTGAAACCGGCTGGAGAAGGGGCTGAATGGCCTCCTCCTGTACCTGTGTAACAGGATGGAGAAGGGGCTGAATGGCATCCTCCTGTTCCTGTGAAACAGGCTGGAGAAGGGACTGAATGGGGCCTCCTCCTGTTCCTGTGTAACAGTCTGGAGAAGGGGCTAAATGGGGCCTCCTCCTGTTCCTGTGTAACAGGCTGGAGAAGGGGCTAAATGGGGCCTCCTCCTGTTCCTGTGTAACAGGCTGGAGAAGGGAATGTATCCCCTCCTCCTGTTCCTGTGTAACCGGTTGGAGAAGGGGCTGAATGGCCTCCTCCTGTTCCTGTGTAACAGCCTGGAGAAGGGGCTGAATGGGGCCTCCTCCTGTTCCTGTGTAACAGGCTGGAGAAGGGGCTGAATGGGGCCACCTCCTGTTCCTGTGCAACAGGCTGGATAAGGGGCTGAATGGCCTCCTCCTGTTCCCTGTATAACAGGCTGGAAAAGGGGCTGAATGGCCTCCTCCAGTTCCTGTGTAATAGACTGGAGAAGGGGCTGAATGGGGCCTCCTCCTGTACCTGTGTAACAGGATGGAGAAGGGGCTGAATGGCATCCTCCTGTTCCTGTGTAACAGGCTGGAGAAGGGACAGAATGGGGCCTCCTCCTGTTCCTGTGTCACGGGCTGGAGGAGGGGCTGAATGTGGCCTCCTCCTGTTCCTGTGTAACAGGCTGGGGTAGGGGCTGAATGGTGCCTCCTCCTGTTCCCTGTGTAACAGGATGGAGAAGGGGCTGAATGGCCTCCTCCTATTCCTGCGTAACAGCCTGGAGAATGGGCTGAATGGGGCCACCTCCTGTTCATGTGTAACAGGCTGGAGAAGGGGCTGAATGGCCTCCTCCTGTTCCTGTGTAACAGGCAGGAGAAGGGGCTGAATGGCCTCCTCCTGTTCCTGTGTAACAGACTGGAGAATTGGCTGAATGGGGCCTCCTCCTGTTCCTGTGTAACAGGTTGGAGAAGGGGCTGAATGGGGCCTCCTCCTGTTCCAGTGCAACAGGCTGGAGAAGGGGCAGAATGGGGCCTCCTCCTGTTCCTGTGTTAGAGGCTGGAGAAGGGACTGAATCCCCTCCTCCTGTTCCTGTGTAACCGGCTGGAGAAGTGGCTGAATGGGGCCTCCTCCTGTTCCTGTGTAACAGGATGGAGAATGGGCTGAATGGGGATTCCTCCTGTTCCTGTGTAACAGTCTGGAGAAGGGGCTGAATGGCCTCCTCCTGTTCCTGTGTAACAGGCTGGAGAAGGGGCTGAATAGCCTCCTCCTGTTCCTGTGTAACAGTCTGGAGAAGGGGCTGAATGGCCTCCTCCTGTTCCTGTGTAACAGTCTGGAGAAGGGGCTGAATGGCCTCCTCCTGTTCTTGTGTAACAGGCTGGAGAAGGGACTGAATGGGGCCTCCTCCTGTTCCCTGTGTAACAGGCTGGAGAAGGGGCTGAATGGCCTCCTCCTGTTACTGTGTAACATGCTGGAGAAGGGGCTGAATGGGGCCTCCTCCTGTTCCTGTGTAACAGGCAGGATAACGGGCTGAATGGCCTCCTCCTGTTCCTGTGTAACAGACTGGTGAAGGGGCTGAATGGACTCCCCCTGTTCCTGTGTAACAGGCTGGAGAAGGGGCTGAATGGGGCCTCCTCCTGTTCCAGTGTAACAGGCTGGAGAAGGGGCAGAATGGGGCCTCCTCCTGTTCCCTGTGTAACAGGCTGGAGAAGGGGCTGAATGGCCTCCTCCTGTTCCTGTGTAACAGGCTGGAGAAGGGGCTGAATGGGGCCTCCTCCTGTTCCCTGGGTAACAGGCTGGAGAAGGGGCTGAATGGCCTCCTCCTGTTCCTTTGTAACATGCTGCAGAAGGGGCTGAATGGGGCCTCCTCCTGTTCCTGTGTAACAGGCAGGATAAGGGGCTGAATGGCCTCCTCCTGTTCCTGTCTAACAGGCTGGAGAAGGGACAGAATGGGGCCTCCTCCTTTTCCAGTGTAACAGGCTGGAGAAGGGGCAGAATGGGGCCTCCTCCTGTTCCCTGTGTAACAGGCTGGAGAAGGGGCTGAATGGGGCCTCCTCCTGTTCCCTGTGTAACAGGCTGGAGAAGGGGCTGAATGGCCTCCTCCTCTTCCTGTGTAACAGACTGGAGAAGGGGCTGAATGGGGCCTCCTCCTGTTCCTGTGTAACAGGATGGAAAAGGGACTGAAAGGGGCCTCCTCCTGTTCCTGTGTAACAGGCTGGTGAAGGGGCTGAATGGGGCCTCCTCCTGTTCCTGTGTAACATGCTGGAGAAGGGGCTGAATCCCCTCCTCCTGTTCCTGTGTAACCGGCTGGAGAAGGGGCTGAATTGGGCCTCCTCCTGTTCCCTGTGTAACAGGCTGGAGAAGGGGCTGAATGGGGCCTCCTCCTGTTCCTGTGTAACAGGCAGGAGAAGGGGCTGAATGGCCGCCTCCTGTTCCTGTGTAACAGGCTGGAGAAGGGGCTGAATGTGGCCTCCTCCTGTTCCTGTGTAACAGGCTGGAGAAGGGGCTGAATGGGGCCTCCTCCTGTTCCAGTGTAACAGGCTGGAGAAGGGGCAGAATGGGGCCTCCTCCTGTTCCTGTGAAAAAGGCTGGAGAAGGGACTGAATCCCCTCCTCCTGTTCCTGTGTAACCGGCTGGAGAAGGGGCTGAATGGCCTCCTCCTGTTCCTGTGTAACAGGCTGGAGAAGCCGCTGAATGGGGCCTCCTCCTTTTCCTGTGTAACAGGCTGGAGAAGGGGCTGAATGGCCTCCTCCTGTTCCTGTGTAACATGCTGGAGAAGGGGCTGAATCCCCTCCTCCTGTTCCTGTGTAACAGGCTGGAGAAGGGACTGAATGGGGCCTCCTCCTCTTCCTCTGTCACAGGCTGGAGGAGGGGCTGAATGTGGCCTCCTCCTGTTCCTGTGTAACAGGCTGGGGTAGGGGCTGAATGGGGCCTCCTCCTGTTCCCTGTGTAACAGGATGGAGAAGGGGCTGAATGGCCTCCTCCTGTTCCTGTGTAACAGCCTGGAGAATGGGCTGAAAGGGGCCACCTCCTGTTCATGTGTAACACGCTGGAGAAGGGGCTGAATGGCCTCCTCCTGTTCCTGTGTAACAGGCAGGAGAAGGGGCTGAATGGCCTCCTCCTGTTCCTGTGTAACATACTGGAGAAGGGGCTCAATGGGGCCTCCTCCTGTTCCTGTGTAACAGGCTGGAGAAGGGACTGAATGGGCCCTCCTCCTGTTCCAGTGCAACAGGCTGGAGAAGGGGCAGAATGGGGCCTCCTCCTGTTCCTGTGTAACAGGCTGGAGAAGGGACTGAATCCCCTCCTCCTGTTCCTGTGTGACCGGCTGGAGAAGGGGCTGAATGGCCTCCTCCTGTTCCTGTGTAACAGGATGGAGAAGGGGCTGAATGGGGCGTCCTCCTGTTCCTGTGTAACAGTCTGGAGAAGGGGCTGAATGGCCTCCTCCTGTTCCTGTGTAACAGTCTGGAGAATGGACTGAATGGCCTCCTCCTGTTCTTGTGTAACAGGCTGGAGAAGGGACTGAATGGGGCCTCCTCCTGTTCCCTGTGTAACAGGATGGAGAAGGGGCTGAATGGCCTCCTCCTGTTCCTGTGTAACAGGCTGGTGAAGGGGCTGAATGGCCTCCTCCTGTTCCTGTGTAACAGGCTGGAGAAGGGACAGAATGGGGCCTCCTCCTTTTCCAGTGTAACAGGCTGGAGAAGGGGCAGAATGGGGCCTCCTCCTGTTCCCTGTGTAACAGGCTGGAGAAGGGGCTGAATGGGGCCTCCTCCTGTTCCCTGTGTAACAGGCTGGAGAAGGGGCTGAATGGCCTCCTCCTCTTCCTGTGTAACAGACTGGAGAAGGGGCTGAATGGGGCCTCCTCCTGTTCCTGTGTAACAGGCTGGAAAAGGGACTGAATGGGGCCTCCTCCTGTTCCTGTGTAACAGGCTGGTGAAGGGACTCAATCCCCTCCTCCGGTTCCTGTGTAACCGGCTGGAGAAGTGTCTGAATGGCCACCTCCTGTTCCTGAGTAACAGGCTGGAGAAGGGGCTGAATGGGGCCTCCTCCTGTTCCTGTGTAACAGTCTGGAGAAGGGGCTGAATGGCCTCCTCCTGTTCCTGTGTAACAGGCTGGAGAAGGGGCTGAATGGCCTCCTCCTGTTCCTGTGTAACAGTCTGGGGAAGGGGCTGAATGGCCTGCTCCTGTTCCTTTGTTACAGGCTGGAGAAGGGACTGAATGGGGCCTCCTCCTGTTTCTGTGTGACAGACTGGAGAAGGGGCTGAATGGCCTCCTCCTGTTCCTGTGTAACAGGCTGGGGAAGGGGCTGAATGGGGCCGCCTCCTGTTCCTGTGTAACAGGCTGGAGAAGGGTCTGAATGGGGCCTCCTCCTGTTCCTGTGTAACAGGCTGGAGAAGGGACTGAAACCACTCCTCCTTTTCCTGTGTTACCGGCTGGAGAAGGGGCTGAATGGCCTCCTCCTGTTCCTGTGTAACAGCCTGGAGAAGGGGCTGAATGTGGCCTCCTCCTGTTCCTGCGTAACAGGCTGGAGAAGGGGCTGAATGGGGCCTCCTCCTGTTCCTGTGAAAGTCTGGAGAAGGGGCTGAATGGCCTCCTCCTGTTCCTGTGTAACAGGCTGGAGCAGGGGCTGAATGGCCTCCTCCTGTTCCTGTGTAACAGTCTGGAGAAGGGGCTGAATGGCCTCCTCCTGTTCCTGTGTAACAGGCTGGAGAAGGAGCTGAATGGCCTCCTCCTGTTCCTGTGTAACAGTCTGGAGAAGGGGCTGAATGGCCTCCTCCTGTTACTGTGTAACATCAGGAGAAGGGGCTGAATGGCCTCCTCCTGTTCCTGTGTAACAGGCTGGAGAAGGGGCTGAATGACCTCCTCCTGTTCCTGTGTAACAGAGTGGAGAAGGGGCTGAATGGCCTCCTCCTGTCCCTGTGTAACAGGCTGGAGAAGGGTCTGAATGGGGCCTCCTCCTGTTCCTGTGTAACAGGCTGGAGAAGGGGCTGCATGGGGCCTCCTCCTGTTCCTGTGTAACAGGCTGGAGAATGGGCTGAATGGGGCCTCCTCCTGTTCCCGTGTAACAGTCTGGAGAAGGGGCTGAATGGCCTCCCCCTGTTCCTGTGTAACAGGCTGGAGAAGGGGCGGAATGGGGCCTCCTCCTGTTCCTGTGTAACAGGCTGGAGAAGGGGCTGAATGGGTCCTCCTCCTGTTCCTGTGTAACAGTCTGGAGAAGGGGCTGAATGGCCTCCCCCTGTTCCTGTGTAACAGGCTGCAGAAGGGGCTGAATGGCCTTCTCCTGTTTCTGTGTAACAGCCTGGAGAAGGGGCTGAATGGCCTCCTCCTGTTCCCTGTATAACAGGCTGGAGAAGGGGCTGAATGGCCTCCTCCTGTTACTGTGTAACAGGCTGGAACAGGGGCTGAATGGCCTCCTCCAGTTCCTGTGTAACAGACTGGAGAAGGGGCTGAATGGCCTCCTCCTGTTCCTGTGTAACATTCTGGAGAAGGGTCTGAATGGGGCATTCTCCTCTTCCCTGTGTAACAGGGTGGAGAAGGGGCTGAATGGGGCCTCCTCCTGTTCTCTGTGTAACAGGCTGGAGAAGGGTTTGAATGGGGCCTCCTCCTGTTCCCTGTGTAACAGGCTGGAGAAGGGGCTGAATGGGGCCTCCTCCTGTTCCTGTGTAACAGGCTGGAGAAGGGGCTGAATGGCCTCCTCCTGTTCCCTGTGTAACAGGCTGGAGAAGGGGCTGAATGTGGCCTCCTCCTGTTCCCTGTGTAACAGGCTGGAGAAGGGGCTGAATGGGGCCTCCTCCTGTTCCGTGTAACAGGCAGGAGAAGGGACTGAATCCCCTCCTCCTGTTCCAGTGTAACCGGCTGGAGAAGGGGCTGAATGGCCTCCTCCTGTTCCTGTGTAACGGGCTGGAGAAGGGGCTGAATGGGGCCTCCTCCTGTTCCTGTGTAACAGGCTGGAGAAGTGGCTGAATGGGGCCTCCTCCTGTTCCTGTGTAACAGTCTGGAGAAGGCGCTGAATGGCCTCCTCCTGTTCCTGTGTAACAGGCTGGAGAAGGGGCTGAATGGCCTCCTCCTGTTCCTGTGTAACAGTCTGGAGTAGGGGCTGAATGGCCTCCTCCTG
Source organism: Mustelus asterias (assembly GCF_964213995.1). NCBI lineage: Eukaryota > Metazoa > Chordata > Chondrichthyes > Carcharhiniformes > Triakidae > Mustelus > Mustelus asterias. The sequence continues at coordinate 346,817 of NW_027590129.1, forward strand.
TTCCTGTGTAACAGGCAGGAGAAGGGGCAGAATGGGTCCTCCTCCTGTTCCTGTGTAACAGGCTGGAGAAGGGGCTGAATCATCTCCTCCTGTTCCTGTGTAACCGGCTGGAGAAGGGGCTGAATTGGGCCTCCTCATGTTCCTGTGTAACAGGCAGGAGAAGGGGCTGAATGGCCTCCTCCTGTTCCGTGTGTAATAGGCTGGAGAAGGGGCTGAATGGGGCCTCCTCCTGTACCCTGTGTAACAGGCTGGAGAAGGGGCTGAATGGCCTCCGCCTTTTCCCTTTGTAACACTCTGGAGACGGGGCTGAATCCCCTCCTCCTGTTCCTGTGAAACCGGCTGGAGAAGGGGCTGAATTGGGCCTCCTCCTGTTCCTGTGTAACAGGCAGGAGAAGGGGCTGAATGGCCTCCTCCTGTTCCGTGTGTAACAGGCTGGAGAAGGGGCTGAATGGGGCCTCCTCCTGTTCCCTGTGTAACTGGCTGGAGAAAGGGCTGAATGGCCTCCGCCTTTTCCCTTTGTAACAGACTGGAGACGGGGCTGAATGGCCTCCTCCTGTTCCTGTGTAACCGGCTGGAGAAGGGACAGAATGGCCTCCTCCTGTTCCTGTGTAACAGGCTGGAGAAGGGGCTGAATGGGGCCTCCTCCTGTTCCTGTGTAACCGGCTGGAGAAGGGACAGAATGGCCTCCTCCTGTTCCTGTGTAACAGGCTGGAGAAGGGGCTGAATGGCCTCCTCCTGTTTCTGTGTAACAGACTGGAGAAGGGGCTGAATGGGGCCTCCTCCTGTTCCTGTGTAACAGGCTGGAGAAGGGTCTGAATGGGGCCTCTTCCTGTTCCTGTGAAACAGGCTGGAGAAGGGGCTGAATGGCGCCTCCCCCTGTTCCTGTGTAACAGGCTGGAGAAGGGGCTGAATGTGGCCTCCTCCTGTCCCTGTGTAACAGGCTGGTGTAGGGGCTGAATGGCGCCTCTCCTGTTCCCTGTCTAACAGGCTGGAGAAGGGGCTGAATGGGGCCTCCTCCTGTTCCTGTGGAACAGGCTAGAGAAGGGGCTGAATCCCCTCCTCCTGTTCCTGTGTAACAGGCTGGAGAAGGGGCTGAATGGGGCCTCCTCCTGTTCCCTCTGTAACAGGCTGGAGAAAGGGCTGAATGGGGCCTCCTCCTGTTCCTGTGTAACAGTCTGGAGAAGGGTCTGAATGGCCTCCTCCTGTTCCTGTGTAACAGGCTGGAGAAGGGGCTGAATGGCCTCCTACCGGTTCCTGTGTAACAGTCTGGAGAAGGGGCTGAATGGCCTCCTCCTGTTCCTGTGTAACAGTCTGGAGAAGGGGCTGAATGGCGTCCTCCTGTTCCTGTGTAACAGGCTGGAGAAGGGGCTGAATGGGGCCTCCTCCTGTTCCTGTGTAACATCAGGAGAAGGGGCTGAATGGCCTCCTCCTGTTCCTGTGTAACAGGCTGGAGAAGGGGCTGAATGGGGCCTCCTCCTGTTCCTGTGTAACAGGCTGGAGAAGGGGCTGAATGGGGCCTCCTCCTGTTCCTGTGTAACCGGCTGGAGAAGGGGCTGAATGGCCTCCTCCTGTTCCTGTGCAACTGGCTGGAGGAGGGGCTGAATCCCGTCCTCCTGTTCCTGTGTAACAGGATGGAGAAGGGGCTGAATGGAATCCTCCTGTTCCTGTGTAACAGGCTGGAGAAGGGGCTGAATGGCATCCTCCTGTTCCTTTGTAACAGGCTGGAGAAGGGACTGAATGGGGCCTCCTCCTGTTCCTGTGTCACAGGCTGGAGGAGGGGCTGAATGTGGCCTCCTCCTGTTCCTGTGTAACAGGCTGGGGTAGGGGCTGAATGGGGCCTCCTCCTGTTTCCTGTGTAACAGGATGGAGAAGGGGCTGAATGGCCTCCTCCTGTTCCTGTCTAACTGCCTGGAGAATGGGCTGAATGGGGCCACCTCCTGTTCATGTGTAACAGGCTGGAGAAGGGGCTGAATGGGGCCTCCTCCTGTTCCTGTGTAACAGGCTGGAGAAGGGGCTGAATGGGGCCTCCTCCTGTTCATGTGTAACAGGCTGGAGAAGGGGCTGAATGGGGCCTCCTCCTGTTCCTGTGTAACAGGCAGGAAAAGGGGCTGAATGGCCTCCTCCTGTTCCTGTGTAACAGACTGGAGAAGGGGCTGAATGGGGCCTCCTCCTGTTCCTGTTTAACAGGTTGGAGCAGGGACTGAATGGGGCCTCCTCCTGTTCCAGTGCAACAGGCAGGAGAAGGGGCTGAATGGGGCCTCCTCCTGTTCCTGTGTAACAGTCTGGAGAAGGGGCTGAATGGCCTCCTCCTGTTCCTGTGTAACAGTCTGGAGAAGGGGCTGAATGGCCTCCTCCCGTTCCTGTGTAACAGTCTGGAGAAGGGTCTGAATGGCCTCCTCCTATTCCTGTGTAACAGGCTGGAGAAGGGGCTGAATGGCCTCCTACCGGTTCCTGTGTAACAGTCTGGAGAAGGGGCTGAATGGCCTCCTCCTGTTCCTGTGTAACAGTCTGGAGAAGGGGCTGAATGGCGTCCTCCTGTTCCTGTGTAACAGGCTGGAGAAGGGGCTGAATGGGGCCTCCTCCTGTTCCTATGTAACAGTCTGGAGAAGGGGCTGAATGGGGCCTCCTCCTGTTACTGTGTAACATCAGGAGAAGGGGCTGAATGGCCTCCTCCTGTTCCTGTGTAACAGGCTGGAGAAGGGGCTGAATGACCTCCTCCTGTTCCTGTGTAACAGGCTGGAGAAGGGGCTGAATGGGGCCTCCTCCTGTTCCTATGTAACAGTCTGGAGAAGGGGCTGAATGGGGCCTCCTCCTGTTACTGTGTAACATCAGGAGAAGGGGCTGAATGGCCTCCTCCTGTTCCTGTGTAACAGACTGGAGCAGGGGCTGAATGGGGCCTCCTCCTGTTCCTGTGTAACAGTCTGGAGAAGGGGCTGAATGGCCTCCTCCTGTTCCTGTGTAACAGTCTGGAGAAGGGGCTGAATGGCCTCCTCCTGTTCCTGTGTAACCGTCTGGAGAAGGGGCTGAATGGTCTCCTCCTGTTCCTGTGTATCAGGCTGGAGAAGGGGCTGAATGGGCCTCCTCCTGTTCCTGTGTAACAGGCTGGAGAAGGGGCTGAATGGGGCCTCCTCCTGTTCCAGTGTAACAGGCTGGAGAAGGGGCTGAATGGGGCCTCCTCCTGTTCCTGTGTAACAGGCTGGGGAAGGGGCTGAATGGGGCCTCCTCCTGTTCCTGTGTAACAGTCTGGAGAAGGGGCTGAATGGCCTCCTCCTGTTCCTGTGTAACAGTCTGGAGAAGGGGCTGAATGGCCTCCTCCTGTTACTGTGTAACAGGCTGGAGAAGGGGCTGAATGGGGCCTCCTCCTGTTACTGTGTAACATCAGGAGAAGGGGCTGAATGGCCTCCTCCTGTTCCTGTGTAACAGGCTGGAGAAGGGGCTGAATGACCTCCTCCTGTTCCTGTGTAACAGGCTGGAGAAGGGGCTGAATGGTGCCTCCTCCTGTTCCTTTGTAACAGGCTAGAGAAGGGGCTGAATGGGACCTGCTCCTGTTCCTGTGTAACATTCTGGAGAAGGGACTGAATGGGGCCTCCTCCTGTTCCCTGTGTAACACGCTGGAGAAGGGGCTGAATGGGGCCTCCTCCTGTTCCTGTGTAACAGGCTGGAGAAGGGGCTGAATGGGGCCTCCTCCTGTTCCTGTGTAACAGGCTGGAGAAGGGGCTAAATGGGGCCTCCTCCTTTTCCTGTGTAACAGGCTGGAGAAGGGACTGAATCCCCTCCTCCTGTTCCTGTGTAACCGGTTGGAGGAGGGGCTGAATGGCCTCCTCCTGTTCCTGTGTAACAGCCTGGAGAAGGGGCTGAATGGGGCCTCCTCCTGTTCCTGTGTAACAGGCTGGAGAAGGGGCTGAATGGCCTCCTCCTGTTCCTGTGTAACAGCCTGGAGAAGGGGCTGAATGGGGCCACCTCCTGTTCCTGTGTAACAGGCTGGATAAGGGGCTGAATGGCCTCCTCCTGTTCCCTGTGTAACAGGCTGGAGAAGGGGCTGAATGGGGCCTCCTCCTGTTCCTGTGTAACAGGCTGGAGAAGGGGCCGAATGGCCTCCTCCTGTTCCCTGTGTAACGGGCTGGAGAAGGGGCTGAATGGGGCCTCCTCCTGTTCCTGTGTAACAGGCAGGAGAAGGGGCTGAATGTCCGCCTCCTGTTCCTGTGTTACAGGATGGGGAAGGGGCTGAATGGCCTCCTCCTGTTCCTGTGTAACAGGCTGGAGAAGGGGCTGAATGTGGCCTCCTCCTGTTCCTGTGTAACAGGCTTGAGAAGGGGCTGAATGGGGCCTCCTCCTGTTCCTGTGTAACAGTCTGGAGAAGGCGCTGAATGGCCACCTCCTGTTCCTGTGTAACAGGCTGGAGAAGGGGCTGAATGGCCTCCTCCTGTTCCTGTGTAACAGTCTGGAGAAGGGGCTGAATCGCCTCCTCCTGTTCCTGTGTAACAGGCTGGAGAAGAGGCTGAATGGCCTCCTCCTGTTCCTGTGTAACAGGCTGGAGAAGGGGCTGAATGGGGCCACCTCTTGTTCCTGTGTAACAGGCTGGAGAAGGGGCTGAATGGCCTCCTCCTGTTCCTGTGTAACAGGCTGGAGAAGGGGCTGAATGGGGCCTCCTCCTGTTCCTGTGTAACAGGCTGGAGAAGGGGCTGAATGGGGCCTCCTCCTGTTCCTGTGTAACAGGCTGGAGAAGGGGCTGAATGGGGCCTGCTGCTGTTCCTGTGTAACAGGCTGGAGAAGAGGCTAAATGGGGCGTCCTCCTGTTCCTGTGTAAGTGACTGGAGAGGGGGCTGAATGGGTCCTCCTCCTGTTCCTGTGTAACAGGCTGGAGAAGGGGCTGAATGGGGCCTCCTCCTGTTCCTGTGTAACAGGCTGGAGAAGGGGCTGAATCCCCTCCTCCTGTTCCTGTGTAACCGGCTGGAGAAGGGGCTGAATTGGGCCTCCTCCTGTTCCTGTGTAACAGGCAGGAGAAGGGGCTGAATGGCCTCCTCCTGTTCCGTGTGTAACAGGCTGGAGAAGGGGCTGAATGGGGCCTCCTCCTGTTCCCTGTGTAACAGGCTGGAGAAGGGGCTGAATGGCCTCCTCCTGTTCCGTGTGTAACAGGCTGGAGAAGGGGCTGAATGGGGCCTCCTCCTGTTCCCTGTGTAACAGGCTGGAGAAGGGGCTGAATGGCCTCCACCTTTTCCCTGTGTAACAGTCTGGACATGGGGCTGAATGGCATCCTCCTGTTCCTGTGTAACAGGCTGGAGAAGGGGCTGAATGGGGCCTCCTCCTGTTCCTGTGTAACCGGCTGGCGAAGGGACAGAATGGCCTCCTCCTGTTCCTGTGTAACAGACTGGAGAATGGGCTGAATGGGGCCTCCCCCTGTTCCTGTGTAACAGGCTGGACAAGGGACTGAATGGGGCCTCCTCCTGTTCCTGTGTAACAGGCTGGAGAAGGGGCTGAATGGGGCCTCCTGTTCCTGTGTAACTGGCTGGAGAAGGGACTGAATGGGGCCTCCTCCTGTTCCTGTGTAACAGGCTGGAGAAGGGGCTGAATGGCATCCTCCTGTTCCTGTGTAACTGGCTGGAGAAGGGGCTGAATGGGGCCTCCTACTGTTCCTGTGTAACAGGCTGGACAAGGGACTGAATGGGGCCTCCTCCTGTTCCTGTGTAACAGGCTGGAGAAGGGGCTGAATGGGGCCTCCTCCTGTTCCTGTGTAACAGGCAGGAGAAGGGGCTGAATGGCCTCCTCCTGTTACTGTGTAACAGACTGGAGAAGGGGCTGAATGGGGCCTCCTCCTGTTCCTGTGTAACAGGTTGGAGAAGGGACTGAATGGGGCCTCCACCTGTTCCAGTGCAACAGGCTGGAGAAGGGGCAGAATGGGGCCTCCTCCTGTTCCTGTTTAACAGGTTGGAGAAGGGACTGAATGCGGCCTCCTCCTGTTCCAGTGCAACAGGCTGGAGAAGGGGCTGAATGGGCCTCCTCCTGTTCCTGTGTAACAGGCTGGAGAAGGGACTGAAGCCCCTCCTCCTGTTCCTGTGTAACAGGATGGAGAAGGGGCTGAATGGCCTCCTCCTGTTCCTGTGTAACAGGCTGGAGAAGGGGCTGATGGGGCCTTCTCCTGTTACTGTGTAACATCAGGAGAAGGGGCTGAATGGCCTCCTCCTGTTCCTGTGTAACAGGCTGGAGAAGGGGCTGAATGACCTCCTCCTGTTCCTGTGTAAACAGACTGGAGCAGGGGCTGAATGGGGCCTCCTCCTGTTCCTGTGTAACAGGCTGGAGAAGGGGCTGAATGACCTCCTCCTGTTCCTGTGTAACAGACTGGAGAAGGGGCTGAATGGGGCCTCCTCCTGTTCCTGTGTAAGAGTCTGGAGAAGGCGCAGAATGGCCTCCTCCTGTTCCTGTGTAACCGTCTGGAGAAGGTGCTGAATGGTCTCCTCCTGTTCCTGTGTATCAGGCTGGAGAAGGGGCTGAATGGGCCTCCTCCTGTTCCTGTGTAACAGGCTCGAGAAGGGGCTGAATGGGGCCTCCTCCTGTTCCTGTGTAACAGGCTGGAGAAGGGGCTGAATGGGGCCTCCTCCTGTTCCTGTGTAACAGGCTGGAGAAGGGGCTGAATGGGGCCTCCTCCTGTCCCTGTGTAACAGGCTGGAGAAGGGACTGAATCCCCTCCTCCTGTTCCTGTGTAACCGGCTGGACAAGGGGCTGAATGGCCTCTTCCTGTTCCTGTGTAGCAGCCTGGAGAAGGGGCTGAATGGGGCCTCCTCCTGTTCCTGTGTAACAGGCTGGGGAAGGGGCTGAATGGGGCCTCCTCCTGTTCCTGTGTAACAGTCTGGAGAAGGGGCTGAATGGCCTCCTCCTGTTCCTGTGTAACAGTCTGGAGAAGGGGCTGAATGGCCTCCTCCTGTTACTGTGTAACAGGCTGGAGAAGGGGCTGAATGGGGCCTCCTCCTGTTACTGTGTAACATCAGGAGAAGGGGCTGAATGGCCTCCTCCTGTTCCTGTGTAACAGGCTGGAGAAGGGGCTGAATGACCTCCTCCTGTTCCTGTGTAACAGACTGGAGAAGGGGCTGAATGGCCTCCTCCTGTTCCTGTGTAACAGGCTGGAGAAGGGGCTGAATGGTGCCTCCTCCTGTTCCTTTGTAACAGGCTAGAGAAGGGGCTGAATGGGACCTGCTCCTGTTCCTGTGTAACAGACTGGAGAAGGGACTGAATGGGGCCTCCTCCTGTCCCTGTGTAACAGGCTGGAGAAGGGGCTGAATGGGGCCTCCTCCTGTTCCCTGTGTAACACGCTGGAGAAGGGGCTGAATGGGGCCTCCTCCTGTTCCTGTGTAACAGGCTGGAGAAGGGGCTGAATGGGGCCTCCTCCTGTTCCTGTGTAACAGGCTGGAGAAGGGGCTAAATGGGGCCTCCTCCTGTTCCTGTGTAACAGGCTGGAGAAGGGACTGAATCCCCTCCTCCTGTTCCTGTGTAACCGGTTGGAGGAGGGGCTGAATGGCCTCCTCCTGTTCCTGTGTAACAGCCTGGAGAAGGGGCTGAATGGGGCCTCCTCCTGTTCCTGTGTAACATGCTGGAGAAGGGGCTGAATCCCCTCCTCCTGTTCCTGTGTAACCGGCTGGAGAAGGGGCTGAATTGGGCCTCCTCCTGTTCCTGTGTAACAGGCAGGAGAAGGGGCTGAATGGCCTCCTCCTGCTCCGTGTGTAACAGGCTGGAGAAGGGGCTGAATGGGGCCTCCTCCTGTTCCCTGTGTAACAGGCTGGAGAAGGGGCTGAATGGCCTCCACCTTTTCCCTGTGTAACAGTCTGGACACGGGGCTGAATGGCATCCTCCTGTTCCTGTGTAACAGGCTGGAGAAGGGGCTGAATGGGGCCTCCTCCTGTTCCTGTGTAACCGGCTGGAGAAGGGACAGAATGGCCTCCTCCTGTTCCTGTGTAACAGACTGGAGAATGGGCTGAATGGGGCCTCCCCCTGTTCCTGTGTAACGGGCTGGACAAGGGACTGAATGGGGCCTCCTCCTGTTCCTGTGTAACAGGCTGGAGAAGGGGCTGAATGGGGCCTCCTCCTGTTCCTGTGTAACAGGCTGGAGAAGGGGCTGAATGGGGCCTCCTCCTGTTCCTGTGTAACAGGCTGGAAAAGGGGCTGAATGGGGCCTCCTCCTGTTCCTGTGTAACAGGCTGGAGAAGGGGCTGAATCCCGACCTCCTGTTCCTCTGAAACCGGCTGGAGAAGGGGCTGAATTGCCTCCTCCTGTTCCTGTGCAACTGGCTGGAGAAGGGGCTGAATGGGGCCTCCTCCTGTTCCTGTGTCACAGGCTGGAGGAGGGGCTGAATGTGGCCTCCTCCTGTTCCTGTGGAACAGGCTGGGGTAGGGGCTGAATGGGGCCTCCTCCTGTTCCTGTGTAACAGCCTGGAGAATGGGCTGAATGGGGCCACCTCCTGTTCATGTGTAACAGGCTGGAGAAGGGGCTGAATGGCCTCCTCCTGTTCCTGTGTAACAGGCAGGAGAAGGGGCTGAATGGCCTCCTCCTGTTACTGTGTAACAGACTGGAGAAGGGGCTGAATGGGGCCTCCTCCTGTTCCTGTGTAACAGGTTGGAGAAGGGACTGAATGGGCCCTCCTCCTGTTCCTGTGTAACAGGTTGGAGAAGGGGCTGAATGGCCTCCTCCTGTTCCAGTGCAACAGGCTGGAGAAGGGGCAGAATGGGGCCTCCTCCTGTTCCTGTGTAACAGGATGGAAAAGGGGCTGAATGGCATCCTCCTGTTCCTGTGTAACAGGCTGGAGAAGGGGCTGAATGGCATTCTCCTGTTCCTGTGTAACTGGCTCGAGAAGGGGCTGAATGGGGCCTCCTACTGTTCCTGTGTCACAGGCTGGAGAAGGGGCAGAATGGGGCCTCCTCCTGTTCCTGTGTAACAGGCTGGAGAAGGGGCTGAATGGCCTCCTCCTGTTCCTGTGTAACAGGATGGAGAAGGGACTCAATCCCCTCCTCCGGTTCCTGTGTAACCGGCTGGAGAAGTGTCTGAATGGCCACCTCCTGTTCCTGTGTAACAGGCTGGAGAAGGGGCTGAATGGGGCCTCCTCCTGTTCCTGTGTAACAGGCTGGAGAAGGGACTGAAGCCCCTCCTCCTGTTCCTGTGTAACCGGCTGGTGAAGGGGCTGAATGGCCTCCTCCTGTTCCTGTGTAACAGACTGGAGAAGGGGCTGAATGGGGCCTCCTCCTGTTCCTGTTTAACAGGTTGGAGAAGGGACTGAATGCGGCCTCCTCCTGTTCCAGTGCAACAGGCTGGAGAAGGGGCTGAATGGGGCCTCCTCCTGTTCCTGTGTAACAGGCTGGAGAAGGGTCTGAAGCCCCTCCTCCTGTTCCTGTGTAACAGGATGGAGAAGGGGCTGAATGGGGCGTCCTCCTGTTCCTGTGTAACAGTCTGGAGAAGGGGCTGAATGGCCTCCTCCTGTTCCTGTGTAACAGTCTGGAGAAGGGGCTGAATGGCCTCCTCCTGTTCCTGTGTAACAGTCTGGAGAAGGGGTTGAATGGCCTCTCCTGTTCCTGTGTAACAGGCTGGAGAAGGGGCTGATGGGGCCTCCTCCTGTTACTGTGTAACATCAGGAGAAGGGGCTGAATGGCCTCCTCCTGTTCCTGTGTAACAGGCTGGAGAAGGGGCTGAATGACCTCCTCCTGTTCCTGTGTAACAGACTGGAGCAGTGGCTGAATGGGGCCTCCTCCTGTTCCTGTGTAACAGTCTGGAGAAGGGGCTGAATGGCCTCCTCCTGTTCCTGTGTAACAGGCTGGCGAAGGAGCTGAATAGCCTCCTCCTGTTCCTGTGTAACAGTCTGGAGAAGGGGCAGAATGGCCTCCTCCTGTTCCTGTGTAACCGTCTGGAGAAGGTGCTGAATGGCATCCTCCTGTTACTGTGTAACAGACTGGAGAAGGGGCTGAATGGGGCCTCCTCCTGTTCCTGTGTAACAGGTTGGAGAAGGGACTGAATGGGGCCTCCTCCTGTTCTCCTAGCTCGTTAGAGGGGTCAGTTTTTGTTCAAAGCGTGCAGGAAGGTTTTTTGACTCAGTATGTAGACAGGCCAACTAGAGGTGAGGCTATATTGGATCTGGTGCTCGGAAATGAGCCAGACCAGGTGCTAGACTTGGAAGTTGGTGTGCATTTTGGTGATAGTGACCACAATTCGGTTACGTTCACCTTAGTGATGGAAAGGGATAGGCATGAACCTCGGGCCAGTGGTTTTAGCTGGGGGAAGGGTAATTATGAGGCTATTAGGAGAGAATTAGGAAATATAGGTTGGACTAGGAGATTACAGGGACTGGGAACGTCCGACATGTGGAGTTTTTTCAAGGAGCAGCTACTGCGAGTCTGTGATAGGTATGTCCCTGTTAGGCAAGGAGGAATTGGTAGGGCTAGGGAACCGTGGTGCACCAAAAAAGTTTCTTTGTTGGTTAAAAAGAAAAAGGAGGCTTATGTTCGGATGAGACGTGAGCACTCGGGTAGTGCACTAGAAAGCTTTAGATTGGCTAAGAGGGAGTTGAAGAGCGAGCTTAGAAGGGCTAAAAGGGGACATGAGAAGACTTTGGCGGATAGGGTTAAAGAGAATCCTAAGGCGTTCTATAGGTATGTCAAGAACAGAAGGTTGGTTAGGGCAAGTTTAGGGCCAGTTATAGATGGCAGAGGGAAGTTATGTGTGGAACCGGAGGAGATTGGTGAAGCATTGAACCAATATTTCTCTTCGGTGTTCACGCAAGGGGACATGAATATAGCTGAGGAGGACACTGGGTTGCAAGGGAGTAGAATAGACAGTATTACAGTTGATAAGGAGGATGTGCAGGATATTCTGGAGGGTCTGAAAATAGATAAATCCCCTGGTCCGGATGGGATTTATCCAAGGATTCTCTGGGAGGCAAGAGAAGTGATTGCAGCGCCTCTGGCTCTGATCTTCAGGTCGTCGTTGGCCTCTGGTATAGTACCAGAAGATTGGAGGTTAGCGAATGTTGTCCCATTGTTTAAGAAGGGGAACAGAGACTTCCCCGGGAATTATAGACCGGTGAGTCTCACTTCTGTTGTCGGCAAGATGTTGGAAAAAATTATAAGGGATAGGATTTATAGTTATTTGGAGAGTAATGAATTGATAGGTGATAGTCAGCATGGTTTTGTGGCAGGTAGGTCGTGCCTTACTAACCTTATTGAGTTTTTTGAGAAAGTGACCAAGGAGGTGGATGGGGGCAAGGCAGTGGACGTGGTATATATGGATTTTAGTAAGGCGTTTGATAAGGTTCACCATGGTAGGCTTCTGCAGAAAATGCAGATGTATGGGATTGGGGGTGATCTAGGAAATTGGATTAGGAATTGGCTAGCGGATAGGAAACAGAGGGTGGTGGTTGATAGTAAATATTCATCATGGAGTGCGGTTACAAGTGGTGTACCTCAGGGATCTGTTTTGGGGCCACTGCTGTTTGTAATATTTATTAATGATCTGGATGAGGGTATAGTTGGGTGGATTAGCAAATTTGCTGATGACACCAAAGTCGGTGGTGTGGTAGACAGTGAGGAAGGGTGTCGTAGTCTGCAGGAAGACTTAGACAGGTTGCAAAGTTGGGCCGAGAGGTGGCGGATGGAGTTTAATGCGGAGAAGTGTGAGGTAATTCACTTTGGTAGGAATAACAGTTGTGTTGAGTATAGGGCTAACGGGAGGACTTTGAATAGTGTGGAGGAGCAGAGGGATCTAGGTGTATGTGTGCATAGATCCCTGAAAGTTGGGAATCAAGTAGATAAGGTTGTTAAGAAGGCATATGGTGTCTTGGCGTTTA